>NW_015090793.1:13423072-13503386 GCF_001431845.1 Calidris pugnax
CCGCCACTTCCCCGGTGCCGCCGCTCTACTCACCCAGGAGGATCAACGTGCAGAAGTAGAGGATGCCCCTCATCCTACCGCTCGGATCACACCGACTGGGCACGGCAGGGCTCGGCTCGGACCGACCGGCCCGGCACGGCTCGGCACGGCCGGCGCAGGCGGTGCCGGAGGATGCGCGGAGGCTGGGCAGGGCGGGAGGCGTCCCCGCCGCCCCGGCACGGCCCTCCCGGGGCGAGGGCTCACACCGCTGCCGGCTCAGCCCCGCTCCGGCCCCGGGTCATGCCCGCAGCCGGGCCGGGCAGCGCGGGCTCCCGCCGGCCGCTCTTCGCCGCATCCCTCCGGGGCAGAGAAGGAGGGGGCTCTTCCTTCTTTGTGGTTTTGGTTTTTTTTTAATTTATTAATTATTATTTTTTTTTCCCCCTCCCCTTTCAGCAGCAAACTTCTGTCGGCGGGGCGCAGGCTCCGCCGTGCCCGAGCGGCCGGGCAAACCCTCGCCGCCTCCCCCGGGCTGCCGCCGCCGCACCCGCCTCTCCGCGGGAGGGGCTTGGCGGCCCGGCCCCGCTCCTCCCCGCCTCCCCGGTACCGGGTCCCTGTCCCCGGGGCGGGAGGGGTGTGTGTGTTTGTGTCTCCATTGACCCGGAGCAGCCTGTGGACCTGTGTCTTGGGCGACCCCCAAGCGCCGGGGTGCATGGCCCCCCTTTCACCCCCTCCATCCCCAGGGTGTCTTCTTCCTTCCTCTCTGCCCCCCTGGAGAGTCCTGGAAGTCCCCACACCCCCAGACCCCCATCTCTTTGCAGTCTCAGTCAGGGCCCTTGCTCAGGGTCCCATTCCCTTGGTCTTGACTGTTTGCTAGCACACACACAGCTCTGAAGTCTTGGGCCACATCCTACCACCCCTCCCAGCCATGATACTTTCCATTAATCCCCTGCTAGACTCCCTTCCCCACCCCTCCGAACCTCCTCCAAAAATCATCTCTGTAAATTCAGGCTATGTGCTTCCATAACCTTCCATCCAGGTCCTCACAATTCCTGCCCCATGGTGCCCTGAGCCCATCCAGCCCCTGCAAGAGGTCCCTTGCCATCATCTCCTGGTGCTTCTCCCATCCCCAAGCCTCCCTCAGCTTTAATCCCCGTGTCCCAGTTGGTCACTCTTCTTTAGTAATCCAAGCAGCAGAGCCTGGCTCATAGAGCTCCTCTTAATCTTTATGATGATAGGTGAGCATCGTTTTCCACTACCTCTTCTTCATGCATGGAGTAGCTGAGACTCAAAATGTGAAGTGATATTGATGGGTTCGCACCGTTATTAACTGACCAACAGAGTAAGAAGCCTCATTTCCAAGTCAGTACCCTGTAAACACAGCCACCTCTGTTCTTCCACCTAACGCAGGTTTACCCTTTCAAAGGTTCCTCTCCTCTCCTCTCCTCTCCTCTCCTCTCCTCCATCCTCTCCTCTCCTCCATCCTCTATCTTCCTGTCTCTGTTCTTAACACAGAGACTCCTCTGATGATTCAGAGAAGCACCGGGGCACCTTTTCCACACTGAAAGCTCAAGCAGTGCTTTTGAACATTTGCAGTGGGAGTTTTCTCGACTGCCGGGTCAGGTATTTTAGCTAAACAGGTATTTAAACGCTCTGGGAAGGTTTTTTTTTCGCTGGAGCTGTTCAGGGTTCTTAACTTGCATTTCCTCGTGGCATCACCTCATTAATCCTCCAGCAAGTCCTCCCAGGAAACCAGAGGAATTGCACATTTTTATTTTTCATGAGCAAAACAGAAAAGGGAAATAATTCATTCAGCCATTTTTAGGTGTTATATATAAAGCATAAAGAAGTCAAGAAAATACTTCTTTTTCTTTTCTTTAATTTTTTTTTCCTCTTGGCAAATCAAAAGGAAAGTGTGATCCCTGGCCTTCCTCTCCTTTTGAAAGTTTCTACCATGTTCCAGCCTTGAGCTGTTCATTTAGTAAGTTTTTTTTTGTCCTCTGTCAGAATTGGAAAGTTGTAAACAAATGAATGTCTTTAATAACTGTTTCACATCCAAAATCAGCATTTCCTGAGCTACTCAGTGGGGAAAAAGAAAGTGTTAATAAAACTTAATTTGGAGTAAAAAACCATTACTCTTGAGCTGGTTTGTGGGGGTTTTTTTTCACTTCTTAAAGAAGAGTATGATTATGTTTAAGCAAATTTCCAAATGAAATTGCAATGAGATGCAATTGAAGCATCGAGCTGGGAAACTGGGGAAATGATTGGATTTTTCTGCTTATTATTATTTTTAATTATTTTGCAGATTCTTTTTTAGTACTCTATTTTTGAAGTAGCTATTTGCCCAGGAAAAATAATATCACTGGAACATATGTGAATTTTTGCAGGTTTTTTTAACAACTGAAAAAATATTTTACTTGGAAAACGTCTGCCCTACCCTCAGAAGTGAGAAAATCTGATGTCCTTGGACCAACAGAGGTGTCCTGAGCCCCATCACCCTGTGCATTAAAGAAGGGACGGGTTTGGCTTGGTGTCCTACCTCCCACAAGGGTGCTGAGAACAGAGACATGGGGACTTGCTTTCCCTGGCACTGTGTCTTGTCCCCTTGTTGAGGTCTGAACTGCAGGAAAACCTTCCTTTTGGTCAATTGAAGGAAGCTGCATCAGCCTCCTCCAGTAGCGCAGCTGGAGCTGGAGGAGGCAACGCAAAGGCATCCTTGCTCTCCCCACTTGGGGTAAAGACAGGATACAACCTCCGCTCTAGACAACGGGAAGCAGTCAAGGAATCAGTGCTATGAAAGCGACATTTCTTCCTAAATCTGAAGAAAAAAAAAAACACAGCAGGGTGTTTCAGAGAAGTTGAAAGTCCAGCCATAGACAACCCCCACCGTTCGTCTGAACAGGAGGCATTTCCTGAAATTACTTGCATATGGGGGAGGGGGAACCCATGCCCTGGGAAAAGCCACCCAGAAGAGACATTCTGCAAATACTGCGAAGAAAGAGGGATCATTGTTTCTTGCTGCCTTATTTATCAGATCTGGGCTTTCTCCTAATTGCTGGGTAGATGCTGAAATGAATAGAGTTATGTAAAACACTCCTTCCATGCACATGCACACACCCTTCCTAAAATTACCTGCTGCCTTTCCTTACAAATGAATCAAGGTATTGATCAGTCAGGTGTAAAAAATCCCATTGTTACTTATGTTGGACCTATCCCAAAAGGCTGCTCCCCAGAGCTCTGGACGACATATTTAGAAAAGAAAGAATAGTTTGGGTAGGTCCGTGGAGAAATGACTGGGCAGGGAAGGCACATGAAATATGCTGATTAAAAGAAATGCACTTGTGAGAATGAAACCAGTTACAATGGAAATTGAAACAGAACTTTTGTCTGTTTTCCCCGAGAAAGATCACTGTAGAGGACTTTACCATGCCCACTCACATGACAAAAGATGGTCCATAATCCAAAAAAAGCCATGGAAAGCAAGACAACTGTAGCTGTCTCTTTTTATGAATGGTGAAGTGATAATTGAGAGATTAAGTTGGAAAACATCCAGGACCATTCC
The DNA here is from genome assembly GCF_001431845.1 of Calidris pugnax. Classification (NCBI taxonomy): domain Eukaryota; kingdom Metazoa; phylum Chordata; class Aves; order Charadriiformes; family Scolopacidae; genus Calidris; species Calidris pugnax. The sequence goes on from NW_015090793.1 coordinate 13,426,611, forward strand.
AGAACATCAATCCATCCATCCATCCATCCATCCATCCATCCCAGGACAGCACCCATACGCTTCAAAATGGCTCTCAGGGGAACAGCAGCAGCCCCTTGGCCAATGACACAGGAGACAAGACAAGCCACTGCAGATTAGGAGACATGGGGAAGTTTAGGAAAAAAAAAAACTGTCTTGAAAAGTGTGGTGGCAAATGTGAGAATCTGTGGAACCAGTTGGGGTGGCAGAAAAAACAGGCAGACATGGTGAAGATGCACCAGGCAATATGAGGCAGCAGAGAAACCCTATGCACTGATTATCTTGATATCTAAAACTGGGAAGACCAGAGTACTTCCTACTTCAAATGCTTCTAGACCTCACTGTTTGATACCATTTGGAAAATCTCAAAATTTGGACTAAGGTAGGTCCCCCAAAAGGGCAACACACTTTTAGGTCAGTTCTGCAAACATTCTTGATGTAGTTTCAGAAAAACCTGCTGATGAGCTGACCTTGTTGATATGATTGATAGGCTTGTGGTATAATTGCTTGAAGCGTCTTGAAATCCACCCAGCCTCACATCAGCTGTGTATAAACCAAATGACTGCACAAACCCAGAAACCCAGTCCTTCTTCACTTTAACAATAATTCCAGTTTCCAAACTGGATCCTGTTTTGCCTCTTGTAGTCAAAACATATGGGCCCAAAGCAAAAGTTTGTGTGCAAAGAGAAATATTTACTAAACTAATCTGCAGAACAAAACAGAAATACACTAGCTGCTGTACCAAGGATGTTCAGAAACAGGAGTAAAAAGGATATGCTGTCTATCCTTCACCAGAAATATTTGACAGGCTAGCCCAGGAGGAAAATCAAGGGGAGGCAAATCCAGTTGGATAGCCCTAGGGAGGGAGGAAAGAGTGATGGGCATCAAAGAGAGGTGAAGGCAGGCTCTATGAGCAAGAATGAGGAGGTCAGAGGACCTCCCTAAGGAGGCAGATGGGAGAGAGAAGGGGTTTGCTGGAGTTAAAACCCAGGGAATGAGGAGAATAAACTCACCTAGCACCTTGGCTTCTGTCACAGGAGGATGTTTCTGAGTCACCTGGCATGGGATATTCTGCAGTAGAATGATTACTGGACAGGTTCTCAAGTGACACCCCTACCCTATGCACATACACCTGTAGGAACCTCATTTGATCCCCTTTGCAGGAACAACATGGAGCTGGAACAGCAGTTTTCAATGAAAGTCAATAGCACACTTGCCACTAGGATTTTGGTACTGCTAAACCTCTTCTGAACAACTTCCTTCAAAAACCATTTCCACCTGCAGAGTCAGGTGTGAAGCTGTTCTCGCTCACTTAATCTATACTATATAAGCCAAGATGTAGATCAGTTTGTGGAGGTGAAGTGACTTTATCCTGACTACATTGTCTCTTCAGCCTGGAGAAGACACAGGTGCAGGCAGGGAGGACAGAGATTGATTTGGGAAAGGTGGATGGTGATTACCTGTCCTCTGAGGGTCAGGAAATTAAATGAGAAGGAAGCAGATCTGAGTGGATCCACTGAGTGGAAAAAGTAGGTCTTTGGACTGCTGTTGCCTTGACACAGGATTTTGTGACTGTTAAAAGCTAACATTGTTCCAAAAAAAACCCCACCACAACCAACCAGACAATCTCACAGAAGAAGTCCAAGCAAGGGTTGATAATACACAGACCTCACCTGTGGCTCAGCAACTCCCAGACCTACAAGGCTGGAAGTTAGAGGATTATTTTGAAAACATTTTGCCCCATTCTGCCCTCATGCTGATCCTCTTCCTTAGATAGCCATTACTGGCCACTGTCAGAGACAGATTAACCTTTTCCTCATCTGGAAAAGCTGCTGTTCAGCCTTGTCTGCTGTGCTTGAGAATCAGCTTGTATTATCTGCATCACCTGTTAACCAGTTGGCTCTGTCTTCTCAGCTGTTTGTGAGTGTGCAAGAACTGTGAACTGGAAATTTGGGGGGGTTTTGGCAGTTTAGAAAATGTTCCCCTTGCTTCTTTCTGTTGCTTGAAGACATGTTGTTTGGGACTCTGGTTCTGAACTTTTGGGATAATGTCACACAAACCTATTAAATTGGGCTGGCAGGAGAGTAGGAGACTTACTTGCTACCATTTAGGAGCAAATAAAACCTAAACCAAAACAAAATAAACCTGTGGCTGCTGTCAAACCTTTCTAGTAAGATCTTAATTTTTCTAGGGACTCTGCAGTGTCTCAGCAGCTGTAGGGTGTTTAAACTCACTGCCAAGCAGGTTTGACTTTCCAGGAAAATGCAAGGACCTTGGGAATCCTTGTAGGTTTTGTGAACTCTGCTCCTTTGGTGAGATCCTGGGAAGCCTGAACTCCCAGCCAGGTTAATTGGGAGACCACACTACCTTGCAGAGTTACTCTATCAATAAACACGGCAAATCACACTCCTCACCTTGCTGGAGTGCAGCCAGCCCTTAGGTGGGATACAGGAGGATTAATTTGCCATGGTTTGCAATTATTTTAAGGTAAACAAAGGGAAAAGGGAATCTGAGTGACGTAGTAACCCTAGTCCCTCTGAATTCTTCATATGTCCATTCATAGGATGCATTGAAAAGAAAACACAGAAGATGGGCAGACATTATACAGCGAAATAAGGGAAGAGATTATGGCTGATCTCCCTTTATATGTTTTGCCATAATGTAGGTAAGAACCCCGGAACAAAAAAAAAATATTTCGCCTGTACTTTCAGTTAAGATGAACCATTGAAGAAGGTGGCAAAAGCAAAGTGGGTCATGGAAATGCTCTGAGAAATGAGAACCACAGGGAAGCTCTATCCCAAAAAGCACCATATCAGAAGGACTGGCTGCTCTCCATCACCAGATCTCCAAAGATCAGCAGGCACAACTTCAGATCTGGAGGTAAGGACACAAAAATTATCGAGTGAAGGTGCAGCCTCTGGGCTGTGGACCAGGAGAAACAGGGTTTATATCTGAAAGACAGAGGTAGTCCAAGAGACATCAGACATGCTTGTTGCTGCTCAAAACTTTTCTGGGCTTTATAATATGGAGGGAGGGGAGAACTAAGGACACAGAGAATGGCTAAGAGATTGTAGCATGCAAACCTGGTATTTTCTTGGATAAAGTAAATTTTAGTAGGAAAAAAATGGACATGTGAAAAATCTCCTTTCTTTGGATTTTAAATTAAGAATTGATGCAGTGCCATGGGGTAACCTTGTTATTCCAGTGAGAGAAGGCAGAGTTTGATGAGGGAACTGTGTCAAAAGTAAGGAAGTGACTAAGGGGGAAATGATATTGAACAGTGCTGGACTGGGGACCCCATCTATTAATGGAGTTTCTCCTGGGTCTGTCTTGCAATTTATTTGTTTAAGGTTTGCAATAACAATTTTGGCCCCCAAGGTGGAAATGAAATGCTAATGAAGTCTGTTGATGGAACAAAGCTGAGAAACCTCTCTGAAATGTAGGAGGAGCTGAATATCACAGAGGAGGCCTCAAGAATGAGCAACAGGGTGAAATAGTACAAAATGTAAAGTCATGAACCTGAAAGTAAAAGTTTCCTTAAGCAGGGCACTTCATAAGCCATTTCTCTGTTGGAAATCATTCCCAGCTTGCTCCATGGCAATATAAACTGATAATGGACATACACACATAGACTAGCAGGCAACATTTCTGGGTACCCAACTGAAGCTAGACATTCAGCCCATGTGAAAATGCTGGAGGTACCATGCCAAGGTGCAGAGGGTGACTTTAACTAGTGCATGAATATCTCAGAAAATCAAACAACCTGCTGCTGGAGGCTTCATACTCATCATCACATCATCTCCCCTGCGAAGTGTAGGGGGAGGAAGGACTATTTTAGGAAAGATGGCTGGGTTAGACAGACCCAACCAAGTGCTGTCCCTGCCAGGATGTGACACATTGTCTGGTCCAACTTCCGACTCCTGAGATGGAGACACTTCTCCTAAATCCACTTAAGATGTGCAAACAGCCCTGTCAATAGCAGCTCGCCAAGCTGTGTGCTGAACTGTGGCTTTCTCTGGGCTGCAGTAGCCTTGGTAACTCCGGGAAAAAAATAACCTAATTTTCTCTTTCATCCATAAGCCGAACCCTTTAATTTGCTTTCAAGTGAATTAAACATAAGCCTCCATTTTTCTAATTCCTTTGTCCTAATTTAAAAGTACTGACATTTATCAAAGGAGTTTTCTAGATTTCTCATTTTCAGCTCATTGTTTTAGTATTTTTTAAATAAACCAGAGATTGACATTTTTATTGCTGAAATTCTTTCCTTCCCTCCTTCTTTGCTTAATAACATGGTGATACTGTGTTCATTTCTAAACTTCTTCTAATAACAAGGAGAGCAGCCTGTGTCCTGCTGCATAATCAAGGTGACCATGTTTTATAACTGAGCTATACTATCACTGACTTGTGTAGTGCAACTGGATCTTCAAAGGCAACCAACCTCATTCAGATATCTTGAATGCCGTCTTCGTTCCTTTAATGTTCTACACGCCGAATGACCCATGGTTCATCCCATAAAGTTATTAGAGGTAGCAGATACCATGGAACAACCACAATGCTATGAAAACAGCTATATACCAGCGCCAATTTGTTTGCATTTCCAGAAACAGCAGCTGCCTGAATAACTTTCATCCTGCAATGATCCAGCTGCCCACCTTTTTTGAGAAGATAATTTCTTGTTTAATGTTTTCACAGTATCACACACATTGAGGCTGTCCTCTTGGAGGCAGCATGAGCATAAATGCAGCATAAAATACATCCTGGGGCAAAGAGTCATCTTCCCTGTGGTTGAGGAGGCCTCTTGGGAAGTCTGTGCATTTGCTTTCCAAACTTGTTTTAATTTTAGTAAATCACAGGGCTGGTGGAATGGTCTCAAAGCTGACGGACAGCCCTTGAGGCCCAAAGTCCTCTGTTTATCCACTGGCATGGAGGGCTGACACTGGAAACATTTCCCACAGGGCTTTCCTGACATGTCTCAGAGGCTTCTCAGAAGGACAAGAGGATGAAGTTCACCCACCACTAGATGACAGCTCTTCTCCAGACAGTGTTATTTTTCATTCCAGCACCAGGCTGTTTTTCAGTGGCTCATGACAAATCTCCATTTTTCCCTCAGAATTTTGGGTTGTATTTTCTTTTGCTTTCTGAGACCAATAGCCATTCCACCGTGCATTAAGTTATCTAAGAGCACCTGATCTTCCATCAGTGTCAATCTTGAGTCTTGGCATTTTGGAGGAAATGATGGGAAATTCTTAGTGTTAGGCTTAATTCAACATTTCTCATGATTTGGTCCAGTCAAGGTCAAATTCTGAAGCTCACACTCTAATGGCACTCCCATCTGCTTAGAGTGATCCCTGTCTGTGCTGAGGACTAAAAAGATCACTATTATAATAAAGGCTATAAAGAATGGATTTATACTTCCAGCACATGGGGTAGTAGGGATGTACTAATTTGAGGAAGAGGACTAGATGCAAGGAGAAAGCATGTTGTACACGAGGAAGAATGAATTTCAAAGCAAGTTTAAGCTAAGATTTTCTTATCCTTTGTGCTGGGATTTGGGAACAACTGCCATGAAAGCTTCTCATTGGGACACAATGTTCTGGCTGGCCCAGCATGGGGCGTAACATTATCCCCTTGCAGATACCATAGTGTCCCTATAGTGTCAAGTCTTACACACAGTGCCTCCTGTTTTGGATGGAATGACAAATGGAATTGGACCAGTATGCGTAGGGTTAGATTAGTGTCAGAGAGTGGCATAAGACTAGGGGTAAGGACAGCTGCCCAGAGCCAGGATCTCATACCATAAAGCAAAGTGGAAGAATAGGCTTGAGAGCAAACATAAGCATTGCGATACCCATAAGTTCCTAATTTCCACTGACAGTAGCTTGGGTTCAACCCTTCAGTGCAGAGGAATGGAAGGACAGCTGAGCATGGGACCTTTGATCGCTGTAGCTCAGTTGCTACTGGATTCTTTTAAGACTCATGAACAGGAGTAGAGACCAGGGTGTGTATGGGTTTCTCTCTCCATAAAATGTCCAATGTTTTGGTCTCTGATTGACAAGTCTGGTGCTGTGAGTGAGTGGAGACCTGCACTCCCCATTGTATGGACATACCCTAAAGCATCCAGAGAAAAAGGCTACACAGCTGCCAGCCTTTTGTTTGGTAAACTTGTCTTTCCAGGACTACAGCTGGCAAATATATATCCTCCCCATTTTGTGGCACAAGTTTTTTGGTGGGTGTTTTTTGTTGTTGTTGGGGGGTTTTGTTTGTTTTTTTGTTGATGTTGTTGTTGTTATCTATTGCCAGAAGTTGAACCCTAAAAGGAAAAGACACTTATGTTGTTTTTAAATGGACTTGTGTCACTCATTCCCTGATGGACATTTTCTGTGGAAATGCATTGCAAATAGAAAAGTTTTCTTCATGGAGCTGAAAAATACCATTTTAAAAGTAAAGTAAGATTTCAGTCTCTTCTGGTAGCAATTAGGAATACAGGATGTTGGTGCCTTTGAAAATTGAGCCTCTTATTTAACTGTCTAAATACAGATTTAATTTTCCTGCTTTTGGCACCTGAACTTGAAAATTTTCTTCTTACAGATGAAAACAGAACATTATAGAAATTGAGTCTGTGCCATTTTTTTTTCTGCTTTGTGGGAGATTAAAAAAAAAATGAAGAGAATCGTTTATCAGCATTTTCACATCTTTTATTCTAACCACTTTGAACCAAAATGCCTCATGGATATCAGCTCTGGGCCATTCTGGATATACCAAAGAGACTTTTTTTTTTTTCCCCACAGAATCAGAGTTAGTCAACCCACGTCATTTGGGCAAGTTTTAGTTGAGCTGTTTCCCTTTGGGGTCTCAGTTGGATTGCACTGAGAAGGTAGCTTTCAGGTGGGAGAAAACAGATCAGAAAAAGGACTCTAAATTCATGGGGAAGACATAAAACCTTAGCAGAATCCTGTTACAACACAGGATGCTGTATAAAATAGTCTTTGGGAAGTCTGTGCTTCCATAAGACCTGCTTTCCAGCCTGCTTCAGGTCTGAGGAGGCCATCTATTCAGCACAGCTCCATCACCCTTCACGGTGACTGTGCTAATGGCTGATGCACTCTTTATAGCACTGTCTCACATATGGACTCTTGCAGCTCCAGCTGCAGCAGTCCACACATTACAACGCAGCAGCCAATTCAAGTCCAAGTCCTACAAGCCATCCAGTGACATCTCCTTGGAGGCATGCAGCAGATATAGAACAATAGATATGGTTTCTCCATACCGTATCTTGTAATACTCTTTTTGGTGTCTCGTACATTGGCTAGAAAAATTCACTCATGCCTCAGGAGAAACCATGTCATCTCCCGTGGTTTCTCCTGAGAAGAAGGGATGGGAGATGTACTCCTGGCTGTACCCTGGCCTTTGGACCCCGGGCAAAACAGTTTGCCTCTGCAGCTCCTGTTCCCTATCCTTTTCCCAGCACAGATCAGCAGTTCTTTGAGGCAGGCTCTACTGATTTTTTCCATGATATGCCTAACAAGGCTTTGATCTCAGTGGTAGTCTCTAGACACTTCTGGAATTTGATTAAGAAAGCAAGTGCAAAGTGGAAGCATGGGGTGATTCACATCTGCACCCCCTCAGCCTCTTGCCTTTCTTCTGTCTCTTGTGCAGGGTGCCTTCCCCGGGGTGCTGCACAGGGCATGGGGGTCCAGCTTTGAGGAGCAGAGGAGACGTCCCTTGGGGGCTATCACTGCAACCACAGCTCCAGGGTCTCCGCATAGTGGATTGTCTTTCTAGCCAAGCTGTTTGCTTGAGGGGTGAGTGAAGCGGAGGGGGTGGTGGGGGACAGGGATTTGTGTGTTACAGAAATTGGAGGAGGATGTCTTCGTCAGCTTCAATGATAATGGGGAAAACAGAGCAGCCGGGGCTGCCTCTGGTAAATGCGTTCCTGAGGAGTGATGGGCTGTCATGCCAGTATGTTGTATTTGGTTTTGCTCCCAAAGGCTGATTTAATGAAGGAAAATTCAGCAGAGAAAGTGGAAATGCACACACAGAGGGAAATGCCTCTGCTGATGGAGGGGCAGCGAGCACAGCAGGGACAGAGGATGGGGCGGTCCTCAGAAGTGCTTCCACATTTCTGCTTAATTAAACAGGTCCAGGCAGGTGGACCTGCCAAAATCATTGATGAGTTGAGCTGTGGGGGCCTCTGAGGTTCCTCCCACATCACCATCCCTCCAGCCAGGTGGCTTTTGGACCTCAGACACCTCTTCACTACTTTTCATAGAAATATTCAGCCTCAGGTTGGCTCTTGGCACCCTGCAAAGAGCACTCCATGACCACCCAGTGGAGCAAGTGAAAACAGCTCACACACATCAGAGACACTCAGACAGGGGCAGTAAGAAGCAATAACATGTTGGTGTTTTCTGTAATGTTCTCATCTTTCTTTTTCTCACTGTTTTCTCCTGGAGGAGGGGAGTAGAGAGAGCAGCAAAGACAAAGGGAACAACAGAGCAAAAATGCAAGAGAAAAAGAAAAGAGGGAAAGGCAAGGCATTTCCAAATCTGACCTTTGCAATTTTTCCATACATTTATGATACCCTCCCTTGTCCCCCAGACCCACTGGTTGGTATGTCTTCCCACCTGTGATGTTGTGCCTCAAGCAGCACCCTTCCACGGAGCTGCTCTGCCCTGCATGTGCTGCTTGACAAAATCTTCCCGTTTGTCCCCAGAGCCAAACCTCTAGCTTCCCATACCCCGTGAATTCACTGTAATTGCCATAATCTGCTGCCTATTAAATCTGATAGCTCTGTTATCACTGTTAATAACAACTAATTAGTGAGGTTGTCACAGGGAGTGGTTCTGTAAAGGAAGGTGTTTGTCCTTAACTTCACATAAAGGCTCTAGATTAAACCAAAGGAAGGCACGTGACTTCGAGGGCATCGGCACTGGGTAACTTTTAGTCCCTAGCAGTGAAATGGAAATGCTCCACCGACTTCTCCCCAAGGAGCCAGCTTTGCTCATTCGCCAAAACAAAAAATTCACTTGAAAGGAGTTACCAAAACTCCTACACAGCACAGGGAAACAAAAAAAAAAAAAACAAAAAACCAATGCAAACTGCAAGAATGACAGGAGGGCAGGAAAACAGGAGCCAGGATGGAGAAAGGAGCAGGGTGCAGGTGGATCTAGGGAGATGTGGGGCAGGAGAGGGAGGATGGCAACTGAGGGTGGAATAAAAGGGGAAAGGTCTGTCTTTTCCTGACATCACTGGAAGTACCAGGCCCCCTTCACACCCCAAAAGATTTGTTGAAAACTGGCAAATGTTGCCACTGAAGAGTGAAGGATGTTTTCAGTTTTGATGATGAAACATGAACACTTTTCCTACAGTCATTTTTTTCCTAGTGAAAACCTGCTCAATAAAAAGAAAAAAATAACCCACATTTCTCATTCTTAATTCTGTGATTTCCTCCATGACCCAAAACCTCCATAAACCAGAACCTAAATAGCTTCTTTGTCAGGAGAGGGGAGGCATTGGAAAGGAGATGATTGCTCACCTTGAACCCTGATGCATCTAATTTTGCAATGGGATTGCCTGAGATGCAGGTTTCTGTTTTTGAGAAACACACTCCCAGAGCTGCTGTAGCAGGAACGGTGATTGAGAAGATGGAGATGTTAACAAGAAAAGGTAGCAAATAAATACACCCCTGAACCCTTTTTTTCATGTGAAAAGACATATTTAGGATCTGTTTCAGATTACAGCTGGATGAGAAGTGAGCATCCCCTCCCACAAACCATTATCAAACTAGAAGAAAGGCTACCAAAATAAAATCCCTTCCATGCTTTGGTCCATGCAGAATCAGGCCCCTTTGCTCCTGAGCAGAAACAACCCTCCATCATCCATCATAGATGCTTATTGAGTGAAACTCCCACTTATGAAGAGCAACGAAGACCTTAATCACTTTGGCAGCGAGTGCCTTTGCTCTCCAATATTTGATAAAAAAATCCAAATCTTTATTGTCTCCCTTTAATTAGAGCAGCAGCAATTTTGTCAGATGATGGATGGTCTCGTGACGACTTTGCTAAGGTGGCCTCACGCTGCTGCCAGGTTCAGGAGGTGAAGCTGCCGGTTTGGTTTGTTTTACTGCTGCTGCCACTTCTGAGGGTTTGACATCTGGTTTCATTTGTAAGACAAAAACGGATTGGTCCTAAAAGATCCTTAATGTGTGTTTGGGACATTGTAAAGGGAAATGGTTGTGTAAAAGATGCCACGGGGGCAAGCTTTTTGTTCTGTCCTTTAATCTTCCTCTTTTTCCTTTTCCCCTTAAAACTGCTGCCGGCAGGTCACCTGCAGCCAATATTCTCCCTCCACAGTTGGAGGGGGAGCAATATCACATCCGGAAAGGTACATTTTCTAGTGCTCAAAGCACTGGCCTAAGCATTCAGATATACAGGTTCATCCCTTTGCTTTGGCACGCAGTGATTAACATCCTTGAAACTGTTATTTCTGCTACCACAGCCTGCCTCAGTTTCCCCAATTATAAAAAATCCATAGTGCTTAGGAGAGGTGCCAGGGACTTAAGAGTTATTTGAGGGTAGAGATCTTACCTGAAACATGCTTTTGCAGGAAGACAAACACATACTCTGTACAACTGTCCTGTTGTTTTTGAACCAAAATTGTTGATTTCCTTCCCAGGATTCATTGGAGATCTTCCCTTCACATGTCATTGCTGTCAGCACACACAGATGTTTGCGAAAGAGGCAGATGTTGGCAGTCTCTGCAGATAGGGAGCCAACTGGCAGCAAAATGCCTCATTGCCAGGACTCTTCCTCCTCACATACCTCGGTCTTGCCCTGACCTGTCTCAGGGGTATGTCTGGTGGGGTGTCTTCCCCGGTAAACACAGAAGACAAGGCTGGAACTCTAAAATATGTGGCAGTCTGGTTGCTGGACACAGTCACTGAGATTTCCCTTGAGTCAGTGAGGAGAAACTGGTGGTTTTAGGGTGTAACTCTTCTTGTCCCAAGGTGCACATCTATATCTGCTGACATGAACCATGTCTTTTAGCTCCACTAACTCTGAAGAGCAACAGCTGTGAATAGGCACCTGCACTACAAAGATCCAAAGGTTGGTGAGATGAATCTCATGCTGTGGGTCTGTAACAGCAGCTAATCTCTATAACAAAAGAATGCCACTTCTAGAAGACTGTGAGTCCATCTAACAAGAGAGCAGCAGCAGCAGCATGTATGTTTGCTGTTCAGGGCTGTTTGGTCCTGTCCAGCCAGGCAAGTCCACTTCAAAAGTTGTTTTTGAGGTGTGAGGTTTGTTGTGGTCTCAGCCTCAAAACACCAGATAGCTGCAAAAGTGAGCAAAGCTGTTGTGTATCCCATCCACACAGGACTACGAAAAAAATAGTGGCTTCAACAGGAGCAGGAGTTTGCAGAGCCATGGTTCCACTGGTGCTGATTTGCAGCATGCATTTACATATATACAGACCCCCCCCTTCCAAAAAAAAAACCCAGCAGACCAGATTCCAGATTGCTGTCTCAGTTGCCACAACGTAAATCAAGATCAGCTTGAATTGTGACGGAGTTTGCTGCCCCAAGCACATGGGCAGATGTTCCACCTGCAGAGTTAGAACTGCAGCCAGAAAGCTGTGCCCTATGCGGCAGCGGGGAAGGAGAGATTTCCCCAGGAAAAGAAACTTCTCCATCCTAATACAGCTAAATATATGCTTTCAATTGCAGACTACAAAGTGAGTGATTTTAGGTGCTGGGTTTTGATATCATAATGTGCCCTATTTTCCATCTTTCAGGCATGAATAATGGAGTGTTGTGTCTGCGAATGCACCAGTCTTTCAGGATGCTGGCAAAGGAAGTGCAAATCTCCAGAGCTCTCCCGCGACCGCTCTCCTTTCATCTAATCCTGGGGCCAGGCAATTGCTAGAAATGCACTCAGTGGCCAGCAAAGAGCTGGCCTTATTGCTGGCAGGGGAGCTGGGTATGGAGCGGTGCACAAGCGTGGGGAAGGAACCGGCCAGCTTCACCCCGCAAACAGCAATCCATCTGCCTGTGGGACTGTAGCTAGGGTCACATTGTGCAGAAGCACTGCATATAAATCCACAAATAAGCTCGACTGACAGTGCACAAAGCTCCCTGAGGTGAGCATTCAATCCCTGGAAAGCATCAGGTGGGTCGTGCAGGGGTGAGGCCAAGGTGCTGCATTTGGATGTGTCTGGGGCTGTTCTGAAGGTCAGTATAAATTTAATCCAGTTATGATCCCATCCTTTCTCTGTGTTCAGGAGCATCCCTGCTGGGTAAGCAAATCTCCAGGCAAGTAGGTCGTTTTTTTGTGAGGGGACAATCCACTGGACTCATCTACTTCAGGCACACTGGCCATTATTTGGTCACATCCTTCATCTCTTGTGCCTGTCCATGGAAAAACAAGTCACAAAATCTAAGATGACCATTATCCTAGGGTTAGAAAAGATGCATGAGTTGGAGTGACCACTTCCCTAGGCATTCTTATTCAAAATTGTAAAGGTGGTTATATGCTTATCTGGAGGAACACCAGTTTGCCAGAAAAGTCCTCACTGCAAGAATCATAGAATCATTTACATTGGAAAAGATCCTTAAAATCATGGCATCCAACCATAAACATAACACTGCCAAGTCCACCACAAAACGATGTCCCTAAGCGCCATGTCTGCACGTCTTTTAAATACCTCCAGGGACTCCAAGAATATAATATTTCTCCTGGGTTTCTTCACCAATGCCGCTGCTCAAAGAGCTCTCAGGTTTTTCCCTGGTGATGGTCTCTTACATGTATTGTGCAAGAGCTCCTTGAGATGGGTATCTGGATGGGCAGGTTCTCAACCTGGAACCCAAGATCCCTAAAACCCTGGACGATATCAATCCCAAATGGGTCCTTTAAAGAGGACAATTGCAACCTGTGAGGCCTGAAACCTGTCTTGCTGAAAAGCGAGCCTGTCACAAAGCATTTTATGCAATGGAGTTTAGAAGCTCGGTGGTCCTCCTGTTTCCACCATTGTCCATGGCCACATTTCTCCAACATCAGGGTGAGAAGCATTGAAGCCACATCTCAACTCTGTCCTTGGGAGAGATTAATCTACTCGTTGACAAAGTCTTGGGATGGTACAAAACAGCAGTTCTCATTTGGATTTGGATTTGGAAGGGATCACTTTCTGCACCTGAGGGCTTGCTAGGGTCAGGTCCCTGACCTTCCAGTCATTGCAGTTTGACTGTCCTAGTGACAGTGGCAGGGAGATGCTAAAGCAAAGACCATCACAGAACAAAAAAGCTTCTTGTGTACACTACTCTTGTCATGTGTCTTGTCCTCCCTTTTGTGAACCAGCAATGAAAACTAAAAAAATTTAAAAAATATTCTACTGCCAGTTGCGTTTGTCCTCATTGGATGTTCTGGTGCCTCTGATTCTTTTTGAGGCATTGCTGGATAGGAAGGAGGTGTTTACAGCAGAATTCAGATCCAGGCTTCGAATCGCGTTACATTTCAAAGTGCTCAGATCCTGTCTTGTATTAGGAGGAATTTGGATCTGCCCTTGGCAGCTGTCTCCACAATTTGGAGAATTCAGACCCAGAAATTGGCACCAATATCAAAGCTTTTTTTCATGACTCGTCAGGGCCTTGATGTTACTATCATCCATTGATTCATTATTTCAAATGATGTAAGTACAGCCCAGAGGCAAGTTTGAACTGAAACTTTTGAGACCCCTTCCAAGTTTTCGAAGATATTCCAAGACTTTGACCTTACCAGCCTTTAAGGTGAGTGTGGCTGGCAAATGTTTTGTTCTTTTCTGAAAACAGAGATAAAATCAAAACAGAAAAGCTTCTGTTCTTTCAAGGATAAAAAAATCAACCTTTCACTGAACCCAGTGTTTTGTGAGGTTTTGGCAAAAACCTTCCCTGAGTTCAGTCTTCGATGACAAATGTGAGCATTTTCAAAGTAAGACGACACTTTCCACACATTATAAAAATGAATAAAATAAAATTGTTTCATTCCCCTCAAAACACTATTAAAATGGTGTAATTGTGAACATTTTAACAGCTACCCCCTAGATGCAATGCCACTTCCCAATGTATTGAATCACTGTCTAGGAGAAATCCTGCCATTCTCTGCTTTTCTTAAATCGTTACCATCCAGACGACTCCATTCTGAATCAAAGGATTGATGGATGTCATATCTACTTCCATTCACACTTCGGTAGCTGACAGCATCACACACACCATGATTGTTCCTTTTGGTACTTCATAGTTTCTGCAAAGCCAATGCCCAGATAATTGTTACTTTACTGGCTTCCCATCTGACTGTTGGGCTGAATTCTTCTGCCATGGATGATGACCCCTCCTGCAGGATGACTCACTGCATTACTACTTCAGAGAGTGCTTTCCAGTTTATTAGATGGGAATCTTCCATTTCATTAACCAGGAAGTTTTTTGTGGTTTTTTTCCTTTTTTTTTTTAAGCATCATAGCATCCTGGATGCTACCTCACTCTCCAATTAGCCTTTCCAATAACCACTCCAATAGTGAGGGAAAGTATTCTTTTAAAGGGCTGTATTCTCCCACATCTTCTCTTGCAGCTTTTAAAATTAGGTACTATTATGACTTTCCTCCAAGGAAGCATTTGAGGTTATTCTTTTCTCCCAATCACAATTATAATATATCCCCTTGCAGTGCATCTCCTCCCTGGGCTGGAGGATAGCAGCGCAGAAGCACAGCTTCCTACCCCAGAGTTTCATCAGCTATGATAATTTTCTGCCTACTCCAGGAAGCTGAACAGAAGCAGAGAGGGATGTCAGCAGGAGATCTGCAGAGTTATTTTTCCTCCCTTGTACTCTTAAAGATCCTTCTGCTGTTTAAAGTGAAAGGCATTTCCCAGACAAAACCCATAATGCCTGACCAGACTAAACCATATGTTCTATAGGCTTTGGTTTTCCCTCTGAAATGGGAAATTCCTGGGTTAATGGTGAGGACAACTCCCTTCTTTGAGATGGTTTACAATTCCCACATGTTCCAGGGCAGCATTTCCTAAAAGTTCTGCCTGGAGCTGTGTGTCAACGTGCATTTTCCAAGCTTTGCTCCATGAACGAAGTTCATGGTTTCCCATGGGGTCATAGCTCATGGTCGACTGATGTTGCTGCTCTCTAAGAAGATGCACTAAAATTTCTGCTTTCTTGTTGCATTTTTTTTTACCACACTGGGTAATACAAGAAGACATCTTTGTCTTATACTCTTATTTATCTAGAAAATGGTAAACCCACCCAAATTTTCTTAGAAAGCCAGAGCTTGCAACTTTCAGAGTGCTATTGGCACACACAGTTTTCCCAGTCCTCTTCCACCCCAGAAGCCAGCATTGAGCTCAGGGCTATTGTATTTTCAGGGTCAGTCCACAGCTCTGCCAAGAGACAGCTACGCCACATTCAAGTGTTCCTGTGATTCAAGAGGAGAGTTCAGAGAAGCTCTGGTGCATCTCATCTCAAAGCTGCCCTTTCTGTTTCTTCAAAGAGGTGCAGACATGATAACGGGGGCCCTGTGAATCTCAGCGCCAGGCCCTCTTGCAAATACTGATGTCTGTGTGGGGTTTCTTGTGACCTTCCCTCACCATCACCCTCATCCAATTTCCAGATCTTGGAGGGGCTCCTCATCCATACTAAGTCCCATCAGCCATGCTGATCTCTTTGTCTTGCTTCATGGGGGATGGGGTTGGAATCAGTCTCCATCACCTCTGCAAAACTGGCTTTAGCCCCACCACAGGCTACATCACCCTGTTACATGACCCTGAGAAGGGCCAACTCCTTTACTCCATGATGGTGCTGAAGGAAGAGGATGTGCTACAGTAAACAAGTTCCTTGTCCTGAAACTTTAGCAATACCAGTTGACTCCAGATTATTCTCTCCTCCTATTTATCTGGATTTTATGCCTGACATTTTCTCTGCCTCCCTTTATTCCTGGGGAACAAGAAATCAGGATTCAGTGTTGTCTATATAATGAGAACCCCAGGCCTTGATTCTCAGCTGGTATAAATGAATGTATATCCCCCAGCTCCACCGGACTCAATATCCACTTGGGGTGAGCACCAACTCCTTCCCCCCAGGTCCATTTTGGTCCTCTCTGTAAAGCTGTAAAATAAAATGCACATGTAAAAAGATGTCTTTCTTTTTCTCTTTTCCCCTGACAGACATTATAGAAGAGCAATTTCCCCAAAGTGGTCTGTAGAAGCAGCATAAAGTATGGGTTGATTAGTTTGCAAGCTTTTCTTTGTGATGCAGGCTGAGAGCAAAGGTGGGAAACTTTGCAGCTCACAGCCTCAGAGCAAAGAATTTCTGCCAGTTTAGCTGGTCTTTTGCCTCCAAAGATGCTCTTTTGCTGCACTTTCCCTCTGGGGCTGCAGAAGCAACTGTTTGCTTAACGGTATTTCTTGGCTTGCTGGGGATTTTTTGAGGTTTTGGTGGGTTTTTTTTTCCTTTTCTGTCTTTCTTCTTTTTATACACACATGGTGTATGTAGAGAGGGAGAGGTGTTGAGCATAGATTCAACACTGAATTGACAGGACACAGAACAGAGTCCTCTCTCAGGAGAATACAGATTTGTTGGGAAAGGAAATCCCAGATTGTTTGAATTTCAGTGCTAACAACCCCAACATATGTCTGAGTCTTCAAGGGAGGTTTACAGAGGAGATCTGCATTGAGGTGGTTGGACATTTCTCTTTCCATCTTCCCACTGCCGCTGCTGAGACCCACAAGCTCCCCATTCATGCGTTGGGGGAAGCATTTACACCATTGTCTCTCAATAGCAGCATGACAGATCCTGCTTTGGACCCGGTCCACCTCTAGAAAACTATCACAAAAAATCACGTCCGGTGTCAGGAGGAGATCTCAGACATCCTCAGGCTCCTTGGCTTGACAATAGACTAAGTGAGGTCCTGTGTAGCTCAGCACTGGAGTCTGTCCTGTACTGCGACATACTGAGCAAGGATGAAACAAAGTCCAGGACCAGAAAAGCCAATACAGCCTTGCACGTTGGGGAGGATCCTAAAACATGTCCTAAGTGTCTGAAAACTAGGCTGAGTTGTGGTGTTGAACTGCATGAGCAGGAAAGAAAGCACAGAGGCTCAAGGTCATGAGATGTGAACACCTTTCCTTAGTCAACCATATCCCTCTGCAAATAAGTCCCCATGTTTGAGAACAAAACACACTTTCTCTCTTTGTTTACAACTGTGAAGACCAGGACCTTTGTCCATGGGCATTGTCCAGTCTCTTTCTCATGGTTGGCTAATTCTTTTTCCTACCTTTTAAATATATTTAAGATTTCCTGTCTGCTGTAGCTTCCCTGTTTTCTAATACAGGAGCCCATGTTTTGCCTGTCCCTTCTGAGCTTGTGGGTTTCTCTCCCCTACCTTGCTGCTTTTCCCAAACTTTGTTAGCTCTGAGAACTTCCCCTCTGCTTTTAAACTAGTTGAAACTGATAAATGGATTCAGTAGTTATTGGGAGGAGAATAGGGAGGAAGAGTGAAGGAAAGACCTAGAAACAGTCAGAAATCACCCCAGTTCTTTAAGAAAATGGTTGTGGGTATATCTGGCTGCTATGGTCTGGAGTGGACAACATGGAGGCACTGGAAATCACAGGAAATCTGTAAGGAAGATGACCCACATTCACAATTGACATGAGACCAGAATTCAGACATTTGGGCTGCTTTTTTTGGTAGTAATTTTTGGATCTTGTCTGCCCACCAGATTCTAGGTCAGGCCCTGCAGATCATACTGCCGGTCTCAGTAGGAAGCAGAGACAAGCCAGAATGCTCTTGTGAGCATATTTAAATAGAGACTGCAAGTTCTGGGAGGCACTGGGCACTGTGTTAGCACAAAGACACCCCAAGGGAGCAAATTCTGTTCCTTTTCTGTGCTCACTGCCCCCTTCCTAGGAGAGAAAAACAGGAGAATGGGATCAGATGAAGTGCTATGGGCAGAGGTGGTCTCCTCAGGGAGCTAATGTGAGCTGAGCTCTTTCCTCCTCTGATGCTTCTTCTGCTGTGGGAAGAGAACAAGCTGGCAGTGACATCGTGTCCCACTTATTAAAGGCCCCCTGCTCATTTCCTTATCCTTTCCACGGCCAGCACCTTGCCCTAATGCTGTCTCCAGCCCTGCCCATCTTCTAAGAACTGATCTGCTTCCAGCACAAACCCCAGCAGAGTAAAGGACTGCCAACATGCAGGAAGCATGGCGAGAAGTTCAGAAAGCTTTTCTTCTTTGCTTTTCTCTCAAATTTCTATTTTCAATTACTGTCTATAAGCACAGACTATTTATAATAAGGAGAAGGTACTCCACCCACGCTACCAAGAGATACAGCATGGTTTAGAGCAAGGTTCAGAGCTTGGGAATCATTCTTTTTCAGGTCCCTGGTTTTACTGGAAAATCAATAAAAAACAACTGATGTAAGTCAAGCCCAACTGTTACCCTCCTCCTTTTCAGACAAATGAAAAAAACCAAGAAAACAATCATTTCAGGTCGACCCAAAATATTTCCCTTGACCACCTAATTAAAGTTTTTGCTACATTTCTAAGTTATTAAAAATAATCAGGTCCACTCTGAAAGAAATTGCACTTTGAAATGACAAATGGAAGCTGAAAGGCTTTGCTTTGAAATTGCTCTGGTGTTTCTGATGTGAAACATAAGACAGGTTGAAAAGAAACATTTTGACATTTCCCTTCCATCATTCCCATACTTTTATTTTCACTGGAAGCCATCAGCTACACTCAACCCATATTCACAAATAACACACTGCCCCCAACCCTCCATTTTTAATTGTATTAATTCTTTTTGAAAAATGACTCACTGGACTCTACGCAATATTTGGTCCAAGCCAGTCAAAAACTTTTAATTTCTGCTTTCTTCCTTTGGAGTTTGCTGATCATCCAGCAATGGTGAGGGCAGTCATGATTTGCTGATTGCCCCCCAAAATGAGAGGGAGAAGACATCGCTCCCTTTCTATCTAAGGAAGGAAGGAAAAGAGGGGAGAAATGACATAAAAATCTTTCCTGAGCAAAACCTTGAGGCAGTGAGAGGACTGCAGAACACATCAGAACCAAGCACACTGCTGTGTCCAGATGTGGGAGCAGACCAACTGCCAGATGCAAGTGGAGGGACATTGCCGGCCACTCCTGCTCTTAGACCAACAGTGAGGAAGAAGAGGACAGTGAATTCTCCCAAGGATTGCTTCAAGGGTAGTTTGTAAATCAGAGCCTCTTTGTTTCTTTGTGAAAATCCTCTTTTTAGCATCCCTTTTAAGCCAGCCCAGTTTAAATTAGATAATTGTCTGGGTTAAAGTAAATCTTCCTGTTGTTGCAATGTGGACATTACTCTGCTGGTTTTCCTGCTCCTTACACTTGTCTCTCTATAATTGTACCAAAGAGAGAGGGCACCACATTCATTAGGTACAGCCACGAAGAGATCAAGAAGACGCTGTTTTCTGATACATGGCATCTACCCCATGAGCACACACTTGTGTGCCATACCCCGGCACAGTCCGTTTTAAGGGATTTTGGGTTGAAGTATACTTCTAGGAGGAAGAATTTTCCAGGAGCAGAGGATCTTGCCAGTAATGCTGATATTTCCAAGGGCGTGAGGAAGTGTATCTTTGTTAGTCCTGGGCCTGCAACAGCACCAGCTTTGCTCAGCTCTCACTTTAAATGAACTGTGATCAATTAAAAGCTCTGCTCACTGCTTATTCAAAG
The DNA here is from genome assembly GCF_001431845.1 of Calidris pugnax. NCBI lineage: Eukaryota > Metazoa > Chordata > Aves > Charadriiformes > Scolopacidae > Calidris > Calidris pugnax. Next base: position 13,446,375 of record NW_015090793.1, read on the forward strand.
ACCATTCAGAGTCTTTTTTTTTTTTTTTTTCCTTTTGGACTGCCTTTGGAACTCTGAAAATAAAGCCAGTGCCAATTCTAAATATTTCATGTTTCCATGTTCCGAAGCTCAAATGAGCCTGACAGCTCTGGTAAACTGTCAGGAAACAACCGAACAGACCAGAAATCTTGGGGGAAAAAAATCACTCCCTATCACGTCTGAAGGGAAAATATTCCTTTTGGTTTTCTTGTTTTTTTAGATGAATGTGGACTTGCGGGAGAACAAACTGGAGGGCTCCAGCACTGTTTGTTGTTAGGCTGCTGTTGAAATTCATCTGTAAAGACCCAAAGGAGCTTCTTACTTGTCCGAAATTATTTCAGTCTGGAGAGCAGATATCCTATCAAGCTGCTATGAAGCAGCTGCAAATTGACTTTAAGAGGTGGGGCATAGTATTCTTCTGCCTGGAGGTGCATCTTCCTTACTCGTAGCTCTTCATTAAAGACAGTGGGCAGAGAACATCATTGAGCCTATATGGTTATTTCCTCTCCTGTCCCTCTTTTGAGGGTAAATGCAGGACCATGCTTTCCCAGGCTGTCAATGTGGCACTTTGGAACGTGTCCCACATTCACTTAAAATAAATAAATTCATGTCAGACCAACTTTCTCATGCTAATCAAGTCACTGGTGTGGGGCACTGCCTGCACTTACCAGGGAAGGAATGACACATCTGCCCCTTGCTAAGGCATAGTGCCTGCAGCTTTCCCTGAATTAGCACTGCTGGGTGCTCCAGGACTGTGTTTAGCACAACTACACGTCACTGCCCAGGCAATCTTATCCTCAAACAAGAACTAGTGTTGGCTAGGAACCGACACTTGATCTCACCACTGGGCATTGGAAGTGCAACCATGAATTTCTTCCACCTGCCCTCCTTTGCTTCAGAGATACTGGTGGCCACACAGGCTATTAGAGTAAGCAGAGGATGACACCTTCCCCTTTATAATATGGTCTGTCTCCTGTAGCTGAGAACAAAAGGCTGCTTCTCTTCCTAGACCCTTACCTTGTTGGCGCTGCTATCTACTGGACTCAGGCTGTAATAAGAACAGCAGCTCTAGTGTGTCCTGTCTTCAGTGTAACTGCTGTTTGGGATCCTACTTGATAACCCACCTAAGCCAGTCAAGGAAAGTGGCTTGGTTTACATGAAGTGATAATCTTATCTGGTGTCAAAAACCAGGAGGAAGAGGCAAAGCTCCATAAACCCAGAGCTGGATGCCTAGAAAATTCATTAAAAGCCCTGAAAATGCAATGGACAAGGAATCCTCAGTGGGCCATAATGTTTGTGTAACCCAGTGGGCAGCTGACACCGCATTTATCTTCCAAATGTTACCTCTCGTCTGTTAAAACACATTATCAGAACAGATCTGTGTTGCTGGAGGATTGGAAACATAAACACTCCAATTAAAATCTTTATCAGTCAGACAATGCCTGAGAATTAAAGTCCTGCACTGAGCCTGTCCGTCTCCCACTGATGCCCCCTAAGATACACTGCTGAAAAAGCTTCGCAAAGTAGACTGGGGAAAACAGCATCCTTTTGCTGCTTGGCAGCTAATTGTGTGTCGCTACAGCTTTTTTTGTTGTTGTGGTTGTTGTTGTGTTTTGTTTTTTCTCTATCCCCCAGCATTGAAAATTCATTAGTCACAGGGGCGTGAGGTTAAACGGCACTGCGTGCAAGTCACATTTTATTTTAGGTTGCATGAGCTTCATAGAATTTCTGCCTAATGCTTTTGCATTCTCTTGTGCCCTCTCCTCCTCCTTTCCATTATTCTTGTCAGTCTAACAACTAACAAGACTGATCTTGCTCACTGCTTTCTGGTCTCTGCTCCCCCTCCCAGCTCTCAGTTTACAGTAATTTTTATTGTAATACAGCTGAATGCGAAAGATTCAAAGGACCATGAGAGATTTGCTTCCCACCAGTCTCCATTGAAGCACAGGTGTCTTTGTGCCCTTGAAATCTCACCAACACTGAGAAACTAGGGGATCTTACACTGATCTTCAAACTAATCCTCACATATTGCTCTTGTTCTACCTCCACCCAGCTTCCTTTTGGTACTCAGGTTCATTGGTCAAGGAGTACGGAAGTAAAAAGATGTAGCAGGTTCCCACCAGCTGGGAAGCTGACCTATGAAGCTTCTGAATAGCAGAACATGTGGTCTTGGCTCTGTATTTTTATTCTTGTTCTTTATTTCACGAGCAGCATAATGATTCCTTTGTTGGCGCTGCTATCTACTGGACTCAGGCTGTAATAAGAACAGCAGCTCTAGTGTGTCCTGTCTTCAGTGTAACTGCTGTTTGGGATCCTACTTGATAACCCACCTAAGCCAGTCAAGGAAAGTGGCTTGGTTTACATGAAGTGATAATCTTATCTGGTGTCAAAAACCAGGAGGAAGAGGCAAAGCTCCATAAACCCAGAGCTGGATGCCTAGAAAATTCATTAAAAGCCCTGAAAATGCAATGGACAAGGAATCCTCAGTGGGCCATAATGTTTGTGTAACCCAGTGGGCAGCTGACACCGCATTTATCTTCCAAATGTTACCTCTCGTCTGTTAAAACACATTATCAGAACAGATCTGTGTTGCTGGAGGATTGGAAACATAAACACTCCAATTAAAATCTTTATCAGTCAGACAATGCCTGAGAATTAAAGTCCTGCACTGAGCCTGTCCGTCTCCCACTGATGCCCCCTAAGATACACTGCTGAAAAAGCTTCGCAAAGTAGACTGGGGAAAACAGCATCCTTTTGCTGCTTGGCAGCTAATTGTGTGTCGCTACAGCTTTTTTTGTTGTTGTGGTTGTTGTTGTGTTTTGTTTTTTCTCTATCCCCCAGCATTGAAAATTCATTAGTCACAGGGGCGTGAGGTTAAACGGCACTGCGTGCAAGTCACATTTTATTTTAGGTTGCATGAGCTTCATAGAATTTCTGCCTAATGCTTTTGCATTCTCTTGTGCCCTCTCCTCCTCCTTTCCATTATTCTTGTCAGTCTAACAACTAACAAGACTGATCTTGCTCACTGCTTTCTGGTCTCTGCTCCCCCTCCCAGCTCTCAGTTTACAGTAATTTTTATTGTAATACAGCTGAATGCGAAAGATTCAAAGGACCATGAGAGATTTGCTTCCCACCAGTCTCCATTGAAGCACAGGTGTCTTTGTGCCCTTGAAATCTCACCAACACTGAGAAACTAGGGGATCTTACACTGATCTTCAAACTAATCCTCACATATTGCTCTTGTTCTACCTCCACCCAGCTTCCTTTTGGTACTCAGGTTCATTGGTCAAGGAGTACGGAAGTAAAAAGATGTAGCAGGTTCCCACCAGCTGGGAAGCTGACCTATGAAGCTTCTGAATAGCAGAACATGTGGTCTTGGCTCTGTATTTTTATTCTTGTTCTTTATTTCACGAGCAGCATAATGATTCCTTCCTATTTACGCTGTAATTATGGTGATTTAGGTTCACAACATTTGAAGCCTTTAAACTTTAAATCTCTAAGACTTTAAACCAGTGTACACATCTCCATCTGAATTAGCTGCCCACCCTCCTTTTCGATTCAAGGGAGGGTATTTCTAGGAATGTTTCGTCATCTCCTAAGTAATTTTCTAAAATAGACCGGATGGCTTGTATCCTGTTTCACCCCATTGGCTACAAAGGGACCCCAGGGAACTAGCTCCAGTGGAGACTTCTACATATCAGACCTGTCTACTTGGTCAGAGAAACCCCACTGTAGATGACTGTCTCAATAGTGGGGATGTAGACTGAGGGTGTTTAATATTAGGGAAGGTTCAAGCAGAACCAGAGTTTCTGAGATGAACACTAGGTCAAATCATGCCTGGTCATCTGGATTATGGGTGCTTTAAGAACGATGGTAATGGTCCTTTCTAGATATAAGACACTTTCAGCTATATTCTTGCCTAATATCTTTGAGAAATTTGCTGCACTCTAAAGATAAAGGTTCAGAGGCAGCTCTGGATAGGAAATCATGAGGTTTCATGAAGATGTAGCGTGCATTGTATATGGAAGGAAATGTCAGAGCAAAGAGAAGGATTTCTATGGTATCTGCTATCGGTTTTCCAGTTTTGGCTGGTCACCTGCAGTTGCCAAAGGATCTCAGGAAGTTACTGGGGATATTTGTACTTAGGTGTATTGAACCTTGGATTATGTTTACTGCATGTGTCAGACTCAAGAGTTGGTGACATTTAATACACGCTCAAAAAAAAAAAAAAAGGAAGGGGGGAAGGTTGTCCATGTTCATCCCAACAGTGATGCAGTGTTGATTCTGGGGGAAGATGCTGGCTGATGAAACACAGGTGAGAGCCTATCCTACACAAAGCACATGGATGGTGAACATGTAATACACCTCTATTCCAAGGAAGACTATCCTCTGGGCCAAAGTGTCAGGCCCTCTCAGAGAATGCTATAACCAGGATGCAGTATTTTTAACCCTTATTTTGGCCTTGGACAAAGAGGATCAAGAGATCTCCCATATTTTGCTGGTGTCCAACCAGCTGGCTCAACACACAGTTCAGAAAAACATTGTCTCCTCTCTACAGTGATGAACATCAACCAACATACCCACCTCAGGGAATAAAAAGGACTCAGAGAGACTTGAGCTTTTGTTTTTCAGCAGGAATAACTATTTGGCATAAATTGACCTGGGAATCCATAAGCCATGGAAATTCCCCTTTGGAAAATGTTCTTGAGGAAGCAAATTGGGGCAGAAGATGGATGGGAGAACAGTTAGAGGCCAACCACGCACTCTATCAACCCTAAACGAATGAGCTGTCACATGGATATATAGGGAGAGGGACACAGGTTAGTAAATTAAAATTCTGACAGCTCTTGACTCCAATCCAAAGTGTTAATTGGAAAGACTTCAACTGTCGCCGTCCCCAGAGACCTATATCTCAATCACAGGCCAGCCCTGCCCAGGTCAGCCCAAAGAGCTGTTATCGTCTACTGCTTGGTATTTTCCTGGAAGAGGCTCAGGAGTATGGGAACTAGAGATGTTTTCTTTGCTCCTGTATGGGTTTTCTGAGCTCTAGAGTGCCTGACTAAGAGCACACAGAAGAAGGCCTGATCCTCACCTGGTGGCAAGTTGGTGTCTCACTACTGTAGTGTTGCTACCACCATCCAAGAAGCTAAGAGACTTTGTGCAGATTGGCGGTGGCTGGTGGCAGAGTTACTCCAATTGAAACCGAGAGAGGATCAGTCCTTATTACACCAATGTAATAGACACTGAAATTTCACACTCTTAATTATGGCTGTAACTGATTCCACTATTATTGGTTAAGTACCAATTATGCAGATTTACAATCACCTATGGCATTGCCTCTATCCAGCATTTTATATCCCAAAATGACTTGGATAACACTGTATTAGCCATCAAGGTGGCATCTAAGATATTGCTCTTTCCTGCTTGACTAATAGGAAACAACTTGAACAAATGCAGGGAAAACCTGACTTTCTAATGGTGGCTGCTTTGACTTTGCTAGTTGGATCCAACTCATCTTGGTTCATAAAATCACCTTGTTTCCCTTCAGGATACTGAAATCTTTGACACTATTTGGGTGCATTTCTGGACAGGCACTTTCCCAAGTGGTTTGCGTGTAGCTATCCACCACAGCCAAACTCAGAGATTTTATTACTAAACCACATACTCTTGCACTTTCTTTAATAGAAACTACATCTTGCTTTCTTGTGTGGAAGTTATATGAAAACTTGGCAATGTGCATTTTTTATATCGTGTCATAACATAAATGCACAGATGTTGACTTGGGGACAGGTGCTCTGAAGTTATTGGAAGCACCGTCTTTCCCGGGAGGCAAAATGTGATCACCTCATTCAAAACTGGCCAAGAAATGCAGACAAAGCCTCTGCCTCTTCCAAGGGAGCCCCAAGAGCTGCAATTACCTCAAGAAATTAGGACCACAGCTCTTCCCCATGACCCAGTAGGAGCAATTGAAGAAAATATTTCTCTGAACGTCTGCTTCAGGTGAGACTGATCTCATCAGTGGCCTCAAGCAATGTAAAATTTTCTTACCAAGTTACTGTAATTCCATGTTATTGAAACACTTTTCCTGTGGCCTCTTAGAAAATGAACATTTTTGGTAAATCTTTGATCATCTAAATAAGAGAAAAGAGAGACATTTTTGTTGCCATGCAATAGTCTACAGAGGCACATGGACAATGCTGCCACAGTGGGATGGAAGGGAAGAAGGTTTCCTGCAGAAATATTTTTCAAACCATCTATTCAAATGTATTGTTGCCAAATTGTCAAGCTACTCAGAAGGCCATTTGATTAACTGGTGACTCGACAGCTTGGATCTGCTATTTAGGGAGAGTGGAGTAAACACCACTCCAGAGGAGGAAGGGAGGGAGAGCATCTCTGGGAGAGTTCAAAGAGAAGACACAATTGGTGTATAACATCAGGAGGGAGAATAGCTAAAAAGGCAGTTAAATACCACTGCACCATGTTCTGTTCTCACACCAGTTTCACAAGGGTGGATTCAGACATTTTGAAAAGTTCTGGTAGTAAAATGAAGGGGCTTGAAGGAAAGAAAGGAGGAGCTGAGCCCACTATTCAGGGCGAATCAAGCACCAAACTCCAGAATAGTTGGGACCCTGGAAATGACCTCCAGGTGACAGCACTGATAAAATATATACTAATCAGACTAATAAAATAGTCTTAAGGAAAAAAGTCTAAAAGGAACCATCAGGCCTTGCAATCTTCCAAAAACCCTATGTGATACCTCTATGACAAGTGAAGCTACTCATGATTCCAGGATTCCAGGAAACTCTGGAATAGAAGGATCAGGCCCAGATTCTACAAAGCTGTGCTGTGTAGCTGTGCCCATCACATACATCCCAACAGAAATAAGGTACATCCTCTGCAGACTGACCTCATCCTGAATCATCCACCCATCTTGTCACAGTTCCCAACACAGCTTCCCAAGATCAGAAACATCTCAGAAAGGAAGTTTTGGCTGCCTTTTGGTCCCTGAGCTCCTGCCATGGTGCCATGCAGCCTCTGGGTTCAAGATGTGGACAAGCTGTTGCTACTCTATGGCTCCAGGTGAAGAGCCTGGCTCAGGGCTTGAAAGATGGGCAGGCCTCCCAGCTCAGCTCTGCTCCAGAGGCAATTAGCTCTGCAGTGCTGAGAGATCAGGCATGAGGCACGTTCCCACTCCTGAAACAGCCACTCTGCTACTGTGCCTGGGACTTCACCCAAGCTGACCCTTGACTGAGTATTCACACTTGGCTTTTAATTACTGTTACAATTACCATTGGTTTCTTGGCTTCCTTTTCATGCAGCTTTGCAGGGAACAACAGGACTGAAGCCACTGCTGTAAGCTCACTGTGGAGGAGGGAATGTGCCCTGAAAGCCCAAGAGGATGGAAAGGCAAGGGGAAGAAATGAGCTGAGCTGAGAACCAATGAAAGTGAATCTGTTGGAAATGCCGAGAGTCCTGTTCAGCACCCAGACAGGGGGACTAAAAGTGATTTGAAAGAGAGGTGCAGTCTTCTGAATGCAACTGCTCACACTGCATCTGGACGCAGGGACCTGAATAAAACCCACCAGACACACAGTGGAAAACACTGTCCGTAGATTTCCCATCTCTTCAATTCTATGATGACACACTCTCAGGATTTGTTCCCTCCCCTGGAAAGACCAGATCATACCTCATTACTTGGGAAGGTCTGACATCCATGAAAGACTCAGGTCCCAGATGAGTAATGCTGCTGCTGCCACCACACTCTGTGAACATAAAGAAGACACATAAGGAGAACTAGTAACCATACCAACCCCCTACTTTGCTAACATCTCTGCTCCAGTGATACCAGCTCCAGTTGTTTCACTGATCAGCAAGTAAAACATGGAATAGTCCTCTCCATCACAATCTTGATTTGAAGTTTACTGCTTTTGTTTCAGACCTACAAAATACCTTGGGAATCCAAAATCTCCCTTGCTCCTCCCATACACTTATATCTCATACATGAGTAAGGGATGCTGCCCTCTTCATACCGTCTTACTTCATGTCGCAGCTTTGGAAATCAACCTGAGTTTGCATTGGGGAATCAAGCAGTGATAATGCAGTTGCCTTCTCTTTTCAAGGCCTCCGTGGGGGTGTGCACTATGCAGAATGACCCTAAATCACAGCAGACTTCAAAGGAGGATGATCCTTGTCTATGTTTCTCTGCTTCCATGCTGAATGTCTTCCCAGGCTTTCTGGGCAGCTGTTTGCTGGATGTGTTCTGCAGCACACAAAGGGTTACCATGCAACCAAGGAGCTCATGGTGTGGCAAGGACATACAAGGAAAGCATTAATCACAAGGAAAAATGTGAGGAATGTCACCCTCTGTAAAATCAAGCCCTTGTTATCAGTTTGAAAGACTACCATTCTGGCGCAGGCTGGGTTTTGTTTCCCTCCCAGACCTCCATCAAGTCAACACCACTGACATGAGACATGATTTACCTTTCCCTCTGCAGACTTGGGACTTACACGATCACTAGTCACCCTCTAACTACAGTGACAGAGACCTCGCTGCCTTGTCAAGCCCCCTGGGACCTTGCAGGACTGCAGGAATTTGGACTCTCAAAATACAAGGTCACAGCATGCCAGCAAAAGAATGCACCACCATGTTTGGAAGGACTGGCTTTTGCAGGGAGTGAAGAGACTGGGTGCATGTAGGGAGTCTAAAGGACAGAGGAGAGAGACCATTAGCTCTGTGTTTGGGACAGATGGAACATGTGGGGCAATTGATGTGGGAAGAAACAGTCTCCAAGGGCACGAAGGAAGGTTGCACCAGTAATGCTGTTCCCGAGTCAATTCCAAAGCCTCCCTTCCCCTGAAATGTTAGTTGTTTCCTGTTGCTATGGGTCACTTCAGTTTATGGCCTGCTTAGATGGAAACATCCCTACAATACAAGTAGCTACTCATTGTCCTCTCATTGAAAGAAGAATATCCCTGAGAAACTTCTAGGCATGCAGAAGACCTTCAAAGGGTCACTCCCACACCTGCCTCCCACATGTCCAAACACAGCCTCACACCTTTTTCCAAGTGTTTCAGCTTGCACCCCATGAAGTATTCTCAGTTTGGCTTCTATTCTGGTGAGTACTGCAAGCATCACTGGAGGAGGTTCAGGATGGACATCAGAAACTGAAGCTTTCCCTGTGGCCGTGTTTCTCAGTCCTTGCCAATAGTTGGGGGGCAAAAAGCAATCCCCTGTCTGTAAGGTCTGGTCCTAAGTATTTCTGGCTAAACACTGAGACAACGTAGTGCTGTGACTCCTTCCCTCCGTTCACCATCAGATGGCAGAAGGAGCTTCTTACTCTATGAGCTTTAAACCACAGCTCGGATGTTCATTTACACCTACAGAGGACTTGGAGAAGTGTTTCATTTGCTAGCAGAATTTTTTCTTTCCCGGTGGGGAGTTTCACCCAGTTACATAATTTCTATAAAACAAGGGTTATACACCTGAGGATAAAGGTGTTATAGAAGCCAAATTATGTCCCCTGGCTTCTTTGAAGCAAGGCTAGTCCCAGCTTATAAATGAAGCAGCTGAGACCCAGATGAGTAAACGGCTTTCGTGCAACCTAAGCCCTTACTCTCATCCCTGGGGTAATCCCTTAGATTATAAAAATGGCAGCATTGGAGGAACTCACTACCACCCGAATATAGTTTCTGCTGGTTCTGGAGTGCAGCTGCAGTTGGCAGTTGGCTAAAGACACAGGTCATTAGTGATACACCCTCCACTGTCCCCACTTGCTTTGGAGCAGGAAATAGCAGCACTTCTCTGGCTCCAGGCACTATTCACAGTGTGAGCCAGGATCCAACCCTGGGTGCCCACCCAGCAGGACACTGCTTCAGGGATGCCAGGACATAAAAGGGAAGCATCAGAAGGCAGGATCAAAAGGAAGAAAAGCAGGTGTTTCTTCACATGCATTGTTAGCAGTGGTGGTCCTTGCTGCAGTATGTGGTGCGCACTCAAAACTCATAGCCTTTGGAAAGTCAATTGGGTGAACTCACAGTGAGAAATCCAGTGAGGTTTATTAATTGCACAGAGTCATGAATTACTGTGGGTTGGGGGAGTATTATGAGGTAGTCTCATGTGTGTTTTCCTGTTTATATTCTTCTCACAGCTTCTGCTGTGGCTGCTCTTAGCAGTAGGGTAATGGGCTAAACTGTAGGACAGTTCCTCCATGTCCATGATCCAAGGTTTTGGGTTTGGTTTTCTTTCACAGTGGACTTAGGTAAAGCCAACATTTTCTTTTGTAACAGCTGAGACTTTTACAGCCAGACACATGAGGGCAGAAATGCAGCATTATGTTACTGTATGGACCTATAACCTGAGTCTGGTCATTTGAGGATTTCTGCATTTTTTCACAGGTGGCACATAATAACTACCCATTCCCTAGGACAGATTCCTTAAAATCACACCTTCACATCCAATATACCTGTGAAGGTAGAGCAAAAAAATCATCTTCCAGGACTTGAAAGGCTGAGACACCAAAACAGTCTCCATCCTTGGAGGTTTTCCAGACCAGACTGGACAAAGCCCTGACTAACCTGGTCTGATCTTGTAGTTGAACCTGGTTTGAGCAGGAGTTTGGACTGGAAAAGTCCTGAAGTCTCTTCCAGCCCAAATGAACATGTGACCTTTTGGGAGATGAATACAAAAATCTGTTGTGAACAAAAAAATCTCCACTGCGTCTTTCCCAACCTTCTCAGTAGTGTTGATTTCTGAAAGATAGAGTGACTTTCTCTATCAGAGTGATAGAGTCTGCAGCAGTGTTACCAGGACCGAAGGGAAGTCCAACCATTCTGCAGGGGCTTAGTGCTTTCCCATGTGGCTTCTTTTGCTTCTCTGACCCAAGCCACATCTGTAACTTGAAGCTGGAACTTTACTTGCTCTGTTGGAGATATATTGAGCCAAAATCGGAAGCCTTTGTGGATCTATTGGCTTCTGGGTTGAGAGACCTGAGAATGAATTTCACGGAACAGTAGTTTAGTGGGAGAAGCTGATTTGTGTTGCTTTCCTTTTTCACTTAGCAAAATGAGTATAGCTGGAAGTATGCAAAGTGGGAATGAGGACCCCAAAGCTGTAGATTTAATCTGTAGTTGAATATAATCACAGATATTTTTAGAGAGAGAATTTTGCACTTGTGAATTTTACTCCCTTGTGAAGGAGTTTTTCACAAAAAAAACAAGTACAAAGTCAAAAGAGCAAAGGCTTCTTTCCTCTGATTTATCCAAGTGGAAGTGGGCTGGGAGCATTGCAAACTTGGTCAGTTTCCCCATGTTTCTTGTGTGGTATTGCAAACATTATGATATTTATTCTGTGTGGGTTGTTCATGATATTGGACCACTTTAGTGAAATTAGAATGCCAAAAAAATTGACTGTGTGCATTTTCAAATTGTAATGCTTTAAAACTGCACAGTTCTTATATGTTCGGTGACCCCAAATGGCCAAAAGCAGCTTTTACATCTCATTGGGAATCACAATGATTCAGAAGTAAGAAAAATTGACAAGAAAATTGATTTTAACAGAATTTCAATGGAGAATAAACAAAACAAGCCTTCTCATTTTGCACTGGCACTCATCTCTAGGTCTGCCAGTTCCTCACGGAAGTATTAGTTCTTGGTCCTGGTGGCTCCAGCTCTGCCTTATGTGCTTCTCTTTTTGCCTGGACAGGAGCTCAAAGGGTATCTGGCATTCCTGATCATTGCCTGAGCTAAATTTTACCACCTTGAAGACAACTTTTTCTCTTGTTTGATCCAAATTTTTTTCAATGTATTGCTGTTCCTGGCTTCGCTCAAGAGAAGAACAAATGTCAAAACTAGGAAAATTTTTCTGAAGGTGAAACTTCCTGTTTTTAAAACCTTATTAATTAAATTTCCCTTCTGGTATCCTCCCCAAAGCTGATCTAGTCACCCCCTTGCTTTGCTGGGAAGAGCAGATGAGGTCACAGCCCAACCTGAACATAAATTCCCACCTTACACTTCTTGTACCTGAAGGAAATGACATATAGCAAATCCAGTTTGGTTCTTTAATCCCAGAGTAGCACGAAGTCAACGCCAGGACAGAGCTTGTCCCTTGAAACTAGACTAAAACTATTATTACTGAAATGTTTTGGGAGTGATTCTTGTTGCTAAGCTCCAGAATCATGCTAATTTCTTTGCTTAAGTTTGCAGGATCATTTTCTTTTTTAAATTTTTTTTTAACCTAAGCTGACATTCTTTCCTGTCTCAGGAGAAATTTCTGTATCGCAGTTAGAGCAGCAGCTGCAAGCTGAAAGCTGAACATGCAAAGGGACACTTCAGCAAATCAATCCTCTTTGGTTTTAAAAACAGGGTAATCACTTAACGAGAAAGACAGCAGGATGCATGTTGAATGCCAGCCTGTTTTGGAAGGCAGTGGGGTTCAAGGCTGGCCTCTGCTGCACAAACTCTGCGTGACCTCATGAATGTCACTTTGGACCTCATCTCCAGCTCTTTGTTTGCCGCTGGAAAGGTATCCCTCCGACCACCCCTCATCACAGGGGTTCTATCATGCTCTTAAGAAGCTCTGCTTGAGTCCCAAGCTGCTGACCTCGGTCACACCTCAAGCAAATCCTGCTAGTATAATGTTCTTTACAGATTTACTCCCAAATAGAAACAAAATCTGCTAGTGTAATGTTCTTTACAGATTTACTCCCAAATAGAGGGAAGCTGGAAAATCATTGGTGACTCCTACATGGGCAGTCTCTTTGAGCTGTGAACCTCTCAGTTGAAGTAACCCACAACCAATCTGGCTGGGCTGATTTACCCTGTCTCTTGCCTTGGAGAAGAAGGCTGCAATAACCCTGCATTGAGGCAAGAGTGAAACTTCTACCATACCATGATGGATCCCATGAAGCCTTTTCCTAGTCATGAGTTCCACCGGGTTGGCTGAAGATTAGGTATTTCTAAACCTCTGAAAAGGACTTGTTTGGACCCCTTCATTTTAATCTGTCAACCTCCTTGGGCTCAGCCACCACCTCCATAAGGAGCACGGTGCAGAAGGCACAGATTGAATAGTCTTGTTTGTTTGTGTGTTACAGTGCTGATCACATCACCAGCCTGAAGGCCAGGATTGTTCCAAGAGCACTACGGGAATTAAGTACCCTGGAGGAATTCATATAAGCCTGGCTGCATTTCAATAAGATCTGGGCTCCTATGTTCCTTTGGCTCCCTTTGAAGATTTCAGCCTTTAACAAATTAATAACAACGGGGAGACAAACATAGCATTTTAAAGCACACTATGTCCAATCCTTAGCAGAGGTCACAGGATGTCTGTCACTTTGCAGCAGCTGAGGATCTGACCCAGAGACAATTTGCTTTGTTTGGGGAAAAATTCCTTCCTGAGCACCTCAAACAGGCAAGCATTGGGCTTTAAATCCACCCAATTACCTTCAGCACAAATGTCCTTCAACCACACAGGAACATTAGAAAAAATGCAGAAAAAGTTCCCCAGGTCCAAAATGAATTTAAATAAGCCAAGAGTCAAGCAGCAGACTCATTAGTCTCGCTGCTGTGTGTTGCCTCATTCCTGCCATGGCTTTGCACTTTCCAACAGCTGCTTCTGTCCGGGGAGACACCTCCTTTCCCGACTGGGCTGGAGGATGGAAATTTGGACACCCAGCCCTGCCTATTCTGACCAGCATGCTGTGCCATAATTGCAATCTGCCATCTCAGGGAAATAGACAGATCTGTTTAAATAAAGATAGCCCCAAAAGCACCTGTCCCCAGATGAAAATGATTCTGTCTCCAAAGCCAGTATGAAAGGTGCAATTTGTGCTCGTGACTGAGTTTTATTAAAAGCTCCCCCAGACTCCCTCTTATCATTATCAGAGAAGGCACTGTCGCGCTTTTCCTCCAGACACGTCAGTATTGCCTCAGGGCTGGAAAAAGAATCAGTTTTGAGTTATGCAGACCAGTATTTGGGTAAGTTACCTGTACTAGAGAGTTAAAAGCAGGCTCACAGGCTGTTATTTTAGAATAGCTCTTACTCAGATTAGTGACTTCCCATCTTGCCTTGCTGGCCAGTTTTTATTCCAGATTCAGGGATTAAATCCTTACCAGCCACCTCTCTCTTTGTTGATTCATCCCAGGAGGACTTGTCCCTGCAATCTTGCTGTGGAGATGCCATCAAGTGGTGTCCACTGACTCTGGTGCTGAATCTGACCATGGAAATACAGAAGCTCCTTGCAAAGCCCAGGAGTGTATCTTCCCATGTGATAGCTCCTCAAGGGACACTGCGGAATGTCCTTCTCCAGTTTATGGCCTCTCTGTCATGCTGCATGGTGTGACATGGAGTCATCTTCCCTGCACTGCTGTTCAGTGCCTTTCTGCCAACTTTTGCTGTGCCCACCCTTGATGATTTTGCGTTAAACAAAAGTGGCACGCTCCCCCGTGCCTGTGCAAGCACATCCCTCCACACCTCTCTCTCAGCCTGGGACCAGGAGTGACCTTCTCCAGAAACACAGACAGAACTGGACATCTTCAGCTCCCACTGCTGAAAGCATCAATTAGCACTAATTGGACGGTGCTAGGATGAGTGTACATAGTGGGGGAGGAAGGACAGGGACTGTAAGGCTTAGTAGGCTTCTTTCTTCTTTTGTTTGAAAATGTAGAAAGCTATGTGATAAATGCATTTCCATGTGAGTTCCAGCAGGACTGATTCTCGGGATGGAGCTTTTATTCAAACGATAAATACCAAATTCCCCCAATGAGACACTGAGTGAAGTACCCATGGTCAGAGGAGACAGAGGCCTTACACTTGCATTTCCCATGGAGTGGCAAAAAAAGGCCTTTGGAGTGCCAAAAATAAAAATAAAAATAAGTGAGAATCTCTTAGATTAGATAACACATGCTTTTATTGGTCCCACAGTCTCATATGATTAGATTTTCCCCCCTCCAGCATTTATGATAACCCCGGTTTATCTTCTCCCACTATCTTATATGTGAATGTCATTTCACTTATAATGGTGAAGGATATTAGAAATTTGAGTGAAAAGGACTTGCTTTGTGTATTGTTGTTATTTTTATTGCCATCAGACAAGTGTTCTGACCTCTAGTGCTTCTACATTTTTATGATCACCTACATTGAAATCTCCACAGATTTATGTACTGTAAATGCTAAGTGCTTTGTTCTTTAGATCATGTGCCCAGGATCCAGATGGTCATGTTGTGACGGTCTGTAAAGTTTAAGGGCATTTGGGGAGCTAATAAGAACTTTCGTGCTGTTGCATTCAAAACTCTCCCAGTAGGTAACCTTCATGCACCCCTGATTGCCAATTTTCACATGGGTGATGCCTTCATGCATTGGATTTCAAACTTTCTAATATTTTGTTTAAGGAATAAACTCAAGATTTTCTGAGGGTGTCTGCATGAGGATGTTAAAGAGTCAGCCCCTGAGCTAGGCAGTTCATCCCTTATGTGGCATAAGCAAGACATTTCCAAAATGCGTTTCATTCTCTGGTGGTTGAATCTCAGTAGGGGGGGAAATGATGGCAGAGGTGATAGGTGATACTGAGCCAGAAATAACCGAGAGATAAAACTCCTTGTTTTAAATCCATCTGTAATAGCAAAGACAAATTGTGAAGCTGCCTGGAAAAGCAGGATGGCTATTGATAAAGAGACAAAAGAGACAATAAGAGGATTCTCAAAACTGTGAACAGACACAGCACAAATCAATCCCCAAATTTTGTGCTGCAAAGGATGCTAAGAAAATTCACTAACATTTTTTTAAAGTGGAAACTGCAGAATCTATGAAATAATGTGGGGTCAACAATGTGTCGATTTTTCTAAAGTGAAAGGGTCAGTGCTAGGAAGGATCTAATACTAAGGAAAGAGATCCACTTCTCACTGCTCTTTCTTTGGCCAGCTCAGGTGATTTAGAAAGATGCTTCATGCTTTTTCAACAACAGTGGGAAGAGATATGATATCATGGATCCAGAGATGTACAGGAACAGTGTAGCTGAGCTTAGGAATTTAGTATGACTGCATGAATGGCACCCCCTTACAGACTGATTAAAATGAAGGGAAGAAAAGGAGTTCTGAAGCAAAAATAAAAATGCAAAAGCAAATGTCAAAAAAACCAATGCAGTCACTGAAAAACAAGAGTGATTCTGGCAATTGTAACTGTAACTAATAGAACAAGTACTGAGAGAAATCAGTATCTACATAGTGGATAAAGAAAGAGAAAAAAGCTCAAAATCACAAGCATATGCCCAATATATATAGAGTAAATCTTAGCAGAGAAATTTCTTGCCTATTTTTAGCTGAAACTATTAGTGGATAAAGAGTTTGTTTGGATTTTATTAAAACCCTTGCAACCCTGCTTTCCGAATAAATTCAAATACACATTGCTCAGCCAGGCTGCAACAGAGGGAAACTGGGGTGTGAAATGTATTAACCATCTATTGAGACTTGCAGAGGCAGAATATTGCTCTAAGGTACTTAGGAGTGTGCAAATAGGAGAGCATGGGTGGAAACATGGCAAAGAGAACTCAGCAAAAGAGTAGGTCCTCACAGGAGGATCCTCCAGGATGCAGGTAAAAGTTCTTTAGGATAACTCCTGCTGGAGTACTCGAGACACTACTGTTTGTTCTCCAACCATCAAGACAACTCTTGCTTTCCTTCGGCACAGCTCTCAGTTCCTAGTCACATTTTTAGCTTTACCTTTCTTAGTGCAGAGTCACATTTTTGCAATTTAAGTCAAACAAATCCCATGAGCTAAGCTCTGCATTACTTTGGAGCAGGAATCCTCCAGCTCTTCTCTCTGCACTACTTCAAGGCTGCAGAGAGGGATGCTATGAATTTTTATGTCTCCTCCAAAATGTGCTCAAGTGCCTTTAGATTGGCTTTGTCTGCTTATGCTTGGCTGTCTTCAGGAAAGACATTTCTGCCTGAGCACATCCTGGGGAGAGCTTGCTTGGTGGAGTCTAGGACATGACTCAATCCCATGCTAAAGAAGATACTTTCATTCAGCTAGATAGCTCACACCACCATCTCCACTGACTTTACCAATTGCATTTCCGTGGAGAGTTTGCACACCTAGAGCACATGGAGACATCTATACCTCCCAATGGTCCTGTGTCCTGTCAGCCAGAACTGCAGTGTCTCAGATACCCCAGGGCTTCTCAAACAGCACCTTTGACAGGTGGCAAACACGTTTACAAAGGCAACTGAATCAGAAGTCCATAAATTTCTCTCTAGATATCTCTGTCTCCTTCAAGTTATAATAAGGACCTGGATATCTCCTGCGCAGGCATCCAAACTTGAGTGTCACCATCTGCAAGCTGAATCCCATAACTAATGCTGGGACAGATGGATCATCCCTTTACAGGATTTTTGATCTGGAGGTACCAGACTGTACTCAGGCGCTATGAATCTTTAGATGTTCTTCTCCATACTCAGCATCCAAGTCCCTGGAAAAGGACTACCACCTTTGGACCTGGTCTTCACCTCAGGCCAGTGTTGGGTTTCTTTAGGCGCTTTTCCCTGCCCTAGAGCAGTTGATGGGATGCAGCAGTTCACAGCAGCTCTCCCTGTCACTCCAGCAAGAAGCCATGATGGAGTGCTACAGGGCACACGGAGAGATTAAAAGCAGAGGTTCCAAGTCAGGGACGTTTTAAAAATGTGTGTGCTCAAGTAAAGGACTTTTTAATGTTTTAATAACAAATATTACAAGATATTTTTCTCCATGCCCAGTGCCTGCTGAGCCATCATGCTGAGCCTATATTTATGGCACTGTAAAGCACAATGAAGGCAACAGCGCTAGGAATACTAATAGCCTCAAGTTTATTACACTAAGGCTGAGTGCTTCATTTTAATTGCATGGAAACATTTAATTTGTTAGATGAGGTGTCATGTAGTTTTCCTCAGGCACCAGTAACTCATATCCACACTGGGACAATCTAACAATCTAGGGGAGGCTTTAAAATTGAATGGATTTTACTATTTCTTACCTCTTTGGTGTGCATGGGTGGTCGCATTCTTGGGCCTTGTAGAGTTAAAATATTTCTGCTTCTTTGTTGCAAGACTTGATTGGGGAAATCCATGTCTTTGCAGCTGTTCATTGCAAAAAAGACAAGGCACCACCATAGGGTGTAAGCATTCTGGTGGAAGGGCCACACATTCTCATCTCTCTCCATCTCTTGATATGGACTGAGGATGCTCGTGGCCTCTTCTCAGCAGCTGAAATGGCTGATATGACCACCCAGTGACCCTTTGCTGCAGTGATGGAAACACAATATTTTTTGGAAGGAAGGGTGGGAATTCAGAGCACACCTGACTAATGGATCAAAGGCTCTGTCATGCTTCTCCTCAGCAGCCCTATCCATCATTTTTCTGATCATTTATAACAGTAACATTTAAGGAGTAAAGGGGAGAGGAAACCCAAATGAACAGTAATGGGTTTATGCTCTGAAAGGATGTCAAACCAGAACATGTCAGAAAAGAGGGCATTTTATGAAAAAAATCCGCTTAAGAAAAAAAAGGAAGCTTACCAGTAGGTCCCATGTGGCAAAAGGGATGGGGCAGAGGAAAATCAAAGCCGTTTGGAGACAAGCTGGGTCTGTCAAAATAATGATAACAGCTCCAGTTTCCTGCATAGTTCACATGTGGTTGGACAGTGATGATGAACATAGAATACTTGTCTGAGTCGGCAAGATTTCATTTACCTCTGGTGTTAGGGGACCTGTAGTTCACATTAGATTTTTTTTCCCCACATGCTGATGTAACAAGATTGGACACTGAAGTTAGAAAACTTCACATCAGAAATGAAAGGTGATTATTATTTTTTTTAACTGCACAGAGAATGACTGCAAGAGCTTTGCAAAACCAGTGGTAAATACCTTATCGCTCCAGGTTTTAAAGTGAGATAGGACTCTTTTCTAAAAGATACACTGCAGTTCAGCTCCGACTTTATGGGCTCAATGCTGTCATGTCTGTGCTATGGAAGAATAATTCTCCCAGCAGGAATTACCAGGGAAGAGGAATATTATGCAGAATAGGAGACTCTCTCTGATGTCCTTAATAACCACATTATCTCCTTTGAGGCAACAAAGTAGATACCACGGCAATAAGCAAACATAGTGATACACATAGGATGTGAAGCCATGTGTTAATGATGAACGTCCTGGCCAAGACCTACATCTCCCAGTTACCTGAAGCCTCTGGGAAGACAGGACTTGCACATGGTGATGGGCATGGTCCCAGTGCATGGCTGGCTACATTCGGTGTGGCCGGCTGTCAGGCAATCCAAGGAGTGACGCGAGTAAAGGAGCACGGATGTCAACGTTCAAATCTACCGTGGGCTTTTACCTCCCTTAAATGTCACTGCTGAAGTTGTCACACTTTCTGAGCTCTCCCCTCCATCCAACGGCAGCAGAGGTTTTTTATAGAAAGCTTGTAGGAGGCGTCCACTGCAAAACACAGTGCAGGAGGCCAGCCATGTAAAAGCAGGGGACTGCAAGAATGATTTTCATCCTGTTGTCAGATTACCATGAAAGAAGGAAGTCACAGAGCTGGCTGATCTCCTGAGGATGGATTTTTGCACCACTTCTAACGAGTGCTACAATAAGAGCTGAGAAGGGCTTTTCCATAAGCATTTGCTGGAAATTTTAAACAAACCTCTTCAAATGTGTCAGTGATTCTTTTTTGAGTGTGCATTTTCTTGCAAATAGTCCTGGCACTGAGATTGTTGAGGCAACAGCTACAGAAATTGGCTGTCCCCAGCTGGAATCCAAGAATGGTCATGGGGATGAAGTTTTGAATTGATTTATGAGGCTAAAAGAGGCCCTGTATGTAAAAGGCTATTGGATTTCAGTCACTTGCTCCCACACTGAGAGCAATAGCTCATATTTAGTTAGCACACAATTTCTAGGAACTTGCATTCAAATTTTGAAATTGCCCCAGAAACCTGATTTTAAGCTTCTCATCCAACTAGAAGCACAACCTTTATTTTGTCTCCTCTCTGAATTAATGATTCAGGATACTTCCACCTTGGCCCTAGACTGACATTAGCACGTAAGCACCTTACACACATAAATAATTTCACCTTTATCATCAAAGCAGTCCTTGCCATGGAAGGGAAGGTTTAGCTCAGATGTGGAACTGGTAGCCCAGAGGCATTAAGTGATGTGACTCAGGTCAGCTGGAGATGCACTATCTCACGTAACTCTCCTGGAGGCAAGGAGAGTTCCTGAACCTCAGACCTGTCCTTGCTTTCAGATATTATCCTGCTCACAGACTCCTTACAAGTAACGGAAAGGCCAAGAATATTCACAGAAAGGACAGAATATTCATCAGTGAATAGTTTTGAATAATTGGCAACCCTGGGAAAATCACAGGTCACGTGCAGAGAATTCATGAGGCTAAAAAAAAAAAGAAGAGTTAGAATTCATTCTTTCCCAGACATCTATCACTGCTTCAGTTTTGTTAAAATGAAGGCATGGAAATTATATTTTCAGACAATGAATTAATGTTCCTGGACAGCACAGAAAAGTCTCAATAGCAAACAATTTTGTACATCAGACAGCTGTAGAAAGCTGTGGCTCCGTGAGCAGTCATACTGACTAAATGGTTCTCTGCTGCCCAAAAAGTGTTGTCTTATTTCTTCTTCCCACACTTTTCCATGGCCACGTGACCCTTCTGCTCTGACTGTGGATGGACTCTTCTGTGTGATGGACTCTTCTGTGATCTGATTTGGCTCCTCAGCATAGAAGAAAAGTAGATCTTTTTTTGATCTCAGGCAGGATTAGTGAACTTAATTGTCTTTCAGATGTTACATTTCCATGCTAAATAAAAGGATGCTATGGAGCAAACACTGTCCCCCATTACTGTTCCTGTCCCAGGTTTAGTTTTGGCCAGCTCAGCATACTGACCTGACAGCATGGTCCCTGTGTTATTCCAGGTACCTGGAGAAGACACACAAGGAGCAATGACACCTTTGGGACAGTGGGGTCCCAGCGCAGCCAATGATCATGAGCATGGCTGGTTTGTTCAGAAAAGCTCTTAGCCACTTCCAAAAATCTCAGGAATTTGGTTGAGCTCAACCCTTTGGACCCAATTTGCAATGTGAGTTGTGATGAGGCAGTAGCTTAGAATGAACACAGGGACTGGCATGTGCCAAGGGTTCAGGACATGAGTTGCACCATATGCCTAAGTGGTTTTTCCTTGATTTGGGACCTTAACTGTCCACCTGACAGCATATTTAGGAATCTAACTATTGGCATCTAATTTTGTAACTCTTGACCATTGGGCCAAACTAATTTGTAGTTGTCCTCTTATATAACAATGAATTTATAATAGGAGAATAATTCGTCTCTCTGTGCCAAAATAAGTAGATTCAGGTGGGGGTGGGGGTGCTGTCTTTTTTCCTTTTTAAGGGAAAGACAAAGGTACTCTGTGTCTGATTTGAATTTCAGACAAACATTTAACAGATCACTTTGCTTTCCCAAATGTACAGTGCAGCCTCTAAGAGCAAGCTAAATTGCTATAAATTAAAGTTAAATGTCAAAAGGCAAAGATGTGCAGGAATGCAGGAGACAATCTCTGTGCAATTGGGGTTGTTACTGAGCTGCTTTTATCCACTTTGCTTGCATATTGTTAAGTGCTCTTCCTGGAAAGGGGACCTTTTTTTCTTTCCATTTTTAAATAAGTCCCAACCCCCTGTTCCACTGAAATAGGATGTTATAATTTCTCATTTCCAAATATCAGAGAAAAAATTATGATTGTCCACTCATTGTGCTTATCATTTAATTTGAGTTTTGCAGCCCGCTCTTAGAGAAATCCCATCCTTTTGATAAAGCAGGTATCAGCCTGCTCAGTAAAAGGGAAATTAAGATGCCAATTCTACCTGTGCTGAGTAGTTGGCCTCTGTGGGAGGGAAGTAATGAAATCCCTGCTTTTTCTGTTACTTTAAAATAGAAAATACAAGGGGAAATTCAGAGTGAGCTATGTGACAAACCAGAAAACAAGTATTAGTTTTTCAGTAGCTGAATTTCACCTATAAAAAAATGTCTTCTGTGAGGCCCTCCTGCTCTTGCTCTTCCCACTTGTAGCAGAACGTCCATCCCCAACCCCACAGTTTCCCTGCAGCATGAGCTGGAAGATGGGGAGATACCTGATCTGGGCTGAAGGCTTCCCTGCAAGCCTCATCTCCCGAGATTATGGGATCTAAATGCTCCCCCTTGCCCTGCAGACCTCTGGATCTATAAAATTACCAGTACCTAAGCCTCAAAGGGATGCTTTGAAACTAGCTGTTTTTTAATGACACTGAGATCTTCATGGGGAAGCTACTTGCTGTATAGTGCAGTACATGAGTCCCAGTCAAGAACCAGGCAGAATGGTCTGTACAAGATTTCTGGGGGGAGTCAGGAGCTTGTCTGGGTGCAGGGCCCCTTATTTCCTGGGCTACGCACACCAGTCTTATCTGATGTCTTGTGTGGATCCGGTCAAGACCGAGGAAATGGGACTCCAGTGTCAAAAGACACTTGCCACTGCTTTTGAGGTTGTCGAGAATCCTGAGCTTCGTGCTACCACATTTACAGCTATAACATAGAAAGTCACTAATAGGACTTGTTATTTTTGGCAGGTATGTTTGAAACCCGCAGGAAGAACAAAAGCTGTGGACGGAAACCCTGTGAGGCATGAGGTCTGATCTTGGCTCTGGGACAAGACACATCTTGGATGGGATAAAAGCTTCCTGCCAGGATCTTGGGGTGAGACAATATGGGTGGGAGGATTCCTCTCCAGCAAGAATCCTGGATGTGTGCATAGTTCAGACTCATATCTGATGGATCTGTCTACATAAATTTTCTGTGAAGGATGCGATTATTTTTTTAGGCTGGCTTCCTAAGGAAACGAGCCCTTTATGTAACTGAAATATCTGCTTGTCTGTCTTAGTCCTATTTCATAACTTTTGAAACCATCAACAAATTTCAGACAATTTTTCTGGCTCAAAGACCTTCTACAAACTTAATGAAGCAATGCATCTGGCTTAAATGCACTCTGGTTCTGTCACTGGGCACCACTGAAACAAGCCTGGCTCTGTCCCTCTAGCACCCTCTCTTTAGGTATATATACATATGAATAAGACCCCATGAGCCTTCTCCAGGCTGAATAGTCCTAGCTCTCTCAGCCTTTCCTTGTAGCATATGTGTTCCAGTCCTTCATCATCTTCGTGGCCCTTTGCTGTACTCTTTTCAGTCTGTCCATGCCTCTCTTGTACTGTGGAGCCCAGAATTGGACACAGTGCTCCAGGTGTGGCCTCACCAGTGCTGAGTAGAGGGGATGAATCACCTCCCTTGACCTGCTGGCAATGCTTTGTCTAACACAACCAGGATACCATTATCTATCTTTGCAGCAAGGGCACACTGCTGGCTGAAGGTCAACCTGATGTAAAAATTATAAACTGAAAGAGGGGAGATTTAGATTAATTATTATGAAGAAATTCTTTACTCTAAGGGTGGTGAAACACTGGAACAGGTTGTCAAGAGAAGCTGCAGATCCCCCATCCCTGGAAGTGTTCATGGCCAGGTTGGATGGGGCTTTGAGCAACCTGCTCTAGAGGTAGGTGTCTCTGCCCGTGGCAAGAGAGTTGGAACTAGATGTCCTTTAAAGTCCTTTCCAACCCAAACCATTCTATGATTCTATGATTCCATGTCCACTAAGACCCCCGGGTTCTTTTCTGACAAGCTGCTTTTCAGCTGGGTGGCTGCAGCACATACTGGTGCCTCGGTTGTTCCTCTCCAGATGCAGAACTTGATACTTCTCCTTGTTGAATTTCATGAAGTTCCTGTCGGCCCATTTCTCCAGCCTGTCAAGGTCCCTCTGGATGGCAGCATGACCCTCTGGCATATCAACCACTCCTCTGGTGTTGTTAGCAAGCTTGCTCAGTGTGTCCCATCATGTTTAACGAAGATGTTAAATGGGACTAAACCCAGTATTGACCCCTGCGGTACACAGCTAGTTACTGGCCTCTGACTAGACTTGTGCTGCTGATCATCACGCTCTGCACTTTCTGCAGCATGGCCTTGGTGGTTTCTTTTCTAGAGAACTAGAATTTGGGGACCTAATTTGTGTCTATCCCTGCAATAAGGTGTCCAGAGAGGGTTCAGAGCTGGGTGTCAAAAAGCTCCCTGTAATGCAATCCCTGGTATCCTATCATGTGAGAACAGGGTTTACAGCAGTGTTGCACACTGTGACCAGCTTAGAAATCAGATTGCTGGCATGGTGGGACTTTTGGTCTTCTTTTTTCCAGTGTTTTGATCCTGCTCTCCTTAAGACTCAGTAAGCATTTTGCTAGTGATTTCAGACGGAAATAGGATGACATTCTAAATTCATTGCATCCAGTGCCTTTAGTTTACTTATGAATGTTTACTTATGAATGAATTATAGAGAAAAAGGACCCATTTGGAGAAAATCTGAGAAGATCCCAGGCAAAGGTATGATCTCCTATCTCAGGAGGACAAGTTCTCTAAGTAGAAAAGGGAGAAGAAAGGACAACATACTGATTAAGTCTACATTGATATACACACTTGAACATGATGTCACCCCTCAAGCAGTCATACTGAAATGCCCTTTTCTATTTATATCATATTCCAGAGCCTGCCCACAAGCAGGCTGTACTGCTTCCATGAGTTCTTTCCTACGCTTTGCCTTACAGCATAACTCTTAGTTCATCTTCATAAAGAACTTGCACTCCTTTCATTGCCAAGAAACTAGTCTTAGATAACAAGTCCATGGATGCTCTGCTCTATGTCTGTCTTATTGCATGCTCATCACAGGCCATGCACTTCCAATAGATAACCTCCAGTCTTGCCTTCTTTGGGGCTTTGATGTTTTGTATGAACTTACTCCCTCACCAAAAATATGTAAGATACAAGCCTCAGAGCTCAATGGTCTCTCCTGAAGAAGCAGTTTCTGCCTCAGTTTCTCTCCCTAGGCATGCTTGCATATCCTTTTCCTTTGATGCAACAGTTTAAATTAACCCTTTGGATGAACCAAGAAGCCTCCTGCCCTTCACAAAATAGTCAGCAGCAAATTGCTCTCCCTGTGCTCACAGCTTCCATGTTCTCCCTGACATCCCCAAACTCACAGTGGAGATGTCTCTGTCATCCCCAAAATGAGAAGTGGACTTGCTGTGTTCCTTGCACAAGCCCATTCTGAAAAGTCCAACACTTGTCTCCAGAGGGGAGCAGATGTTTCTTTTCCACTTTCCGCAAGATCATTTGAAACATTCACTACCCCAGTCTCCACCCAAAGTGAAATCTTTACAAAAATCACTATCAAATGAAATAATTTTCCTCGGCCTTTTCTCTCTCCTTCTTTGGTACCTAAGTTCCCTCCAAGTATCTTTAATTGCTACTCAGGAGTCTGCTCCAAGTCCAACCTGGAGATATGATTAGTACTGTTCAATATCTGTTCAGTAATGTTTAATATCTCCAGGGTCTCTATTTTCCCTTCAGGAAAAAGATGGATGTGGAAGTGTAAGGTTGTTGGTTTCTTCTACTGAGGCACATGGACTGTGTACATGTATCTGCTCTGGGGTATTTAGGCTCCCTGCATCAGCAGTAGCCAAAGCTTTCTGGATCCTCAGAGACCTCAGACCTCCCTATGCGGTAGCCAAACTGAAAATAATGCAGAGAAAATTTTCCCCTGTGCACCCAGCAGCAGAAGGTTGATTTATGACCATTCATCCATGATGTGAAGACTCACAAAGTTTAGAAATCACTGGCCCAAGAGTTTTAGGAGGTGGTGACTGCATCCAACTCACAAAGAAGCAAAACAAAGGCAACGACCCTGCTAAGTCTCCAAGCAACTGAGCTTAGAGACATTCCTGCCAGGGTTATTCATGACAGCTATTCTCTTCTCCTGACCCGATAGAGTCTTGTGCTGCTTTCAGCACTTTGAGGCTTCATGTTTTTCATTACAGTATTTTCATTTTTGTGTTTAACTGGTTCTTCCAAAAACAAAAATAAATACAGTACCCCATATATATATATATGTAAGCGCTCACACACACATATTTAAGTTACGCTTCATAAAAATCCTAGAGAAGCCACCAGTAGGATTGATTGAAACAGGCAATTTCGTAGCAAGCTGCAAAGTTCTTCCCTGAATCAGTCAGTCATGATGCCCTATAAAACACACACTAAAACGTCATAATGACCTACCACTATTATTTCTTCCTTAAATCTTCACTGTGAGAGGAAAGGGAGTTTGTAGAGAGAGGGCAGGATGAATTGAGCTGACTGCAGCACAACCCAAGGCTCATTTCTGTGAGCACACTTGCGGAGGTAAGGCTCTCCATTGCTGACTGCATTGTGGTTAGGTGGTCAAGGAGAGGACAGGAGATGTGTTTGTAGGGTCAGAAATCCCCATATCACTTGTTTGTGTTCCTAGGAATAGAACAGGTTGGATGTCAGCAACATTAGACATTCAACACATAAGTTAATTGGGTTAGAGAGGAGACATGAATGAAATAATAGTCCCTTTACACACACACCCCTAATGGGTTTTCTCACAGTCATCTTCACAAGTATGTGCAAAGATGAATTTTTTTTTCTTTCTTTCCATTTTTCTAAGACCTTTCTCTACTTCACAGCCTCCCACAATGCTGTTTCCTTTTTTTTTTAATGGATAATCGTGACATAAAATGGAAGAAATTGCGTAAGCTTGAAGAAAAAGGGATTTCTGGTTGCATGGTTTGTTTATTTGCTTCTGGAAAAGGAGTGATCAGAAATATTTTCCCAGAAAACAACATGTTTTGCTTGAAAAGACCTTTCCTCTTTGTGAAACATTTTATCATCAGTTTCTGCCAGTTCTAGGTATTTGCTGCCAAATGAATCCTGAAGTGCAAGTGAACTTTGAACAAGCAATCTTAACTTTTCTAGTCAGAACTCCTCGGAAATAGGATAATCACCAAACAGTCATTGATTTTCTCTGAAATTAAGAAAGCTCAGACTTTTCTGGAAAACCTTGAGGACCATGACACGGAATGACCTGGAGTTTCTGGTAGTGTAAGAACCCATCTGAGGTCCCAACCACAGTGCTAGACCATGATATCAATGGTAAAATGAGGAAAGACTGTGGGCTACTTCTGGTAGCAGTGGTACTGAAGAGTTCATCTCAAGGAGAATTAGAAAGCAGCAGGACGTAATCCAGCCCTTCCTTCCCATGTAACACAGCCATGCAAGTCCTCTCTGCACATACCCCTGTTGTGAAAGACAACCAACTGGTAGTGAGAAATTTCAGCCTGTTTTGAACTACATCTTGGTCAGAAGTGGGGGCAATGTTTTTCATTTAAATTGTCAAGCCAAGTCCATGAACTAGAAAATGTGCAGAGAGACAATTGAAAATTAAAAAAAAATATATTAATGAAAATATTCATGTCTGTCAGTGCTGAGCTCGAGGAGACTGTGCGCTTAGTTGAGCTTTTTGCACTACAGTATTATTAATAACATGCTTGGGCACTAGTAAAGCAAATTGACAAGAAGGCTCCCTCTGCCCTACACAATGCTCCAACATTCTCCCAATTTGCTTTGCACCTTCACCCCTGCCGTCATACCACATTAAGGACTTTGACATTATAATATTTAGTGCCATAAAAATACTTTTCAGTGGGTTGCAGGGTGGTCCGCAAATGATCTGGGATATAGTCCATTTAAAAAATGACTTTCAACACTAATTTTTTTTCCTTCAAGTAAGAAGCTTTACTGTTTTATTTATCTTATTTTTGGCCAAACTCTGGTTTTGTTGTCATCATTGCTGAATGTCTTGAATTTCCTTTGATGGGATTGAAAAGGTATTTCTAAAAGAAAGAAAGAAAGAAAAACTTCCCAATGCCTTTTTCTCCCCTCCCCACATTTGACTTTATTACATAGTAAACAAAGCAGATTTATTTCTGCGCACACCTGTGTTATTTCTGAAGAGCTGTTGAGCATCTGTGAAATGAACAGATTGTCTCTTTTTTTTTTTAAGCAAAAAAGCCCCAAAACAAAACTGGCATAGCTTGAGGCTCCTCTGTGTCATCATCCACATCACAGCAAAGTGAATACAGTATCTCTGCTACTCACATCCAATGGCTCTTCAAACCTCTTCTCCAGCAGTATAAATGGCAACAGGAAATGTGAACCAGGGGTGAGTCTGTCTCGGAGCTTTTAATTATGTTAATAAGTACTTCTGGGAACAGAGAAACTTATGAAGCTTGAGCAGATTCTCTGGTGCCTAATATGGTTTTTTAGATCATCCTATGAACTTCAATAATAAAAGGCCTTTTGGCCGCCCAGCTGTCTGTTTTCATTAAGTCCAAGAGAGTTTAACATATTCATGGTTTAATTTATTGAAGACACTTTCTTGACTTGACTTGACTCCAAGTGGTTCAAAAGTCACTGCCAAAGAAAAAGACATGCAGACAGATACACAGACAAATGAAGACAGCACACCTGCCTAAGATAAATGTCTTTAGGAAACCAGGCCCTAAAAAGATGGATGCTGCTCCTGCGTAAGTTGTGCACATGGACCCAAACCCCATAATTAGTTCCCAAATTGTGGATCAGGGAGCACGACTTCACTGTCACACCACTGTAAGCTATATCAATATTTGCATCTTAGGATGCAGTCCTTTCCAGCCCCTCCACTAAGGCTCTCAGCAAATACAAACAACCTTAGACTTTTTGCAGCTGGTGATGAAGCTTATCGTACCTAGGACCTACAGTACAGGACCTCTTTAGGGCAATGAATTTGTCCATCACTGCTTTGGGTCAAGCTAGTTTTAACTTCAGCACAGCAAAAGACTCTACAGCTTTATTCTCCAGGTACCCCCATCAGAGCTGCTAATTATATTAAGAAATGCATTTTATGTGGACCCTTGCCAGGTCAGTCTATGCAGCTTGTTCCCCTGCAAAGGCAAATTCATGTTTGCTGGAATGATGAGCCAGTAATCCTGTAAAGAGTTAAAGGACATGAAAGCCCTTCCAGAAGCAGCTTAGTGCACACAGGCAAAGCAATTGGGAAGCAGGCACATTACTGCTGCTGAATGAGTGACCCATAACGTCATGATGACACACCACTATTGTTCCTTTGTAGAATATTTCCTTCAGGAGCAAAATGAGTGAGAAACGAGTTCCCAAATGATTGCTAGCAAAAAAAAAAAAAAAAAAAAAAAAAAAAAAAAAAAAAAAAAAAAAAAAAAAAAAAAAAAGAAAGAAAAAAAAGGAAAAAACGGGGAGGGGGAGGCATAAAAGGGAGAAAAAAACGAGAAAGGCTTCATAGGCTAAGAGCAAATTACTCCGCAATTCAGAGAGTGATTTCATGGACATGCTGCAGGGATAATGTATTCTGAGTGGCTAGAATTTCATTTAATTCCACTTCATTGTTGAGCATCTTTTCCAGTGGTTTTATGACTGAACACCGTGTGCCCATTTTCCTTGTTCTTAATCTGGCTTTTTGACAGTCACTCTAGATATACAGGTTTCATGTTTACTTGCACGATGCCTCTTTATGGTATATGTCCTGAGACAGAAGCGATAAAAGGGAAATGTTCATAAATGAACCCTAATTTTACTACAATTGCTGCTTAGGCTAGTGACTTAAGGTTTTTATCTCTGCCATGCACTCAGGGTAACATGGGCTGTCAATCACTTATGGATCAATTATTTAATCAATCAATATATTTTTCTTTCTTGCAGAAATCCCCAGAATTGCCTGCAATGATTCAAGGGGGTAGACAGCTCTGTGAACCTCAGCTCAATTGTATGCGCTTCGGTCCAGAAGCAACTCTGGGACAGTCCTGTGCTGAAATCAGGAGTATCTCTTGGTTTTCTGTAGCTTTCTCATGAAGCCACATGAAACCTCAAGCATTTTGATCAGGTTATTAGTCAGATCTGGGGTTCATTTTAACCCCTAAAATGAGAATTAAATTCTGGAAACACCAACCAAACACAATCTATGGACAGAAGGAAGCTACTGAGCTCTGCATGGACAGCTCTTCCTCAGCAGAGAATACCAAAAAAGCAAAACAAATAGAAATCACAAATATCTTATGCTTCCTACACACACACAAAGTTCAAAACTCCCATTTGAGAGGAAAAGGTGCAAAAAAAAGAGGACTGTGGCTTAAACTTCCTTCCTGACATGCCTGTTTTAAATACATGCTTCTCAGAGCTCAGGAAGGACAGCTGCGCACAGAAGGGGGACATTAAATCGATAGACAATATTTTTCAGGGTGTTCCAGGTGCCAGCAGTCACCTCAGCTTGGACCCAGAAGTGTATTAAAATCTACTGGAGCCCCCAAAACTGTGTCATACACAGGATTTCCAAAAGTCATGAAGAGAGGTTCTGAACTAGCAGCTATACAGCAATAACTGCGCAAATTACTGTTCCAGGGATTTATCTCACATGGTTTCGGTTCCTTTGTAGCACTATTGCCTCTTGCCTTTTCTTGAAGGCAAGATAATTAGTTAGACAGACCTCCGGTCCCAGGCAGTACCCCCATTCTTCCTACTTGCTAGTCAAAGACTATGATGCACTTTTACCCATAAGATGTTAATCAGATGCAGCTTTCAATATAATTTCCTGGACCGGTTCTGGACCATTTATATTGGCCATAGTGCCACCAGCTGGAAACATCAAATTATTCCATTTTTGTACCCTTCCTGTTTTTTTTTTTTCTCTTTCTCCCTGTGATGGCTGGATCAAGCCGGCTTGTTTGGCAGTAGCAATGTGACAGAAAAGTGTCCCAAGTCATTTTTCTCTTGGATTTGTTCTGTCCTTGGAAGGTCCTTTTATTACAGCAGAGGACAGGGAAACTTCTTGGAACATGTTAATTCCTATTCAGGCCTCCAAAAAATCATCTTTGGGAATTAAACTAACCCTCTTCCTTCAACTGTGAGCCCTTCCTAAGTGATTTGTGATGGGTGGAGGGAAATAGTGGCATCACAGGTATTGAAGCTTGTGTCCTTCCATGGGTAAATGATCACAGAGACATGAAGACAGTCAAATTTGGCTGGATGAGAGCTTTTACAGCTAGGTGCTTTTGGGAATATTTGCCTGAGTGTTTTCTTGTGCGGGCCCATCTGCCCGAATCCAGTGTTCTCTCCTGCTTTATAATTAGTGCTAGCACTGTCACAAGGACTGATTTGTTATTCTGTCTTTATACAATTTCCAGCACAATGGAGCATTGATACAAGTCACACTCCCATGTAAACCCACTATTTGCAGATCAAGAAAAAGGACAGCATGGCCTGAAATCCCATTTTGGCCCAGTGGTAAAAAGAAGGCAACAATTAGAAATAAAAAGACAATAGAGGAAAAACAGAACTAGAAAAATGGCAATTAGCAAAAATGAAAAGCTATGAAATTCAGATAGTTGGTTAGGAAAGCTAAAGACATTAAGGAAAGTCCCAAGCTTAAAGAACTGTAGAGCATATTAAAGACCCAAGGGATCTCAGCAATGATATTTAGTTCATTGCTAGTTGAGGAGAAGAAAGTAGTAACATATTCTTCATCCCTTAAGATGTTTGTACCTTCCTCTTACATTTTTTAAATTAATACGAAAGAATTATTTGTAGTTCATGAATATGATTAGTGACAGTTATCAAGGAAGAGATTCAGAAACCACTGGGAATGAAAAAATTGTTATGTCATTATAATGCACTTAAAATGTTGGCTAAGGAGAAATCTGCACATGCATGTAGTAATCCCTGCACTGCTTAACATGAGCTTTTACTCAAAGTAAATATATTATTTGTCATGACAGGGATAGGAAGAATTTTAAACAGACAATTGCAAAGCTACCCATAGAGATTTAAGGAATGCAAACCATGTTAGGGAATAAGGTTAAGGGCTCTTGGAAAGCAAACAGCTCACCAGAAACTCTCACCATGGTGCTGTAGCAAAGAGATGAACAGACACCCAGGAGAAAACAAGCAGGGATTTGTAATTAGGAAAGGAGAAATGTTTTCTGCTTCCCTGTAAGAGACCAGTGAGACTGAGATGTGTAGACCAGCTGGTTGTCTGCTGTCAGTCTTAAAAAGGAGTTTGGGGAAAGGTCAGAAGAGTGTCCAAAAAAAAAAAAATAGTGCAAGAAAAATTACTTGAGAGCTGGAGAAAGTGCCTTGCACTGAGACTTTCTGCAATCTAATCTGCTTAGTTTATAAAAAAAAAAAGAAGATGGAGGGGTGACTGATTTGATTAAGGTGTGTAAGTACTTTCCTAGGGAGAAAATTGTGGTTAGCAAAGCAGTCTTTAATCTTGTGGAGAAAGGTATATTTATTACTGGAAGTGGAATCCTGACATATTCAAATAGAAATAATTTTTAACAGAGTGATGGACCATTTGAACAAAGTGCCATGGAAAGCACTGCATGTCTCTGCTGCTGAAGGCTTTCAAATCAAGACTGAAATTCTTCTTCAAAGAGGAAGTCACATTCAACTTAAAGCCTTCAATATGCTGCTAACCAGCTACATTCAATAACAAATAAGAGGTCAAATGAAAATGGTCAGTGATGCCTTGTGGGCTTGAAGTTGCTATATTACCAGCATAATGCTCCAGGGTTTTTCTGTTTCACAGCTTTTTTAGATTATAAGGATTAGGCACAGATGCTCCCCAGTTGCTGCCTCTCCAAACCATCCCCTCTGACCTCCTGGTGTCACATCAAATAGCTTGGGTAGAGCATTGGGCATCTCAGTCACTCCTTGTGGACTCAGCGTCAGCTCACTGAGAGATGACCTATCTCATCTCAAACCACTCTTATGCTTTGGGCTTTATTTTAATATAATTTTTTTTTCCTCCCATTTACTTTTTCCATTGCTCGGAAAGGGACCACCATAAAAAACAACCTCACGTAGAGCATAACAAAAGCTGGTACACCTCATCTGACATGGCCTTCATCAATCCTATGATTTAGGGTGGGTCCTGTGAGTATTTTTACTAGATTAAATGGCTTTGCTGGAAGTGCACTGAAATGGCACATTTCCCAGGACATATATTCTTAGTCGGTGTGAGCACAACATCTACCACAGCCTAGCTGTAGCTCTGACGGCCTGCCACAATGCAAACCAGAATGGATATATGAGGGTTGTAAATGGGAAACACAGAAGCGAAAAACTCTTCCTGCCCAGATGACAGACTTTTGAGGATATCTCTAAGCAAGTGGCAATTAAAAGAAAATATGTTGTTTGCCTCCCTGCATTCCAGGGAGAGGTCTGTGGAGCATCCTGCCTTGCACGACACAGCAGCCTGGGCAAGCGCTTCCATCACCACTTTGCGACCCACTCTTGGCAGTCAGCCCTGGTACCAGGCTCCGGCAGCATCTCTGAGTGATGATCTTCTGTCCCTTTGGAAAATGCTAAGGAGGCCTCTGGGGAGCATCACCCCAACTGAACGCCAAGGAGGCTTAATTGCAATACCAATGGTGAGCTGAACTGCCAGCTGGGACTCAGCGCATGTTGCATCCGCAATATGAAAGTCATCTCACTGAAGCAGAAAATAGGAATGTGTTGAGCCATCACGTGGCCTTCTATAAAGATAGAAGAGCTACCAGGGGTTCCTAGGCTATTTGTGTGCATCCCCTCATTTCCTAATTATTACTTTTTTCCTCCAGCCCTTTCAGCAATAAATAAATAAGCATTCTCATCCCCATGATAATAGCTGGAGCGTCTATTTAGCCCACAGCCCTTCGCTGGTATTCGCAAGTCTTGGGCTGGCACTGGTGACCGTGATTTGAATTAAAAGGATGTAGCAGGGAATTTAAAATCAGTGGGCCAGATCATTACCTGGTGCAAGTCAGTGTAGACCAGTCGAAGCCAACAAAACTAAAATTATTTAGATTAAGCAGGGATATCTGACTGTATGCATAGGAAACCTTGCCAAACCTGTCCTTATTCATACCTCCAAGCTCTTGCTATTTGCTATCCTCTGCAGAAAGAGAGGTTAATTATCATCATCTGGAAGCACTGGAGTGAAATTAAGTAAAGGAGGATTTAGGAGGTACGTCAGGAAGCGTTTCCTTGCTGTGAGCTGCTAGCCTAGTATAGTCTCACAATGAAGGTGAGGGCTATCTGATCATTTGTATCACTGAAACTTGGGGTGCTTGAAGTGCTGAGGAAGATGCTATAAGGAGCAGCACCCCTCTATATTACGAAGAAGATATGAGATCTAACTGACCGTCTCCAGGTGTTTGATCCCCTGTTTCTGAATGATGACATTTCCCAATGGAAGTGCTAAGCAGGGCACAGGCTATCTGAATTATTATCCAAGCAAACACTCTCATTCTCAAAATCTGGGAAGTTTTCCAGCTTAATTAACATTAACATTTGTTTTCACTAAGCCGTCTGTCAATGTGCCACCAGAAGCACTAAATATGAGCTCTGAGTACACACACGGGTAGGTAGCAATTCAGGTGGAGCATGCAGTTTTATTTCCAAGCTTTGTTCCTTACAAGGTTCGTTATTTCTCAGGTCTGTAAATCATCCCCTCTTTGAACTGCAGAACCCTTTCCCTTGACACACAGTCTCATTGAAAGCTAATGACCAAACATCATGTAACATCCTCGGTTCATCTGTACCCAGACATGAACCCTGATTGCCTTTGCTGGTACTGAGGAAGGCAAAAAAATGGCATTGTGTTCCTGTTCCCCTGTACAGCTCCATTTAGATGCAATTTTCTTAAATATCAATCCTGTGAATACATAGGTGCTAATTCTTCATCTTCCTGTGCTCTCTTTCCCTTTGGCCAGCTTGTGGCTTTGACGACAATCAGTTCTCAGAGATGATGGTGAGAGCACAGTCTGATCCACTGCAAAAGGTGTCTGAGCTTAGCAAGTTGATACGTAGCAGGTTGAGAAAAAGGGTTACAGAGTGAGACAGGTTGAGGTTGTGAAGGGTGGCACTCAGGATTTCCCATCTGTGTTGTACAGCACTCACACAAGTACACTCACTGCCCACACATTCCAATTGCTGACATCAACTGAATGGTCTGGGCAATTTTGTGCAAGCCTTAAGCTTGCATGAATGACACATATGAACACTGGTCTTACCAACCTAGACAACCTTGCAAAAGTTGTGTTTCTCTCCTGGATGAGCTGCTTTTGGGGAAGCTGTATGAGACGAACAGGTTCTTCCTCACCTCTGTCCATGCTCCATCATCTGCTTTGCTCCGCTTAAAAGGAGGATTCAATACTTCTGTCACCAGCAGCAAATAGAGGCTTCCTCATACCTGGGTGCAAGGACCAACACTCTGGACCAGTCCCTGTTGCCACTGATCCTTTCCCTTGATTCATCTGATTCAAGCACAGCTCCTCTCAAGCATATATACACCTCCCACAAGCATTGCCAGAGGCTTTGTACGTGATTTCAAGAACAGAGTTCCTTTCGCTCCTCAGAGCCAACTTTTCTATTCTGCTTGGAACCTCCCATGTGGAAAAAGCCACAACTCGGTCCCATTCACGTATGTGCTGGCAAATGCGTGAGTAAAGAGCTCAACTGCAGAAACCAGGTGCATCTGACTTGGGTTAACTTCAAGCAGACTCGCAGGGAGATGGGATTTGATCAAAGACATTGTACAGATTGGGCTCACTGAATTTGTTACTGTATTTCTGTGCAGGGGAGAAGGCTCCCCTTGAGATCTTCCGCTTGGTGCTTAATTGGAAGTGGAACTATCACTCCATCCTCTGCTTGGCAACAGAAGAAAAGGTTGGCATAGCAACCCTCTTCTGACATGTAAAAGGTTGTTATAAAGAGGACAGAGATCAACTGTTGTCATGTCCACTGAGAGAAGGACAAGAGGGAAGGCAGCTTAATTTGAATTTTAAAAAGTAATTAGCGATGGTCGGGAAAACTTTCTAACCACCCAGTAGTGAAATGTTGCACCTGGCTTGTGGTGGAGGACACAGCATTCCCGTCACAGTAAGGTTTGATGAATAGGTAAGATAAAGCTATCAAGGCTGATCTAGATGCTCTCAACCCTCTTCAGTGCAGAG
Organism: Calidris pugnax; assembly: GCF_001431845.1. Classification (NCBI taxonomy): domain Eukaryota; kingdom Metazoa; phylum Chordata; class Aves; order Charadriiformes; family Scolopacidae; genus Calidris; species Calidris pugnax. The sequence continues at coordinate 13,482,412 of NW_015090793.1, forward strand.
CCTTGAATAGGCACATTTCATGAAGCTATTTCAGCTGCAGTTTTCAAGGATTCCTCAGAAGACTGAGCTCTTCTTGATTCTTCTCTGCTTTGCATTAACAGGCAAAAAGCTCTTTGGTTTCCCATTTCTCCCTGCTTCTGTCATGCTGCCATCAGATGTCATCAAATCTCTGCATCTGTGCATCTCTGCATTCTGCTGTAACACCATGCCTGGTCTTGTGATTGAGTGCACCCTCAGCAAGTTTGCAGATGACACCGAGCTGAGTGGTGCAGTTGACATGCCTGAGGGACATGATGCCATCCAGAGGGACCTGGACAAGCATTCTGTCCCTCTACTCCACTTTCATAAGACCCCAACATGGAGTACTGTGTCCAGCTCTGGAGCCCTCAGCATAGGAAAGACATGGGCCTGTTGAAGCAGGTCCAGAGGAGGGCCACAAAATTATCAGAAGGCTGGAGCACCTCTCCTGTGAGGACAGGCTGAGAGAGTTGGGGTTGTTCAGCCTGGAGAAGAGAAGGCTCTGGGAGACATTATTGCAGCCTTTCAATACTTACAGAGGGCTTATAAAAAAGATGGGGACAAACTTTTTAGTAGATCCTGTTGCAATAGGACAAGGGGTAATGATTTTAAAATAAAAGAGTGTAGATTTGATATAAGAAAGAAATTTTTTACAATGAGAGTGGTAGAACCCTGGACCAGGTTGCCTGGGAGATGGTAGATGCCCCATCCCTGCAAACATTCCAGGTCAGGTTGGATGGGGCTCTGAGCAATCTGTCTTAGTTGAAAATGTCCCTTCTCATAGCAGCGGGGTTGGACTAGATGACTTTTAAAGGTACCTTCCAACCCGAACTTTTCTATGATTCTATGATTCATTACTCTGTTTCTAACTTTGTTTTTCAAAACCCCATGAACAACTAAACTTTCCCTAATCTTCCTAGTTGAATTCCCTTGATTGTCAACTTGTAAACAGGACCTGTCTTTCTTGCATCTCATCTTTCCTTCTTTCTCCTTCTCTTACAGGACACCCTGAGACTGCTGACCCTAACTACGCTCTGTCTGGCTGCTTCTGAAACTTGAAATATTTCCACTTCACAACATCCAATTTATGAATCAGAAATTGAGTTTTGTATTGGCCGTATCTTCTGAGGATTCAGATAGGACAACATAAGAGATGACCCAACCCTAAATGAATACACTGTAATGGAATGAGAATCTTAGGGAAAATTAACCCTTTCATCAGTCTCTTGGGATCTCACTCCTAGCCTCTCTTCTATCTAAAATATTTGGACTGGGCAACAATTATCCAGAAAAAGAAGGGGTCATCTCCCTGCAGTTGCAGAGCATCCTTGGTGCTGAATGCATTCCAGATGCCCGCAAAGAAATGTGGAGAAACAGCGCAGAGATGCTGCAGTAACCAAATTCAACCCAGCATATTCTTTCTGCCCTGTTCTACAAGTCAAACTCTGCATAAAATTGAACAACCCTGTTAGTTTGGACCGCATCCCCTTAAATTGGGGTTTTCCAGACAATACATTATGGGTCCATCGTATCTGCTTTTAAGCCCATTTAATATTTTTTCTTACCCCATTATTATACCTGCTCTTTTTCCATTTTAGGGTTCCCTGGATAAGACAGTTTTTTATATGTTGGGTTCTAACAATGGAAATTCAGAGAGCATCACAGCTCTCTGTGGCCTCAGTGACATTCGTGGTTATCCAGTGCAAGCTGTCTAACAGGATGGAAAACAAGACATATTGGGAACTGAATTATTAGCAGACAATAGTGGGGAAAGGAGAAGTCTAAGACTAGAAATTTCACACCAGAAGGAGAAATAAGAAATGTGACTACAAAAAATTGACTCTGAACGCTTAGATCTTTAATATAAAACACTCAGTAGTAATTCTTTTCAGGCGGACCAAGTAAGGATCAAGATGGTGCTTGCTCTGAATAAGGAAGATAGAACTGGCCCTTCATTCCAATTTATTCTTTAACTTTGCCTGGTAAAAAAAGGTAAAACAAAGTCCACAAAACCACAAGACAGAATCTCAATGTTTCTGCAAAATAAATAATAAAATCAAGCAAAGCTCAAGCATCCCAGATTCCAGAATAGAATCTCAACCTGCTATAAACACGGCTGGATTTAAATATCAAGTATATTCAATGCATCAACAACAGCAAAATATACTTGATATGTTATTTCATATGACAATACACAGAGTACAAAAATAGAAAGGCCTGCTCCATTAAGCTTGCATCTCAAACTGCACTGAAATTATAATCAACAGCTTCTTCAGGGCAAAGGAAGAGAAAACAAAGGAAGGCAGAAGAAAAGAAAAATACACAGAGGTTTTTTTCCCTGGCACACAGAAGAACCTAGTTCCAGCCTTTTTCTGGCTCCCTGGAAAGTGCTCAATGTGCTCACTGAAGCCACTCTTTGCTAAATTCTGTGTTCTTTACCAAAGTCTCCTTTTCCAGGACTGCTCATGGAGCTGCAAGCCAGGAGCAAAGCAGAATTGATCATCAGGGTCCTCACAGCTCCTGCCACTCTACAGCCCTCCTTCTGTGTCCTGCTTCAGCTTCCTTGATGTTAAGACAAGCAACAAGGAAAGCCAAGACTGAATCCTACATAGTCCCATCAGTGGATCAGGAAGGTTTACTGTGGGAGGTGTTAGGGCATGTTTAGGTTGGAGGAGCCTGACCTTCAGTTCAGGTTCCTTGCTTTGCTTGCTGCCCATTCAGCTCTCTCCTCACTTGTTCTGAGGTCATAGGAAGATGACATTCGTCCCGTTTGGATGCTTTCCAGCAAGATTTTTTCAATAGACATTGGAGTAACATGCAGAATATTTCCACTGTCTTTTTTTTCTTTTTTTTTACTAGCCAGAACTGGTTGAGATCACCATTTTAAAAGTCAAAATTTTGTGGAAAATCAAACCAATGAACCAACAAGCTCAAAGTTAAAAATGTCAATGTTATTAGTCTTTCCTGGCATGACCTCACTCCTGGGATGTAGAAACAGGGGCTAACTTCTCTGAGCAAGAAAAACAAGAAAAGTTTAGAAAAATCAGTCTCTCTGGTGCTGCTCTCTTTGGATCATGTCTATAATCCCCAAACTTCTTCCTCAGATTCCTCAGGTTCCCTGCAGCTACAGAATCTGATTTTTGTTATTACATTTTTTTCCGTCATTGATTTATGTAAATTAAATAGTAAGAAATACCAGCGCTCCAGCCAAAAGGAGAAATGCTGGTTTTACAGGCTCAATATTTCACACAGATTATTCATTCTTCCTTGTGAGCAACTTCTTTTTTTCCCCTCACATTATATTTTTACTGATAGCATTAAATGCTGAATGTAGGCAGTATCTTTGATATATGGACAATTTACAACACACACAGAGAACCTTGACAGGATTCTCTTCTGTTTCTTTATCATCTTCTCCATAAATTACAGCTGCTCCAAAAAAGGGGCTCAGCAATGAGAAATCAGGGCCGTGTTTGAGGGGTGAAAAGATGGTCTATCTGTAACATATGACCACTCAAGTTGCATTTGATGCATGTATCTCCTGAATACACTAAGGCAGTTTGCTTATGGCCTGAGGGTTATATATAGCCTCGTAGGCCAGTTAATTTTTTATTATTTTTTTTCTTTGCAGTGCCCTCCTGAGCCCTTTCCTTTTTCGGGACAGCTTGGGAAGGCACAATAGGGGAGACCTGACAGGATGAATTCATGCAAGAACAGCCACACCAGCATAGACCAATGGCTTGTCTAGCCCAAGTGCAGAGTCACGAAGCCCAGTGACAGCCAGTAATTGCCACCTGAGGAAACCTCAGGAAGGTTATAACAGGCTGGTGTACTTTGCTAGCTCCCAGTCATATGCCTTACAAGTTGCTGGTCTTTTTGCTATCATACTGGGATGATTGTGGTTGCAATCCATTGCAAGCCCACATCTTGCATGTTCTCTCCACTTTTTTCCCATTATGCCACCACAGGGAAGGTGCCAGGCTTGTTTTTCTGCGTAACTGTTGTAGGAATAAGCACAGCTGACAACTTTCCTCTGCCATCAGAACAGCAAGTGCCATGGGGCTCCCTTGACTTGCATGCAAGGAGATGGGGCAAGGAAGGAGATACCTACTTCTCCATCATCTCTGACAGCACTCATATCAGTCGGACACAATCTTGAGACTAACTCTGGGGCTTCTCCATTTTTGCCCTCGAGCGTTGTACCTGTGGAGTCCCCTTGCCCTCTTTCCCCCAATTCCCTTCAAATTCAAGACAGATGCCATTGGCAGAGATCACAGATGGGGAGTGTAACTGTCCTTGCTAGATGACAATGGAACAAGTTCAAGGCCTTCATGTGGAGTGAAAAGAACAGAGCTGGATGGAAGCCAGGAGGAAAGGGATAGATGAACTTTGAGTTTCCTTCTTTTTCTGCAGTAAAAAGATTCTGTTTCTTCCTCTGGGTCACAGTAGCAGCAGAGTTGGACACTTAGAGAATCGCTAGAAATAGGGAGAATGAAATGCCAGGCATAGAGCTGTAATGGCGTGAACTGAAAACACATGGTATTTTTTCAGAAATTCTTAACCCACCCTAGTAAGTTGATGCTGTGTAAATACAAACTTCTCACCTTGAAGATAGTCACGTGAAGACACATTTAAAACATACAAGGAAATGACCTGGGCTGGGTGATCCCATATTGAGAAAGTCATTCATCACGGTTGCATCTCAACAATGGCAGCCAGAGCTTCCCAACTTCTGGGTGCTCTGTGGACTTGGAGGAGGGCACCATCTGATCACACAGGAGTCCTGAACAAGGAAAATGCAACTTCTGAAACCGACTAACCCTGGGTTACAGCTTTAGGGTGCAGGGTGTTTCTAGAGGATCATTTCAGAAGACAGTGAATTATGTGAGTTAATGGTAAAGCTGTATTAACCTTACTCTTCATGCATCTGTGGTCATATTGTACTAGTTGTCAGCAGCACTTCTCTGCATAATTGCACACTACCCCTTGGAATGTGTTAAAAACAGATCTTGTGTTTAAAATAGAGTTGTTAATCTGTTTCCCCTTTTTGTTTTTCAAGGTATAGGTCAATGTACACCTGTTATAACACATCTATGTAAAATTACAGCAGCTACCCTCATGCTATCTGAAGTCATGGTTTCTGCCTGGCTACTGGTTCCTGGATCGTGATTGTGAAGCTATTATGAATTTGGATAAAAACAATGCCAACACTGACAGCTTTGGCACAGGCTTTCCTACAAAACAATTTCCCAATTGCTCTGTCTCTAAACCTCCTTCCACATGACTACTCCTATGGAGGGTAATCTGCCTCCAGCTGGGCCTAGAGACCTCCTTTGCAGATCAAATCTTCAGGAAGACAGAGCCTGCACAGATTTGCTGGTTGATGAAGATGCACTGGTTTTACCCAGCTAAGAATGATGGTGCTTAAACTTAGTCTTGCTAAAAAAAAATCAAGGCTTTCTGTCATGACCATGATGATGCTCTGGCTCTCTCATTGCCTCTTACTGGAGCACATTTGATTTTCTTTAGACTTTTCTATTTGTCCTTCCACATGAGCCATGTGGAAGCATTTTGAAGCTTGTGGAATTAATGATCTGTCAGTCTTCCTGGAATAGCCACATATTGATGAGTTGCCCACAGATCTGCAGGTGGACACAGAACAGCATAGATAGTCCCTCCTGTGCTGTGAATTTTTTATGGTACCATGATCAAGTTATTTCATGGTTATCTTATCCATGTAGGGAATCACAGCTTGTGAGCAAATTGAGGAATATATAGACTGTCTACATGAAGGAGATACTTGTATATCTTCTCTGCTTATGAACCTTGCACAAACTGGTCTTGCTTTCTTACAAATCACAGAATCATACAATCATTTAGGACAGAAAGGTCCTCTTGAGCTCTTGTCCATCCCTCTTACTCAAGCAGAGAGACCTATTGTGGCTTTCCCAGGAGTGTGTACAGTCGTGTTTTTAGAATCTCCACAGACAGAGACTCCATAACCTCTCTGGGCAACCTGTTCCATTTGTTCACCAGTCTTACAGTAAAAAAAGGCTTTTTCTGAGTTCAGATTGCATTTCATGTTTTTTTAATTGGCACTCACTGCTTCTTGGCTTGTCACTGGGCGTCACCAAGAAGAGTCTGGCTCCCTCATTCTCATTAGCTACCGTCAGGTATTTATGCACATTGCCTCCATCATTCCATTTATACTCCATTTATGCACAAATGCCTCTATCATTCATAATTCACAGCTTATAAGCAGCACACTTCAGAAGAGATAAGAAGGAAGACACTATCCCAGACAACAAAGAGTTGACAGCAGTTGACTGAGATTTTAAAATCTGCTCAGAGCAGGACGGACACATAAGCCCCATAAGCAGTATCAGAAACATTGCCCCCACTGTACCCACTTAATCCAGCTGCACATATCATGTTTGAGAAGAGATTCATTTGAACTGAGGAGGTAGCTTCCAACCCTGACAATGGTGATTCGTGGCAAAATACTGCCTGAAATCCAGGACCTGGACAGAAGATACCAGCAGTCTGGACAGGGGTAAGTCAAGGTAGTCACCCTCTTAGCTTTACAAAATGCGTTCATTCTACTGGTGCATTGTTGTTCCCATCATGATCATCCTCTTTTTTTTTTTTTCCCCCAGCTCTATACCAAATCCATAAGCAATTCTGCTTTACCCTGGGCTTGCCTCTCTGGGATTACAGAGCTAAGCTGCTTCATCACCTGCCATCCACAAATGGGTTTTCCTGAGCTTGAGATTCTAAAATCCACTGTGTCTAAGTAGACAGGCTTAACATGGACATTGTATTTGTAACTTACAAATAACATATCCTTTAGCCCAGATCTCTCCTGAGCTGTAGACTGCGGGTGATCAGTTTCTCCTGAATGAATCTAACACCGAAAGAACAACTACAAGGCCTGTTACCAAGAAAAAGGTTGCCTCTAATTCTTTGATCCATCTCACAGCCCCATCAGATACCTCTGTTGCTCCTTTCTCTTGCAGAGTTCATGCTCTGTCATGAACCAAAGCCATAATTCATTCAGAAGCAAAAGACCTTAATTTCATTAGTGCTAAATCCCTGGTAGAAGCAAACCCAGTAGACAAAAGAGGAGCTGAGAATTAAGAAGCTGGAGATCAGCCTTCGTGGTGACTCACGGGACTCATGACAACACATCAGTGCACAATAAAATGTCACACCATGAAAAATCCTCATTGTCTGCTATAAATCCTTTTCCCAGCTGGGCCATCTCCCTGTCTTCTGTTTTGCTAAAGGCCACAGAACTGTTCAGACTCACTTGTAGAGGTCCCTGAACAATGAGGATTTCAGGAAGGGAGCCAATACCCTCCCAGGCTGGGGCTGGGGAGGTCATCCTTTGGCTCTGACGGGACCTGGATTGACATTTCTTTGGAGCTAGGGTTGAGAAGCGGAATATTAGCCAGCTGGAGAGGCAGAGCAAATGTCTGACTACATGATAAAACAGTGAGGAGGAGGAAAGTGTGGTCTATTGTTACTGCCCCAATGATGTTCATCACAAGAAAGTGTAGGCATCTGCTTTGGAATGGACACATGGCTTTTATACTACTAAAGGTAAAGGAGGTGAATCTTCCCATGCGAAGTAATTCCAGAAAGTAAGAAGTCTACAAGATCAGCAATGAGTCAAGGAGATTATTGTGTTTTCTGGATCATGAATGTGGGCCATTAGAGGTGAAACTAGAATGTAAGCATTTCTTCTTATTTAGATCCAGCTGTATCACATGTGTCCCTCAGGGCCAGCCAGTGTTGGAAAACTTTCATAAGCATGTTGCTTTCACAGGCTGTCAGCAGCAATTGCAGTGACTGCATCTGAGATGCCTTGTGCTGACAGAGGACATGAAAGCAAGTGAACCCTGGGTCCAACAGACCCTGCGTATTGCCTAGGATAAGCATCCCATAAGGGTCAACAGGTTTGTTGCCTCTGACTTCAATACAAGAAGGAACATGTCCTTTTGCAGCCCATCTTAAGTCAAAACACAAAAGATGTGGGAGTTGTTGTTCCATGCTGAAAAGAGGGCATTACTCAGCAGTGTGGTGGTAATGTGGCCATCCTCCAGAGCAAAGAACAAGGCAAGTGGTGAAAAAGACACTGTCACCTGGCAATAGCTGAAATCTAACTCACACAAGAAGTGACCTCAGGTCTGCTCCCTGCCTGGCAGAGCAATATTTTTATTATTTATTCTAGATAAGGAACAAGATAAATAATGATATTTATTATTAAATGTTTCATATTTATTTATGCCCAGAGAAGTGGCTGAATCACTATCCCTGGAAGTATTTAAAAGATGGTAGGCATGGTGTTCAGGGACATAGCCTAGTGGTGGTTTTGGCAGTTAGGTTGATGGTTGGACTCAATGACCTTAAAGGTCCCATATACCTAGACAATTCTATGATTCTATGATTTGAGCATTCATGGGAATAACATCATCAGATCAGATATTGTCTCCCTGGACACATAAAACACCGTTATCCCTGCAAAGATGTGTGTTGAGACTGAACAGATATCCCCAAGCTGTGCATTGATACTGGACAGACAGACAGCTACCTCCAGCCACACAGAGAAACCACCAGCCGAGCTGTCAGCAAACCTGTTCTCTTTTTTTTTTCGTGTACACTATCAGTGCATTTACCACATGCAAAGGAAATCATTTGTGTACAAGGTTTAGCTTTGGATTTAAGGATTGCTACCACCAGGCGCATGCAGTTAACAAGTTTGCTTCTTCTCCTGTTGAAATCAGCGGAAGATTTTTCATTGATATTGCAGAAACCAGTATCAGGCTCTGAAAGACAAGTTTTTTTCCTTTGCATGATTTGAGCTTAACAAAAAGCTGTTTTGTTCCATCCCACAGGGATGGAACAGCCCTCAGTTACACAGCTGGGGCCCTGGAGAAGATTGCACTTCTGTTTTACGGAGAAGGAGTTCTAAAATAGTCCAGAGAATGACTGGAGAATGGGAAATTCCCATCTCACCCCAGATGTTTCCCATAATCAGCCCTTGCTCTGGCTGACTGGTTGCATTCAGCTGCCCAAGAGCAATGTGTTTGGGTGAAAATTGGATTGTCCATCTGAATGGTTGGTAGCCAAAATTTTGGAGATGCAACACTGAACAGTATGATGGGACAATCTTCCCCTGGTGCAAGTTCCTGTCCTTGTCTCTAGTAAGGGCACATGCGGTCTTTCCAACTTTCTTAAGTCAAGGGTCCTTGAAATACCCACAGATCGACCCAGAATTTGGAGGTAAATAGAGCTGCTTCTTTTTTACTCCATGTAGCAAATGAAACTGATTTCTGTTTAACAGCTTCCCACAGTGGAAAAGTCATCGTGGTCTGTGTTGAATGGATCATTCTTGAAACTGGCCATGGACCTTTCAGTTGAACAGGTTTCTCAAGAGGATTTTTTTCATGCCATTTAAATTTTATGTGGGAAAATTTTTGATTTATATGATACAAGAATGAAATGTCTCCTTTTGTGTCTGACCTTAATTATATTTTTGATATGAAGTGATGACTTCATTGTGATTTTGGCCTCAAGTGACATTTTTCTTTCCTGTGGACATTACATTAGCAAAGTGGGACCTCCAGACATTAAGCTGCATTCTGAGCTGATTTTGCTGAAGAATTTTGTATCTAATAATGCAAAAGGCATCTCTTCACTGCCTAAGCTGCATGATGCATTGTGAGAATCAATGGCTGAGCATGATATGGGAGGTGTAGTTCAGCCAAGGAACAAGGCCAATAGTACCTAGATGGTAGAGGGCAAAATAACATTACAAGAAATGTGTCAAAATGAGAAAACACCAACTTCCAGAAGAATACTGGGGAACATGGCAATGAACTCAAGATGAGACATTGATTCAGGAATTTGTTTAAGTGCCTTTTGGATTAAAATTCCAGAAGCCAAACACCCTGACATGTCTGGATCTCTTGGAACTACTAGGCTGCAGAAAACTTTGGAGTGTCAATGTTTTTGCGCCAGTTTGCAAGAAAAAGCCAATGTTGGTATTTTCATGGAGGAGAGGAAAAAATCTCCATTTTATTCTGCTCAAATTAGCCTTGCCATTTGAGAGTGGGTGCAGGATCCCTCAGTTAGAGGAAAGAGGGGTTGTAAACACTGGAGGTGGAGGGTTGGAGCATCTGTTGCCAGTGATTGCCCTTCCTCCACCCACTCCTTTTGTTATATCTCAGAAAATACACCACCTCACTCCAGCTCACAGACAGCACATCTTGTTATCTTTTTGTGATACCAACTGAAGAGCTCTCTCGTTTCAAATTACTGTTCCCAAGCAGATACTTACAGACAATGATAAATTACCCCTTAACCTTTTCTCTGTAACACCAGGCAGCATATGACTCCCATCCTTCGACATGTGTCCTCCCCCTGCTCCTGCCATCTCCAAACCTTCGGTTCCTACAGCTCTTCCCTGAACCGGTTCCAATTAAGTAGCATCTTTCTGGAGCAGAGACAAAGTGAACCAAACACAGGGGTGCAGAGTCCCAGCCAAATGCAAAGCCTCCTGTGTCCACCTGGGTGTTCCTGGCTGATGTTTACTCTGCTCCTCGTTGGCAACAGACACTTGCTGAGTGCTCTTGCTCATCACAATTGCAATGCAGTTTGGTGTAAGAGCCTCTGCAATTCCTCTCCAAATCACACTAATCTCTCCCTTCCAAAAAGGCACCCTGATGCCTAAACTACCCCCTCTCCTAATGCTGCCTGTTTTTGAGAGACACATTAATCAGAAAGACCCAAGGACTCTTATTGCTACAGTGATCCAGTAGCACTGGGTTGGGAAAAGTTGATTCTACCTCATGGCTGGTCTAGAAGATCCCCATTGGTCCCAATTTCTGAGATACTATGAGATTTAAACCCTCAGATGCTATATAAATGGGAGGGAACTCTGTAAGGAGATAGAGGTCTCCCTCCATGACTGTGGAGGCTGCAGAAACCTCGACAGGTTTCAGCCCTACCTGATATAGCATAGAGTTATTTGTAACATCCTGCTCTGGTAGCATGTTCTCTCTCTTTTCTCTGGTCCAGGCAAACACTGAAATGAGCCCTACACAGTCCTACCACCTGCTCTTATGACATACCTGCTACTTGCCTACTGCTACCAGGAATGGGCAAGCAACATCCACTAGTACCTCATCAATCATCTCCCAATGACACATCGTAACGTGTAGGAAGCTTAAATCAGTGACTGCCAGAGAGCAATGTGCTGTTGGGGTAGATGAAGCTGTTTTACTTTTCTATTTCATCTGACAGCTGGACCAGTGCCAGGACAGCATGGTTTCATGATGTGTCTCTAAATTACAGTTGGACTGTGACATACTCCATCAGCATTAATTCTGTCCACAAGACATTCAGAGTGAGGAGAAAGGTCTCTTTCAGTCTGTGAGGGTATTGATCTGAGTGCACAGGACCCTTGGTGGGAATGAAAAAAAGTGCTGGCATTTATGAAAGGGAAAGAGGCTGCATTGTATTTGGTGGCTGGGAGAAGAAGAAAAGGCTGCTTGTCAAATTCAATGAGCGATTTCATATGTAGGGAACTGTTTATGGCCTTTCTAATTGCTGTAATATTCCTGCTGCAGCCACAACTCTTTTTCTAGCTGCTTCACTTACTCTGACAAATCAGCTGCCAGGAGAAGAGAAAACAGTAAAGTAAATAATTTAAGCAATGAAAGGAAGGGTGACCAATCCTGCTGATTTCTCAATCTCTGCTCTCTGCTTGCAGGAAGGTGTCCAAATGACATGCAAGGACTAGCCATGACCCATCAAGTATTGGCCTATTGACCTCTAGCTGTTGCCAATCTGCTACATACACCTTGAAGGAAAGGCTGCCTCCTTTCTGTACAATGCATCTCATAAACTGTGCTTTATCATTCATAGGACCTGGCAGCAAATGTCCTCTTGAGTCCAGCTCACTACTGAAGCATGATGGGCAGGTTGTCCTTGGTTAAACTTCAGAGCAGGAAACATCCTTTAGGGCATAGAGTTCAGCATCACCTTGAAAACCATGCACAACCTCAGAAGCAAGGTCCTGGTCCAATGTTTTTCTTTCAGAATAGGTTTCACTGGAAATTGTGTTTGGTTATTGGTTAGCAAAGGACCTGTGGACCTCACCTGCAGTCAGATTGAGAGCTCTTTCAGCAGCTCACTTTCCCTGCTGTGCTCTTGCTATGACACAAGATGTGGTCCAAAGGGGAAAAAACTCCTATTAATTAACAAAATCACCTTCATAAAATATAAATGCTCACGAAATAGTTTCTGAAAAGTTTAGTATTCTAGGTGTCTAAGGCTAGTTTTTTCAAAAATCCAAAACTTGGAAATCAAAACTTGATGAAGAAGTAATTAGTCAGTGGGTCTCATTGTCTTGGAGTGGTAGCATCTGAGGCATGATGTCTACAACAAATACATACGGTTCAGGGTGACTGATGTGCATGAACCCTTCCTGGAGACAGGGGACAGCCCTGGCTGCTCAGCCTTTGATGAACCAGCAGATAACTGTTGCAAGCAGTGGGGCGGCTGTCCTCCAGCATCAGTTTGGCAGTTGCAGTGGGTTACAACACCACAAACTACTATTTCCACTCCCTGGTTGGATAATTGGAAGAAAAAAAGAAAATCTTTCCTTGAATATATTTTACTTCTCCACAACACCTGGACATTGTTGGATGCCCAAATATAACACCACTTTATCCGAAGGAAGAAAACTCCTCAGCACTTGAACCTTTGAAGAAAAAAATTGCAATCCCATTTCTCGTTGTACAAAAATGCACAAAAGGTTTGTTATATTGGTGGTTAGACAGAGGAGAGCTCTCAGGAAACATACACAGTGCTCTCATTATACTGAGCAGACTGACTGGAGCACCTAGGTGGGAGTACAAATGCCTTTGAACTTGCCCAGTAGCTAATGACACATGCTTGGCCTATTGTGCTTAACTAAGGTATTGTCTGCAAATTGCTGCTAGTGGTCTTTTGTCATAGGCAGGAAAGATAACCTGTCTTTCCTGCAGCAAAACATAGAAATGTTAACACGATCTGATGTCTCTATAGTATGAATCCTGAGGGTTTGGCCAGACACATCCTTGCAACACAGAATGGAAGAAGAATGCAACATTTCTTGTGCAAATCCCAGCTCTTAGGTGAGCTCTGACAGGACAAAACAGGAGAAGAGATGTCTCCACGCACTGAAACTGGAGGAGAGATGCCCTCCTCTCCAGATAAGATGAGTTTTTATGATTGAGTTCCTGCCTGTATCAGTTCCAGGTGTTTTCAGGAATCTGAACTCCTCCTCAGCCTTGTGGGGAGTAAGGTTCATTTTCCCCAACCTGGGACATGCAGACTGCAAATGCCACCACCTGAGTTGATTGCTTTTGGCTCACCTGGCAGTCAATAGCAAGAAATCTGCAATCCCAGCAGGTGGTCTATTTCAGCTAATTTTGGTGGGATGAATCATGCCATAGAAGTGCCATTGACGATAAAGACAGCTAAGGATGAATATTGCTAATGGAGATGTTGCTGTGAGTACTGTGCTGTGCAAGGTCAAGAGAGATGCAATCAGCACAAAGCACCTATTCTGCAAATGCCAGCTCCTTGTTTCCCTATGGATAGAAATAACCTCTGGCATCTATGGGAAGTGATCTTACATGCTATAGCCACCCCTCTCCCTTGCACAGAGAGGCCAGGTCTGGCAGCACTTTGAGGGAGTTGGCATGAATTACTCCTTACAGTCATGACTGCATTAGGCACAAGAGCAGCACGTGGTCCAGAGCATCTGATTTGTGTAGGGATTTCCTTCCAGGGTGTAGCTCCTTTATTGCTGTACTGATGAAGCAGAATTGTAAGAGTAACACAGATACATCACTGCCCTGCCCCTGCTACTCCCACTTGTGGGATGACCCTCTTGGGAGGATCCCAGCACCCCAGGACCAGTGAAGAAATACCCCAAGGTGTTTGTGGTCTCTGCTGCAAGGACAGTGGGGGGAAAAGAGAAGACCTAAGGATTATGTTGTCACTTTGAGGCTGAAATTGGTCTGAACTTGAATCCTACCCTCCCTCCCTTCAACTATGCAAGTAGGGTGTGGGTCAAAAGAATAAAAAAAAAAGAGAAAAATAATAATAATCAGATGCGAGGAAGTTAATGCTCCCTGTCTTCCCGAAAATACCAATCTGCTGGAGAATGAAGGGAAGGATTGTTTGGGTCCTTGCAACCCAGGATGCTGGATGGAGTGTGGCACAAACAATCCTTTTAAAACCAGACATGATGGCCTGCTCACCCCTTTCTCCCAGTGCAGGGCTTGACCTTTCAGGCCAGTCATGTGACATGCTTCATGAGGTCATTCTGTATTTTACCCAGAGTGCTTGGTTAGAGAAATACTTATCCATCTATTCCCAGTAACACTCCAGTGTTCATTGTCTAAGACATCAACTGCAGCAAATTAGCTGCCAGTCACAGAGGAAAATACTGCTGCTAATGAAAACTTCCCATTTAGCAGTGCAAAACTCATCAAATGTTATCACTAACATTATTTTTTATTATTTTTAATTTATCCCTGTGAGGCATTGAGGTCAGGATCAGGGTTCAGTTGTTGTTTGACTTTCCAAAACACAGTAGTGAGTAACACCCCTGCCTGGTCAAGCTTACAGCTTTGATCTGCTTTGCTGGAAGTTTCAGAGGGATTGACTAACGCATTTTAGCAATGGGTTGACTCAGTCGAGTGAAATTGAGGAAGATGACATATATACCCCTTTTCCAAGTCAGGATAAGAATCTAAAGCATTTTAAAAAAAGAAAATAATAAAAAAGAAAAAGTAAACAAAATTCTTAATTACTTTTTTTTTTTAATCTAGAAATGACAAAATATTTCACCTCACCCTTTACAGTGAATTGAAAAGAGCTGACATGACAGAATTGAATCTCTGTGAGCGTTTGGTGAAATTATGTGAAATATCACTTCTTTTATATGCCTGTCATGGTTTCAGTCTGGATTTCTTGTCCAGAGCCCATTTTTCAGGTCTCCCTGTAGTTGAGTTCATGTTACCTATAATGCAACATGTCAGTGGCCTAGATTTGCATACATGTGTGTATCCACATGCAGGATTGCAGGGAATATGGGCTTTGTTCTTATCCCAGGTGTATTTCACCTTTACATATTTTTGCCATAGGTTTTCAGATTCGGGTCAGATCAACTCCAGAGCTTCCTCTGATTGCGTTCCAGGCAAACTCCTGTTGCGACAAAGGGGAATTTTGCAAGCTAAAATTACTTTGCAAGAAACAAATGAGTTTGACTTCATTTCCTTTCCAGCTGTCCTGTCTGGCACCAGAGTGCTGCCAACTCTGGCTGACAGCACAACATCAGCCTGAAACATCTGAAACGCCAAGAGTTACTAAGAATTTGAGTCATTTTGTGTCCTTTTCTAAAAGGGATGCTGCTACAGACAGAGAAAGAAGGTAGAAGACAGAGCGACTGAAATGCCCTTTGGAGAGTAAATGAGATATGTTGGCTTGTCCCTGTCTCTGACCATTTGTTGGAGTACAAATGATCTTTCTTCCTCCAGGGAATTTATGCACTAAAATGAATTGCTGGCAGTTCTCTCATTCACCATACTTATTTGCTAATTTAGACAGCTATAAATATTTATCTCCTTTTTTTATTCCATCTGAGGAACTTCCGGCTCTCTGATTGTACTTGTGGCTGTTTCTTCATAACAGCACAGTACGTCCAGGGTGTTCTCCAAGCTCACCAACTCCTGTCCCTGGTTGACCCAAGTGACCTCAGAAGCTGCTCAGTTATCTTCTTCTCCCCATCCCAGCCACCCGCGTTCTTAACTATATACCACATCATTTGTCTTCCTGCCTCAGCAACCTTCTCCAGTGGAGTTGCAGTTTTGCGGCATCTTGGTCTCTGCTGCCCTATTCAAGTCTTCTACCTCCAGCCATTCATTTGGCCATAGCTACTTAGTTACATGACTATCAGCCTATCCTGAGTGCATCTGTGGAAGTTCTGCAAGTCCTTTTTAGCATCACCAGATGTTTCTGGGATGCCCAGGAACTGATTTTAGTGAAAGAAGCAGAGAGAAGAGTGTGTTTGTCTGCATTGTGGTGGGCAAGACCAAGACATAAGGTTAGCACAGCAGCTTTCAAGTTTCTTCATTTCGAAGCATGACATCCCTCACAGTGGGAGGACCCTTCTGCTGAGTCTCACGGTGGAAGAGGTGACATGGTTTTGGGGGATGCTGGGCCTTGCAAGGGATGACTTCTCTGAATAAAGTGCAAAACCCCAGCTTCTCCCCTTTCTTGTGACTGCACACACCAGCCACAGCTTATCAGGACATCAGATCAGGCTGTCCAGCCACAACTGGCGTGTGAGCCTAGAATGGGTGAGAAAAGACCGTGTCATTTCATTGCTGATGTGGGGTGCTGGCTGTGACAAGCAGGACCCTGTTGTGATAACTCACACTTGATGAAGATGACCCAGGATCTCTGTCAGTGCATTGCTGTCCTTCCAGATCCATTTTGCCCTTCCCTGGCTGCTGAGGAGCCCAAGGGTAAAATGTTGCTAGCAGTGAATCATAGAATCATAGAATGGTTTGGGTTGGAAGGGACCTTAAAGATCATTGAGTTCCAACCCCCCTGCCATGGGCAGGGACATCTCCCACTAGAGCAGGTTGCTCAAAGCCCCATGCAGCCTGGCCTTGAACACTTCCAGGGATGGGGCATCCACAACTTCCCTGGGCAACCTATTCCAACCAGTGTCTCACCACCCTCACAGTAAAGAATTTCTTTCTAGTATCTAATCTAAATCTCCCCTCTTCCAATTAAAAATCATTGCCCCTTGTCCTGGCACTACACTTCCTGAGAAAGAGTCCCTCTCCAGCTCTCCTATAGGCTCCTTTCAGATATTGGTAGGCTGCTAGAAGGTCTCTCCAGAGCCTTCTCTACTACAGCCTGAACAACCAAAGCTCTCTCAGCCTGTCCTCATAGGGGAGGTGCTCCATCCCTCTGATCATCTTTGTGGCCCTCCACTGGACCCGTTCCAACGGATCCATGTCCTTCCTGTGTTGAAGTCATGAACAGTACAGCTTCCTGTCCCTCCAGAGAGGCCAGGACCCCAGTCAGTGCGTGATGCACAGCAGAAACAAGCTTCAGTGCTCGGACAGGGCTTTGAGGCTTACATCTCGGTTGAGTACTCAGTAGATGTGTGTTTGGGGAAGTGGGCTGCAGTCTTAGATCTCCAAAGCAAAGCCTGGAGATGTTTGTAAACCATCACGTGACAGGATGCACCAGACTATACCTCACAGCAGAAGACTGGTGACTCTGGAGCCTGGTGCTGCAGGAGCTCAGCACACACTGATGGTCAGCAACACTAGGATCTACTCCTGGGCTTACCCAAGTGCTGGGGCCCACTTACTCTGGGGCTCATGGACACATAATTTTGGGAAAGACAGAGGGAAAGCCAACAGTTGGAGGACCACACAAGCATGCTCTGACAAATGTCTCTGCCTTAGAACGGTGGAGACGGCTGCTGCCAATGAGCCGGTGTGAAACAGCCTGTCTGCCTGGAGATGCTGTAGGAGTTTGCAGGGAGGAGAGGGGAAGAGGGTAATGAAAGCAGTGTTTGGTGAGGCAGCACATGTGCAAATTTCAAATGTCTCCTTGTGCCTGCAGGGCTAGTATGCTGCTCGTTGAACGAGGCTGCTAATTTCCAAATTGATACTTACTCTAATCCCATCCCTGAAGGCGCCATTACGGTGCATTCAGTAATGGGCTATTATTTGGGCTTGTTGCAGGGGGGCAGGAGAACGGAAGGAGGAGGGAGGGTTTTTTGGAAAAGCACGCTGATGCTGGAACAAATCAGCATTGAGATGCTCCTTCCCCAATTTGCAAAGTGATTAGACTTCTTTAGAGCTATCTGCTCTCCTTTGGTTTTTCTACAGCCTTGTTTTGGGGGGAGGAATTTTATGGAATTTTACTGCTTCATATAACACTTATCCCCGGCAATCAATATTGATTTTAACATAACATTTTGTTTTAAGACTCCTTTTGTTGTTTTGCATTCACTCTGCATGTTAATAAGGTTTATAAAATCCATGATATTTTCTCATTTCATGAAATCTTATTGAGATAATTACCTTGCTCTGTTGACAGATAGTTGTGCCTGAATTATATAAAGAACACTACCGTTATCAGCTTTTCTTCTGTCTCTTGAAGAATGCTTGCCTACTTTGACATGCATTGGGTGTATGAATACAGAGTAAATACTGAGAAATATTTACTGTATCCAGCATAACTTTAGTTACCTTTTTTGCCTTGTGGAAAAGAAACCCCCAAATGCCACCCATTGTTTTCAGGTAGAGTGACCTTTACCATAAATAAGAAACCAAAGAAACGCGAAAGAATAATGGCCAAGCCTTCAGGACAGAGCATGCGCTACATCTCTGTCTTTTCTACCCATCTACAGAGTGCAGGAACAACTGACCAGCTCTGGAGATGCCAAGGGAAAGATGTCTCTGGGAAACTCCTTCCCAATGAAAGCACTTTCATGAATTTATGTCTAGGAGTTTTGATCCTTCTGCTTTCAGGACGTGCCTGCTAGACAGAGCATTTAGACCCTGTCTTGTCATGCTCATGCACCAGTTTCACTACAACTACAATGATGTCTGTTGTTGATTCTGGCATCACGTACATGAGCCAAAGCTAGGTGAGGTATCCCACCCCTGCATTGTGCTACTATTTTTCCTCTGTCTGATATCAAGATGTGTCCCGGGCTACTTTTTAGTGCCTTCCAGAAGTTGTACGTGAAGTCTTGTGTCACCCTCCAGGCTAGATAGAAAGCTATAGAAGTAAGGAATTGGGGTCCTGAGCTGCCTCTGTTTCAGACCTGCATACATAGATAATTTTCAAACATATGGTAGATAAAGGAAAGTCTAGGAGACCATCACAGGAGTTGGACAGTTGCAAAACGAGATGGGAAACCAGGAGGACTCTGTCTGACAGCCTGAAGGCTGACCTTAATTAACATTGTAGAAAGAGAGCTATGTGGGGCCGGGAGCTCAAGGAGCACCGAGCTCACTGCACACTGTGACATGATGCATTAGTCAAACTCAAATTTATTTTTTGTTTCCCTCCTTTCTCAGGGCCAATGCCTCCGTATGGTTATCTCCTTATGAATCAGACTACCAAAGTCACTGCTCATGGGAATCTCTCCTGCAAATGTAGCCCACAGTAAAGATCAGTGTTTCCTTTTCGTCTCCTTGAGACCCTGCATTCCCCTACAAATTATCCCTGTTTTCTCTCACAGACTACATTGAACCTACAGACAGCTTTGATTTCTGGACTTCCAGATACACAGCGAAGTAGAAATATAACGGATGAAACTGTCCTGGTTTTGGATATTCCCCAGCAAACGGTACTTTTCTTAATCCCTCACATGATACTTTATTGATATCTATGCTTTAGCTGGCTGTTGCCAGGCATTTCCTTCTCAGTTATTAAACACAGATCGCTCTTAAGTAAATAGCCCCTGCAGAATAACAGCCAGTGTGAGGCCAGGGCTGAGTACCACAAGGGTTCCCAAGCCCAAGGGTTTCCAGATGTTACAAGGAGGAGCTGAGCATTTCTCTGGGATTAGACTTCAGAGGCCTGTGCTCCCCTTGGCAAGGCTCTGATTTGCCCTGTGGTGCTGGGTGCTACCAGCTGCAAACAGAATAAAGCAGACTAGATGCAAATGCTGTGCTTGTAATGTGAACTTTGCAAGAGACTTGCTCTGGAAAAACCTCAGGAAATAGACAGGAAGGAGAAAGGATGTGAGGATTTGTCTCCTTTTGAAGAAAATACCTGTCCTGGAAGATTCTGGTGTCTGAGCTACAGGGGACTTGCAGACAGGCAGAGGCAAAGCCACAGTGAATCAGACAAAATAGTGATGCAATTTCTTCCCTGGGACAGTCACCAAATCATGAGTTCAAAGTTTCTCATCTCCGTCAAGACCGTGCACTTTCTATCAGGGAAACAGCAGTGTTCAACAAGGAATAAACACTGAACTGTAGTCCCAGGTAGGCACACAAAAAGGGAGAACAAATATAATTTCCCTCAGATGCTAAAAAGAGAGATGGGTCCTGCTGCCTTGTCTCGGACAGGCAGTAGCCACAAGGGACTGAGTTTGTGTAGACAAAGGACACCAAACAGAAAATAGATGGACTAGGGAGAGGGAAAGAACAACTTGAGGTGTCTCAACGCATCCCAGGGAGCATTAACCAGCCGAGACTTGTGTCTCACCTGATGTCTGGTCTCCCTTGGGAGTCAATGAGGACTGACTGGCATCTTTAACAGGTAGCTGACCTCACACCTCTGGGCTTGCATCAATATTACCACATAAAACAGACCTAACCCATCCTCTGGCCCTAGGCAAAAGTGGCATGACATGGCTCAGGACCACCTGGCCAGACTCCTCCCTTCTCTTCCTCCTTCAAAAAAGTGTGACTATGTCCATTTACCTTCTAGGAAGAGCCCCTGACCTGTTGCCTCCCCCCTGGCCTGTTTCTAGCATTGTTGAGCCCGTGTGCTAGCTGGAGGGCTGGCTGAATGAAGCTGGCTCTGTTTGGTTTGCTAGGTAGAACTGGCTCACCTCCTGCAGACCTTAGGTAGCTTGGACTAGGTTCCTGCGTTTCAAGAGCAAGCTGCAGGTGAGTACTTCTACTTCCTCTCTTTTTCTCACTAAATGGGTTGGTTTGGATATTTAGCCTAACAGCGTTATGGCTGGAAGACAAAATAGCATATTTAGATTTTGATGCTCAGCTTTCCTAGTCACAGCAGGATGCCAGCACACCAGGGATTCCCTCTGTCTCACCTCATATGATGTGAAACTCCTTGGGAAAAAAAAAAAAAAAAAAAAAAAAAAAAAAAAAAAAAAAAACACC
>NW_015090793.1:13503541-13629510 GCF_001431845.1 Calidris pugnax
AACCCCGCTCTGGAAAACACAGCGCCTTTGCTGCAGGAGATGCAGCTTTCTGGGAAGGTGCTGCTCACCATGAATGGGAAAAAAAAAAAAAAAAAAAAACAAAACAAAAAAAAAACCAACACACCACTCCATAGGTTTTTAATTTGTTTTGCAGGTTTTGGGGGTTTATGATCCCTAATTCATGACCCCTGGGACTGGTGGGAACAGACTCCATAGGTGGCCTTTTCCATCCATGTGTCCAAGCACTCTCAGGTGAAGCAGAGCTCTCCTTGTTATCCTCAGCCAGATGGAAAGAGACACAGGATGCAGCAAAGCTCTCGCAAGTACTTTAGGCACCAAGCAGTTTCTGAACACCTGGTCTTTTATTCATGGTGGACTGCAACCAGGACTAGAAATAACTCAGAGCTGCCCAGCTGAGTGGAGGATAGCATCCACCAGAGCCCATCACCACTCTTTTCTACAAAGCCAGGGCTGGGAAGCTTAGCACATCCCGTGCAAACGGTTTGACATGTCTGAGTGACTAGGAGCCACAGATCCATCCAATGTGCAACCCCACAGTATCATTGGATATTTTACCTTTCCTCACAGCTGGGAACTCTGGAGAGGAGTTTGTTTTAGCTGCATTTAAACGGGTGCAGATGGCAAAGCCAGCTGCTTGTTCTTTTGTTCTCGTTGACACTACAGCAGCGGCTCTCGGTCAATTAACAGTTATTGCTGTATGACTGTTGGTTTTCTCAGGTTGGCAGCCCTCCTTCCCCCCCTCCATGTAACAGCCATGTATGAGTCAGAGTGAAGCACCAGAAGCCAGATGAGAGCTGGTTCTTGGATGCCAAATCCTGCAAAGCGCTCTGGGCTTTGGTGATAGCAGGTGACTTCCATTGTTGATGTTTTCCGAACAACAATGATGCTGTAACTGGATGGTTCAAGTGACAATGGTTCACCAAGTGCCCTTAACATGGGGAAGTACAACAAGCCAGAGGGACATGCTACCCTGGTCCCATGGGCCCAGGTCCAGAGTGGTCTTAACAAGCTTGAGAAATAGGTCAACAGGAACGTCATGAAGTTCAAGAAGAAGTAGTACAAAGTCCTGCACCTAGGGAGGAACAGTTCCACGTGCCAGTATATGCTGGGGTCCCACAGCTGGAAAGCAGCTTGGCAGAAAAGAGAACAAAAGCCAGTGGAAAAGCAACTCAACTTGATGAACAAGGCTTAGATGGTAGATACTGATAGTAAACTTTGCTGTTATCCAGTGGCAATCCCTAGCATGCTAGAAGCTCTTTAGCTCAGTGAGGTGTCGCTGTGGCGTGGAGACACCTCCTGAACTCTGAGGAGAAGTCACCAAGCAAAGGTCAAAGACAACTCCAAAACATCCTCCACAAAATGTCACTGCATTCCTGCATGATGGCATTTTAATGAGCACCAACTGTTTGCTTTTTGTCAGGATTTCCAAATAAGTGAAGACAATATGACACTGGAAGGAAAAGAATCATATTTAGGCCATTTCATAATGTCTCTAAATCTTCCTCCCTCCAAAAGTTAATAACTGCAATTAGGAGCAAAAGGAGACAGTTAAGCTCCAATAGCTGTCAGAAAAGTGTACTGTAAACTTCTAGAAAATTTAAGGAGGTCTGTAAGTCACCACTAGCAGGCATTATGTTGGGGAAAGGGTTAACAGAGAGCCACACACACAGCCCATCTCCAGTGAAGTCCAGTTTCACAGACTCTGGGGCAATGGTCAATAAGATTTTGGCATCCTGACTATTTCTGTGCACCTCTGCTGTGTTGTACTCACACAAAGACAAAGAAAAATCATAGACACTAAGGTTGTCCTTGTAAAATCCCTCCTTCTTCAACTGAGAAACCTTCTCTGAAATCATGTAGAATTTGAAGAGACTTGCACCCAACAAAATAGTTCTAACCACCTATTTTAGGGCGGTAGAGCACACACACAGACATACTATGCAACCATACACCCATACCTATTTATGACATCTGTCAAAGAGGAAAAGTCCTTTGCTCCATGCTGGAACGATCTCTCTGCGCACTGTAAGGCATCTGGACTTGATTTTTCCTACCAATTTATATGAGATAGAGAAATAAGTCACAAAGCAGTTGAGTGGCTTGCTGAAGGTCATGGTGTTCAAATGCTTAACAGGACCTTTTACCTGGGGTTTAATTCCCAGTCCTGTACATTGGCTTCTTGAAGAACAGACGGGATTTAAAAAACACCCAAGGTAAGAGGAGAGCTGAAATCCAGGCAATATGTCTCTAGAATTTAAATTTAACCCTAGGACAATGCAGTTATTTTGCTACATTGAAGGGGATATGTGTTGTGAGGGAGCCAGCTATATGTGGTCATTTGAGGGACTTCCTTCCATACAGAGACGGCGGGAAGCAGGATTGTGGAAAACTCAGGAAGCACAGCAGTCTGGGAGCAGGTACCAACCCAGTGCCCACTTCCAACCCAAAGGTAACCCAAACATAAATGCACATCATAGTGAAAGTCTGTTCTATAGCCAGGAAATGAAACCACCTCTTCTTCCCTTAGAAACAAAACAAAACCATACAAAAAAAAAAAAAAAAAAGCCCTCCCTCTTCTTGCAGTTGAAAATCTGCCAGTTTGTAAGTGCTAACTATTATTTCAATTTCTCTCTTCAGTGGCTAGAAAGTGCTAATATTTTTGGCTCTGTCCCAGCTGACCTGACCTCTCTGACATCCTGTATCACATGAAAACTCTCCTGTAGATCTATGCTGGCGATAGTGTCATAAAAAGCACAGAAGGGGAGGGAGGTGAGGGACTGGGGAGGGAAGAGAAAGGAATGATTAAACAAAGCAATAGCCAGGCACCCACATAAAAATCTATCTAGGTGATGAAGCTGCAATAAACGTGGCACATCAGAGCTTTCGTATAAATGGTCAGGGTAAAATATATTTTTATATATATATATGAAAGAGTAGTTTAAAAATTACTCTGAGCCCACATTGCTCCCCCCCCCCACAAAGAGAAAAAAAAAATTGTCTGAAGTGTAGCATGTTATTGATTTTTTATAAGTCAGGGCCAAATTTATTGGAGAGAAAAGTTCATTATTTAGTAATCCCACAGCTCAATCTGCTCTGCTGGCCATTAACCCTCAACAGTTCCCATGATAAACTCCCCGTGAACTCTCTCCATGTGTTGCCTCAATGAACTGCAGATGAATTTTGCTGAGTGCTCGTTCAGCCTCGCCTGCATATTCATCATGCTTTTTGCTGACACAGATCTCAACTCACCTGAGTACTATAGCAGTGTCCGAACCCACCTTGGCTCCTACACAATGCCACTTCCAAGGAATCACCCTCCGAGTCCTCATTACTCATTTATAAATTCTCTGCAGGTCCCATCCATGCTAGGAGCAGAAGAAAATAGACTGAGCAACCAACCACACGCATATGCACTAAGTCCCTTAATTCTCCTGCAATTCTTAATTCAATTGTATCAATGATTCACAAAGTATAAATAAGTGGGAAAAGGAGCTTTTTCACAAGCATCACAGCATCACTGGTGCTTGATGGTCATGTGTGAGTGCATGTGCATAAGTAAAACACAATTATGTGCAACTTTGCATTGGCATCAGTTACTCTGAACATACACATCAATGTGAAGCTCCGTGGTGGGATGCTGTTGTAGCCCGACACAAGGGCCCCAACATTTTTCTGACCCATTTCTACATGTCCAGTCACGTAACACGGGAAACGCTGTGGCACTGAAGTCAAGACAAAATAGCGGTAAACACTATCTTATCCAATGGCATTTTATACCCACATTGCACAGGTGGAAAGCTCTGCTCTAGGTAAAGGTTTGCTGGGAATAAGGCAAGGGAAGCAGAATTATAAAAAACAGTGTTGTGAAATTATGAGGGGAGGCAAAATACATTTGCCTTGTATGTGAAATCTACCTTGGTAAGTCACTTGATAGAATAGATGAATTGCTCATCCGAGGCAGGTTGAAATACAGAGTGTGAGGGAAAGAAATAATTGAAACCAGCCATCATAAACATTCAGGGTAAGGGAAATCATGTGTTTAGGAAAGGTCCTAATCATCTGGTGACCATGAGGCAGGTTACAAAACACAGGGCAGCGTCATGGAAAAGGAGCTATTGCTTCACTTACCATTTCACTCCAGCTCTCGTAAATCATTGCTCTTTCAGCATTCCCACTTCTCAGAGACACCAGGCACAGATCCCTCTTGTACTGACATAATGTGTTGGCTTGATGGAGAACCCCTTGAGTTTCTTTGGCCCAGAGATGGGGAACGCAGCACCAGTGAGGAGAATAAACACAGGTGGATAGTCAAATTATCATTAATCATTGAGTTATAGCTAATCAGCTGAGATGCAGGTTACATTAGGACAAGAGCATACACCAGCCAGTTATGGTGTCTCTGCTGATTGGTGGTAATTTATTAATTTGTGTTGATGGATTTTGCTGGGATGCTTTTCAGCAGGACTTCTAAGCAAAAGGAGCAACACTCAACCATCACTAAGGTGCAGGACAGTTACTAGATGTACACAAGACCTACTTTGAAAGCTATACAGGATTCTTTTTGTATGGAAAGCTGGATGGCATGTGACTTCTTACTTTGCCAATGCAGCAAGCAATTGCACTGTAGGCTTAACAGATGCAGACTTTATCTGTAGAATGTTTTGCATTCATGCTTCAGGCATCAGCTATCTAAGAATGCCCCAATCATCTCCTGAAGGAGGAGTGGAAAAGACCAAGGCCTGTCTCCCATCTTCCCTACTGCTTCCTCCTTCTTCCATGCTCACACAGTGATTTGAACAGACAATGTTGCTGGTAAGTGATGAAGACCTGTCATGAACTTTAAATCATTCACCTGCTGGTTCTTCTGGATGCACTTACAGGAAGCTGGGGAGCAGATGGTTTTGGACAAGTCCCCAGCCTTGCAGGCTGTGGATGCCTTTATCCCCTGCATCTGGGGATCCTGTTCATCTGCTAATGGAAGGAGGGTAGGAGGAGCCCTCCAAGCTCCCCACAAAGAAGGTGCTGACCTGCCTTGCAGTAACTCAAAGGTTCTTTTTTTCTCCAGGGCCTTGTAACTGCCCTTCAAGCAGCTACAGCTTCTCGCTGACAGTGGTTTTCCTGAGCTGGGCCTGCCTCAGAAGCTAGGAGATAACCTTGCTCAGCACCAGCACTCATTTCCATGCAGAGCAAGTCAAACACATTTGCTAGGGTGACCATCACAGTTTCCCTCACCAAAGATGTCTCTTTGCTTTTTATGGGACTGTACTGGGCTGTGACCCCTCCTGGGATCAGTCAACGATATGTGCTTGTTGATAGGTATAAAACCACCTGAATCCAAGTGGAATAAGAAAGCTTATTACATGGTGTTACTGACTTTGTGTTTTGCTAGGCACTGCCAGCTCACCCAAAGGTCCATTGAATGATGTTATTCGCCAGCCTACACATCTCCATGCACCTATAGGATAAGCCACAAGGAAGAAGTAACAACTTGAGTTGATCATACTATTTCCAGAAAGAAAAAAATCTACAGTGATAACCGATATCATCAATTCAGAGGGCCAACCACAATCAAGGAGTGATCAATTTATTTTGTAAATAGTCTGTGTCTTAAAAATGCATTATCTCCACTATCTCTGGAGATTTAGATGGTTTTAAAGTTGCATTTCTGAGGTGGTTCAGGTTCCCCATCCTATTAATGGGGAACCTTCCAGTTTAGGGACATCCATGTCACAACACACAGAAGTCTTCCTAGATCTGACCAGCTAAACAGTTTGACAGGGTTTAAAAGGCTCTTCTCTCACCCTCATCCTTCCCATCCCATGGCTGATGTTGAGGGGAAGGGAACAAAACAGAGCCAGAGCCAGAGCCAGTGGAAATGCTGCCACCTAATAGCTTCTGTCCTTTAATAAAGCCTCACGTCATGTGTGAAAACAAATCACTCCTCCCCAGGGCAATGAACTCACTTCCTAAGCACCTGCCAGGTTTCTCAGGTTTAAAAAATAGCAGGACTTGGTGTTTGGAGGTTATTTATTTATGTGCTGGTTAATTCTGATTCCTGTACTCGTCTGACAAAAGCCTCCAGGAAAAGCTGGGTTTGAACAGGTACTTCACATTGCTCTCTCTGACAAGCTAGTGCTTTATGCAACCAACATGCACATGGAGGCAAAGCTCCTCAGCAGAAACCAGCTAACAAACATCGCACCTCCGGTGCATGGACCCTTCAGGCAGCTGTGAAATGAGGGGCAGGAATGTCCCAGGGAGGAGGACATCTGGGACTGGGACCCTTCCTGCCCTGGTGCATCCGAGCAGCCACTTCCAACCTCCTCCTGTGCCGGGACAGGAGAATAACTGTAGGACCTAATGCCTGAATGGGACTCTTCATGGCTGTAAGAAGTGAGAGCTCTGACTTGCAGCTGCTATTTCAGATAAATTCAAGAAAGAAGCAGGTATAACAAGTGAAGAGAAGTTCATTTTGGCTACAAAAATAAATAGCACTGGGGATGAGTTTTCCTAAAAGCAGCATTTATTGTTGGCAAGGCTATTGCTTATGCCTCAGCCTTGCCAAAGACATCTGGTCTTTTTCCCTGTGCTCATGACACTGATACAACCCTCCTCTCCAAAGGCTTGGATGCAGCCTCGGATACAAGAGGTAACACAGCATTTTGGTTGTGGTGGGTACCGAGGAAAGCCTTTGACATCAGTGAGGCTGACACTCGAGCTGGACCAGAGCCCTACTTCACGTGCCCTGGCTTGACAAGTTAACAGAGCTTTGCCAATGTGCAGAGACACTTCAGACTTCCAGGACTGTGCATCACTTTATCCAGGTCACTTGCTTTTTAGGCCTGACAGGGGCCAACGCAGCTTTTCCTCTGCCCGCAAGCACTGGCTGTGTTAGCAGCCATCTCTCAGAAGTAAAGTAAAAACTTTTAAATCCTCTTTTTGCTTCCAGGGTCAGGTAGGTGAAAAAAAGTTCTGAAAATGGTACACAAACTTGTTTTAGGGGGGGACTCTGTCTGGTAAGCTTGTCAGAGGAGAAATCTGTTTGGTTTTTGGACTTTTGGACATAAGGACCATAGCATCCAACAGCTGGGAGTGGACCCTGGACATGACTTAGTGAGAAGTAAGGCACACATTTTTACCTAAAAGAAATATTTGGTCATTGACCAAAATAATTTAGCACATCTCAACTTTTGTAGAGCAGGATGTGTCTTATTTGGCTAAGCCACGCTAAGGGCAGATCTGATCACCAAGGGAGATTTCTTTGGTTTGCAGGTGTTCAGCCCAAAATCATGTGTTATTCAGCATGTTTAGTGGAAATAACATTTTCCCTTTCCAGGACACCCTGTTGTGCTTGTAGAAGCCTTTACCAGCTCTTCCACTTGTTTCATTTTTTAAAGAATGAGCAAATCAGCACACCTATGTCTCATAGGAGCGGATTGGCAGCCTTTAAATCTCCTTCAACAGCAGCAAGGGAACAGAGATTAAAAGGCATGAAAACCCAAGATTTGTGGCCCTTGCAACATCTGTGATTTATGGTCCACAGACACAGAAAAAGACTTTTTTCCATTCCACCCCTTATTAAGCTCTTCCATTGACTGCTAGTTAAATTTTGTCTGGGAATTTCTCAGAATAAACATTTAAATCTCCAACAGCATATTAAATAACATCATTCCAAGAAGCATAAATAAAACAGATCCATGTCTTCAGCCATCTGCATGCAACCACATACTGTTTATGTTTCAAGTTCTGGTCCAGTGAACCTCAAGATGTAATGTTTTGGGAAGATGCATCAGGCATAAAGGTTCATCCATAATGCACCAGCTCTGGTACAAAGTGGAGATGACAATGTTGTCTTGTGGTTGATACAAAAGCCATTACACCTTCACAGGAAGAAAAGCTATGGCTGAAAGGCAAAGAGTTTATAGTTACTTGGCTGTGTTTATTCATGCAGAAATAAAGGTCCAAAGAACCCAGGGCAGGTAAAGGTTGGAGTGATGGAGTTTGGCATTTCACTACAACTCCCACTCCAGAGAAGGGTCTCCCATTTTTGCCTTTCAGCCTACATAGAAAGAGACCCCATTCCCAGGGAATCTTGAAGCTTTGTTCCCAACAGGTCAGGAAGCCCTCCACACAGGCTGATCCAGGCAGGAAGTCCTCCAGGGTTCCCTCAGGTGCATTGGGCAGGCACATCCTCAAAGTACAAGCACCCTACAAACAACAGTGACTCTCTCTTTCAAGTGACAGTTGCTTCTGGTTTAAATCCTTGCATTTTTTATGTTTTAGCTGCACCTCATGCTATGTCATAATTTGCTGCCTGTGGCCTGCAGATTCCCTTAGGGCACTAGAAGTTACTTCAAAATCCAACTAGAAAGCCATTTATTGTCAGCCTTTTTCCCCTTAATCTGTATTCCCATGCCTTGGTGGGTTTTCTTCATCAGCTGCAAGGGGTAAATCAAAGAAGCCTTGTGAAAAACTTAGGGAATGAAAATATCATATATTATGATGGAGTATATTTTCATGGTGCATTCCCTAAATTGCATTTGGTGCCATAAGCATCATTGTGAGATTTTTTTATGGCTGTTGGCATGAGATAAAGAACATCTTTGGGGTTTACTCTATGTCACAGAGGTTAAAATACATCTCAGAGCAGATCCTGATTCCCAGTCCAGTGAACAGCCAACAAAACACAGCCTCTTCACAGCCCACCTTGGTGGATCAGGCCAGTTTACAGCCAAGCACCCACCAGCTGAGTAATGCTGGTTCAGATGACTCAAACATTTTTCTTTGCCTCTTTCTTAGACAGTCAACCAAGGGCTAAAATGGCTTCATGAGATGACCTTGGTTGAAGGAGCAACTTGCAGCTCTCTCACCTAGATGATGAAGAGGACAATGGAAGGTTCAAAACCCTTCATGTTGCTTTTACTAGGACTTTCAGCTCCTTGGAGAGAAGGAAATTCTCCTCTGGTATGTGAGACTAACATGCTGAAAAATAGGGCAGCTGTTCTCCAAACTAGCACAGTACCGTTGCAAAACAAATAGTTAAAAAATATAAAGAATCAACTTGAGAGAAAAAATACATTATACTGAATACACTTATACTGAAAATGCTTAGATGTGCACTGCATTGCACAGTATTTGCATCCACAGCCTTTGACCAACTGATTTTGTCTCATAAAGTGTCTCAAAATCCCATAAAGTGTCTTAAAATCCTCTGTCATGGCTGTCAGGCAGATGAAGAGACTTTCCCTCCTTCACTCAGTAAAGCTATGCTGGGCAGTAACTAACACATCAAATTTGGGCTGCTCCAATATGGGAGCACATCACAGCATTTCTCACACTGGCAAGTTTGGTAATTACTGGGGGGACTAAAATAGCATTGGTTGAATTGAATTGGAGATGGCTTGAAAATAACTTACAGACATATTTTTATGTTTTCCAGGAACAAGTGGACAAGCCAGAAAGTTCTGTGACAAAATTTCCATTTTTCTTTTATCATAGGTTTTCTGTTGTCAACAGGCTATGTGTGGGTGGGTGCTACAGAAAGAGAAAGGACAAACATTTCTGTGCTTTTACAAGAGTTTTTCTAAGTTTGTGATTTTCCCTGTTTTATTTTTCTGTAATGTTGACAAAACAATCCTAAGTTATGAAAAATTTACTGGAAAATAAATATTTCCACCTTTCCATCTGACTTTTTTAGCTGAGAGCAGAATTGCAGTGCTAAAGTTGGTATGGACTGTGATTGACTGGTTTGCATGGAGGGTGGAGAGATAAAAGTATCATCCTTTCAGTTCACCCACAGCAGGAAGTGCCCTAGACCTTATAGCAAGGAGGAGTTCATATGTCTACCAAGCCCCACCACCATTCATACAAGGCTCCTGTAATTATCTTGTTATTTGAATGAGTTCCAATAAATTTCTTGCATACAGGCCATTTGATAACTCTTCCGCACTAGTGACCTTATAAGCATATTGACTTTGTAGGAATTGACAGGCCCACACTGGTGCATCTCTAAGGAAGTCCTTCAGAAAATTGTTGTAGGTTTCTGAGAGCTTCCATATGAGGGTTTCCATGTCACTTCCTCTGATGTCCAAGGAAGGCTTTTGAGGAAGGGAGTAATCTGTATTTGCAGTCATGGGTTATTTTAGACAGAGTGTGCTGACACAAAAGAAGATGCTGAGTGGAGATGATAGGAGTTGGTCTGGAAAGACATGAAGATGATGAGAGGTTTCACAGACTCATGGAAAATGAGTTAGGAAAATCCATACTTATCTCATTTTGGAAAAATATTTGTCTGGTCTGAGCTCCAGCTCCCAGAACTGGATTTCCCACCCTTTCTCTAAGAATTTTGCTCCAGCCCTCTACTTTGTCTACTCTAAAGCACAAAATTAGTGTTTTTCTAAATACTTTGCCAAGAATGTTTTGCACTTCTGTAATATCTGGCTCCGATTCAGTCAAAAATATGATGTGAATAGCTTTTCTGATGATGCTATGTTGTAGACTTTACTCCTCTTCTTGGATTGAATGAAAAAGCAAAGAGTAAATGTAAACTGGGGAAGAAAATGAAAGCAATGGAATATCTCCAAAGCTTAAAACAAATTAAAAAAATGTTTGGGTTTGAGTTCTGGGCATACATTCAGGATGGCTCTGATTTTATTTAGATGGGGTGGCCCGTTTCTATGTTTATTAGGATTACTACACTAATGAAGGCTTAAAGAGAAATGCCGCAAGAACAAATGCTGGGAAAGTCTTTTATGGATCTAATGACACTTAATTTCCATAGTAAATGCCTAATGTTTAACGAGTATTTTATTCTTTCCCAATTTACATATTTATAGTTAACTTTTGTAGCTGCTCATAAGTAATTAGCCGTCTGTTTAAAAGGAGCTTGTGAACTATATAACCACATGCTCATTCCAGTGATGGTAACAAAAAAAACCAACCAAAAAACATGGGCACTTCTTTTAGAGAAATATTTGATTACAGGTAGTTGAAAGAAAGCCAGAAAAAAAGAGAGCAAGGGATTACATAAAGAGAAAAACACAAGGGAGAAAAAAGTGGGACAAAATGACATTGAGTCTGAAACTAAAGGGAATTTTCTCAGTTATGAGAATATTTGCTAGTCACTCTGAGGGGAAAGGTCCCAAACTGGTCACACCACTGCAAGACATCAGATTGCATGGTGTGTTGGCTGTTGTTCAGCCATGTTTATGCTGCTTTGTCCAGAAACAAAATGGGGAGAAGCCCTGGAACTTAAGGTGTGTCTTTGCTCATCAAAAGACATCTCACAGATATGAAATAGCCAACAGCAAGACAATTGCATAAAAAAATCACTTAAATTCAGATATTAAGGGGATTCTTGTCACAGGCCATAAAGCGCTGCAGAAAATCATAAAATCTAACTTTTTTTTTATTTGCACTCAGTGACCACTGTAACTAAATAAGAATGAAAATTAAGAGTTAAAACAAAATGTAAAGAAGATGCTCTGGAAAAATATTAGCTGAAACACACCCTGAATGTTGCTGTTGATCAACAACATTCAGAGAAAGGCCAAGTCTGTGGCTAGGAGTGGAATTGAGTTTCCAGGCAGATATTAACAGTGTCATTTATTGTGCTGGCCCATAACCTTGCTACCAAACACAATAATTGGGTGTTTAACCTTTATCTTGATAGCATAAACTAGTCATGCTCTTCTTTTTCTCAAGCATTGCCTATGGCTGAAGTCTGCAGAAAATGGCAAACACGATTTATATATATGTGTATAAAGTCTGGATGTGCGTCTAGGCCAAGTATCCGTCATCCAACATAAAACCAATGAATCAGATTCCTCTTAAATCGTATTAATCATCACTGATTATCAACAGAATCAGATGATGGTATCTGAGTTTAGCACATGAGCTCATGTTCACCAGTAGTCAGATTGGGTGTTGGTTTGTGTGTTAAGTCTCCCATCCGGTTTAGTGTCATTACAGCTCTCATGGAACAAACAGCTCTGAGAAACTGGACACAACTCTACATGGAGGTATCTTGTTCTCAGAGAAAGGGCAAGAAAGACCACACTCAGGGTCAATAGATCCCATAAGGTACATTTTGTCTTCTCTCCAATTCCCCCTTAACCATCCTGTTCAACCACTGCCACTTTGGAGGGTAAGTTACCCTGAGCAGATACAGAGACAGTTTACTCAAGCACCTCAATTACTCCGGTGGTTGAAAAACTTATGTGCTTTCCAACAGTCCTGGCTATCTTCACCATGAGATCTTATGCACATTGGATCTGCTGCAGAGCTGATTTTCATCAGCAGGAACTTTTGTATTCATTCCAATAGGCTTTGATATTTCTCCACGTTGTTTCTAGCGATGCAGTGCTTCCCTGCTCCATGCTCACATCCCCCATTTTCCAGGGATAGAGAGTGCACAAGAGTTCAATCCTGACTTTTCTGGAACTGTAGAGGTATCACGTTGAGGAGGTGGAGGGCAACACTTACAAATGTTTATTACGGATGGAAGGGAGGCAAACCTGGCAACAGGTCTTCACTCTTCTGCAGGCCTTGCTTCTGAACAGTAGCCTCATCTCAAGTTCTCAAGAAATTCTCAATAAATGTAAATGTATTGTGCTACATTTTCTAACCCTCAGTTATACCACACCAGGGTAGTTTAGGAGATTGTGAAGTCACTGACCTTGCAGTTCTGTGACCTCTTGGTGTCTATTATTTCAGGTAGTTGAATTCACAGCAAAAATATTGTTGCTGTTCATCTGCATTTGACGTAAATTCATCTAGCATGGAGATTCAGCAGGCCTTTTTCCAATGCCCTGCAGCACATATTTTTTTCCATTTCCATCAAGCTCATGCTCTCACACAGTGACTAGATCTTCCAATGAGACACATGACAAAGTTTGGTATCTGGATGGCTCAAGCAGGAGGGCACAGAGGCAGGAGCACCGGCGTAGGTGTAGTAGAGCACAAGAGAGCAGGAAGGGTGAGTGGAAGCAAACAGAAAGCCCAACTGTATTCAGAGTGATCAGGACATCATTGAGTGACTTCTTGTCACTGCTGATCCTCCCTCTGTGTGGGCATCGACCGTATGAAGACATCACCATTGTCCATGTTGCTTGGATGAAGGCCATTCAAGTCAAATCTTTCATCATGTCAAGTAGGGTCATGTTTGTGCAAATAAGGTCACAAGGAAGACCAAGCCACTTTTCCCATGGATCTCCAGGTTATAGCACAGCTCAGAGAAAGAAAAGGAGCATTTGCATCAGTAAAGCAGAAGAGCTGTTGGAAGTGACAGCATGCCACTCACATTTCTCAAACTTTTTAGTTTGCCGCATTCTAGGGTCTGTACTGGAGGCATTAAGTTGGTGACTTTATAAACATCTTAAAATGGAGAAGTTGAGGAAAGTACAAATGAGTTTCACCTCGGTTTTAATGACTATAATTTTCTCTAGTAAAGGTAATTTCAATAATTAATGGCTGCATTCTTCTATTGTTGCAGTATTTGGAGATGACACAAAATGAGCAAGTGTTTTTGTTTCAGTGACAAAAGGAGAAGATTAGCTGATTGAATACTGATAGGAAATGTTTGGTGGGAGGAATAAGCAAGGAAGGACTGATAACAAGTTTAGTGGTATTGTTTCTTTGCTGTTTTATCTCTATTTTACTGGAAAGGAACTGCAGCAAGAGCAATGATCTGATGGGATGCCGAAAATCCCTTTCTCCAAGGAGCTTGGTGACTTCAGTACCTGGATGGACATCTCAGGACAGCTATACCCATCACACAATATGCAAGAAGTGCTTTCTCAATTGAGAGTATGCCATGAGGCTGATTTAAAAGGTCTTGGTTCAATTCTCAGCTCTTTCAGATTTTACAAATGATCACTTAAACTCTGGGCATCTGGGCACTTAGATTCCCCAGGCATCATTGCATTAGTGAAGACAATAGTCTCTTCTTTCCTGCTTCCATGGAAGGTTCACAGAAGGGCTTGTGGTATCCCTGTGATTTGAACCAAAACTTGGCCAATGGGAATACCAACACAGGTGGGGTTTATGTTTGGTTTTGTTTTTTAATTTCAAATGAAATCTTCAAAACAGTTCAATAGTAATGATAAGAATAATAACAACTAGTATTAATAAATGTACGTGTCAGCTTCTTGGATTCCTGCCCATCGGTGCAGGCCTTATAAGCCACATGGCAGCTAGCACCTCCCAAATGACACTGCTGAAATAAGTTTCTGGTATCAAGCCATCACTGAACAAGGAGGTATCCCCTGTGCAGCTGGCCTGGCTAGCACTGCTCACATGAGGACCCACTTCCTCTCTTCCTCACAGAGGTTTGTAGTTACAAAGTCTTAATGAGCAATCGGGCTCTGCCGTCACACCCTGTTCAGAGGGTTATTTAGGTGAACAGCCACCTTGACAACAGTTGCCTTCTACATTCAGCTGGCTGGAGACTTTCTAGATGTTTCCAATCTAAATTAACTTGTCTCCAAAGACTATCTCATGACTTTGTTTCCGAGGCTAGAGGGCAAGGAGATAATGAAATCCAGACTTCACCTGCAACCTTCCTGGAAAAAAACAATGATTTCATATATACCTAGTCCCAGAATGGGGCCATCAACTCACAGAGGTCCCTCTGGCAGCACAAAGAGATTTTTCTGCATTTAATATATTCACCACGACATTTCACTGGGGGAGGTTGAGTTTCACCTCGTGACGGTGATTTTTTTCCCCCTTTTTCCTTGCCAACTGATTTCTGTTTGTTCATCGCCCTCTGCTCGTGCTTTGTCAACGAGGGAGGATGTTCATGACTGTGTGTCATTTCTGTTCCCATTCTGGGACTAGGGACTTAATGCTTCTTGTGCCTTCCATTGGTGCCACTTAAAACTAGCTGCAGTATCTTACACTGCCAAACTGCACCTGTCAGAAAGGTTACAGAAGTTTGCCCAGATACTTGTGCCATGTTTTTGGCTCACTCTTGCCATCTTTTACTGCCATATGTTTGTTAGCTGCAGAACCGGGAAAGAGAAACATTTCAGCACTGCTTTAGCAACAGGGCTTTTTTCCCAGGGCTCAGCGACTAGATTCAGTCAGTGGCTAAGAAATTAAACATGAGGAGTTCCCTACCTTAAAAATAGGTCCTTGGTTTGGGTTTAAAAGTTTGACACGCATCCCCCCACCCCCCCAAAAAAAAATCTGTTTTGTAAATGAGGATGCTGATCTACACTTTGTTTTCTGCAAAGTGCTCCTTTCCTCTACATGGTAGTCTTTGCACCACAGCTGCTGGGATGGAAACTTAGGAATGCTGCTAGCCATGCCCATGTGAAATCAGCCTTTTTAATTCAAGCTGCTGCTGGAGGTGGTTTGAGCCCATATGGCTGATTGGTGGAAACCAATGTAGGCAGGACTATGATACATGCTGCTAATGCCCAACTGCCTCCCTCTGATTCATGGTGTTCAGCCATTAAGCAGAGAAAAGGATGCTATCACACTAGCGTTTCACCTCTCTTTTTGCTGGCCAATCCAGCCAGGAAGCATTTTTTTCAGCCATAATGTTTTTGCAGCATGGGAGGGCCACAGGAACTACATGGTGTCCTAGCCACAGCAAATGGCA
The DNA here is from genome assembly GCF_001431845.1 of Calidris pugnax. Classification (NCBI taxonomy): domain Eukaryota; kingdom Metazoa; phylum Chordata; class Aves; order Charadriiformes; family Scolopacidae; genus Calidris; species Calidris pugnax. The sequence continues at coordinate 13,519,170 of NW_015090793.1, forward strand.
TGAAGCAGGGTTTGTATTAGTTAATGAGAGGTCTTCCTGGTGTTGGACACACTCCATTTCTGACTGGGCAACTCATCCTGGCTCCCAACAGTGGTCTACCAGGGCTGCCTCCAGCACTCACAGCTGGCTACTGTCATGGTGAGAAATGCCCTCCAGTCCCATTTCACTCAGTTCCATCTTTTTTGCTCTAATCACAGGCCCTACTCTTCCTCTTCCAAGGCAGTAATGCAAAGCAGCTGCACGGCTGAAGCCTCCCTGGGGATGCCAGTTCCCTGCTTGCTTGGAAAAGGGCTCTGTTCCTGCATGCCGTAAGCTGTTGCTTGCTTTGCCTTCCCACGACCCTTAGTCCCAACTCTTTGTTTTGAGATTGACCAGAGGGAAATTAATTGTGACATCTTCTGCTGAAGGTGGAGTTACATGGATCCAGGAACAGGATACTGGTTTGCACCACAGGGGAATCTGAAGTAGGAGGAGGGGAGTGTACATGTTCACTACGGAGCTGATTTATCTCAAGTCCTTTCTGCACTATGTGAACTACTTTCTGCTTTCCAGAGGTTGTTCTTCCCCTTGGACTTGTGAGGTTGGAAGTCCAAGTCAGGAGGTGGAGATCACTTGAAGTCATTTGTATACTACTTCCATCTGGCTTTCTGCTTCTGTTGTGTTTGCTTCATCTCTCTCAGGGATGAGTCTGGTGCCCTCAGCTTGGTGATATCTCACCCCACAGAGACAAGGAAGGAGGCATTTCACAATGCAGTATAGAAGAGTGGACCTCATCGGGTTTTTTAGTACAGCCAGATCTGGGGTACAGCACGTGTTTGGCAGCACCAGGGTATCAGGGAAGGAAAGCAGTGAAGAAGGTGCCATATGCCTATTTGTTAACAGCAGTGCTGGCTTACTTCTCTGCTTTCCTGACCTAGTTACTCCATCCTGCTCTGCACCAACCTAGAAAAAGCTTTGGAAGGGGCCTCATGTTGAACTGCCAAATGAAGGTCTGGCTCAGAGCACTGCCTTAGAGACTGCTAAATGGGCAGAAACAGTAGTGGGGCAGCACATTCAGTAGTGAAACAAAGGAGCAGGTAGCTTTACAGAGGAGAGAAGGAAGGGGGAAATTTCCTAATCCAGAATTCCTTCATAGGCCACATGGCATCAACAACCACCTGAGGAAGGTGCAAATGTGATAAGTGATCCTAGTGTGTGATTTGGGCAAAGGGGCGCTGCCATTAACCCACTGTGCAGGACCAGGTGTTACTGCAAGGCACAGAACCTGTGGCCAGACTGATGTGAGAAAATATCTGGTTTAAATAACCTATTGTTTCCCTTTCCTTTTTAAAGACTACTTTATATATACATGTAGAATCATCTTACAGATATGGTTACCCATGGGTGGAACAACTGTGGTTTAGCTCAAGCTTTTAAAAACAATTCTCCCATAAACAAAATATTAAAAAAACCCCAAAAAAGTCATTCAGTTGTGGGTTGAACCAAACCTGGAATAAACCCTTTGTTTCCTTGTTTCAGCTTTTTCTAAAAATAAAGGCTAAAAGAGGTCAATTTTGAACCATCACTTCAAACCTCCAAAAAGGAAGTATTTTGTGCTGAAATTGGCAATCAAAAACCATTTCGCATCCTCAAAAAAAAAAAAAATCCCAAACACTTTGTTATGTGCTTTTAGCCAAAATGTTTTGCTAAGTCTGGCCAGAATGAACAAGCATTTCTGGTCAGCCTGAATAGACTAATTTTTTTTCCAGGGAGATAAAATATTCTACCAAATGTATGCATTCATTTGTTATGCATTTGGGGCTATAAATACAAATGCTGCTTTATGCCCATGAAATGCGCAAGCTATCATTTAAAAAAATGTTTATATTAACACTGGAAGTTGGGCGTACTGCCTAGCAGAGAAAATAATGTCAATTACCCACACAAATAGCTTTCCAAATCTCCCAGTGTCTGCTTTCTGCATGAGCAGTTAGATCCATAGAAATTAGAGATGGGAAAAGATCTTATTAGCGTATCTCATCTACCTCACTACTAGCAAAAGTTTGTCCCCTACTGTGAGTTTTCTAGTTAGCTTTGCCCAGCCTAGATTTAAAATGATGGGGGTCTCTAGGGTAGCCTGGCTTTTTACATATATATGTCTTCATTAGCAAGCAGAAATATTGAAATTCTGCTGTGAAAAATGGTGACTTGGAGTCTGGCATCAGTATAAGTCTTTCACCTGTAGTCAACATGCAAGAACTGAGAGCAAGCACTCCTCTGAGCTCAGATTCAGAGGTAATGGGCCCTGAAGATGATATTTCCATCACTCCTTGATGGCCTGGAAGCATAGCGATGGACAGGGATGGAAGCTTGGTTAGACAGGGTTGCTCCTCTTCCTCCAGCCTTTGGTCTCTCTGCACTGCACTGGTACTCACAAAATGCTTTTCCAGTGGGAGCCTACACAACAGTTTCTATCTGTGGGCTCTCTGACCATGCCCAGTTTCTCTCTTGCAGCCCAGCTGCTTTTGTAGGCTTATGGGTTGTGTCTGTGAGATGCTGCTTTGGCGTGGGCTGGACTAGGGGATCTGCTGGGTTCCCCAGCTGAGCTGTTCCCATGGTGTATTGGCCTTCATGGCAGGCAAAAATGTCCATAACAGGGTACCCAACCTCCACCAATGTATGGTCAGTTTTCAACATGAGAGCCACATGCAGTTTCCTGAGGTTCCCAGGGAACGTTTAAGATCTCCACTAGCCAGAGCTCCTCTGCATTGAAAGACACATGCTAACATGGACCAGGACAGCTCAAGGACACTGCAAAGCCCCAGGAAGTCCCAAGTCAATCTCTTGTGTGCCGGATCCTGCACTTGGGTCACAACAACCCCATGCAATGCTACAGACTTGGCAAAGAGTGGCTGGAAAGCATTCTTGTGGAAAAGGACCCAAGGGTATTGGTCGACAGCTGGCTGAATATGAGCCAGCAGTGTGCCCAGGTGGCCAAGAAGCCAATAGCCAATAGCACCCTGGCTTGTATCAGAAATTGTGTAGCCAGAAGGACTAGGAAATGATTGTCCCCCCGTAATTGGCACTAGTGAGGCCGCACCTTGAATACTGTGCTCAGTTTTGGGTCCTTCATTAGAAGAGAGACATTGAGGTGTTGGAGTGTGTCCAGAGAACTTGGCAAAGAGTGGCTGGAAAGCATTCTTGTGGAAAAGGACCCAAGGGTATTGGTCGACAGCTGGCTGAATATGAGCCAGCAGTGTGCCCAGGTGGCCAAGAAGCCAATAGCCAATAGCACCCTGGCTTGTATCAGAAATTGTGTAGCCAGAAGGACTAGGAAATGATTGTCCCCCCGTAATTGGCACTAGTGAGGCCGCACCTTGAATACTGTGCTCAGTTTTGGGTCCTTCATTAGAAGAGAGACATTGAGGTGTTGGAGTGTGTCCAGAGATGGGCAACAAAGCTGGTGAAGGGTCTAGAGCATAAGTCGTATGAGGAGCGGCTGAGGGAACTGGGGTTGTTTAACCTGGAGAAAAGGAGGCTGAGGGGAGACCTTATCACTCTCTACAACTATCTGAAAGGAGGTTGTAGCAAGGTGATTGTTGGTCTCTTCTCCCAGGTAGCAAGTGATAGGATAAGAGGCAATAGCTGCAAATTGCTCCAGGGGAGGTTTAGACTGGATATTAGGAAAAATTTTTTCACCGAAAGGGTCATCAAGCATTGGAACAGGCTGCCCAGGGAAGTGGTTGAGTTCCCATTCCTGGAGGTATTTAAAAGATGTGTAGATGTGGTGGTTAGGGAAATGGTTTAGTGGTGGACTTGACAGTGTTAGGTTAATGGTTGGACTTGGTGATCTTAAAGGTCTTTTCCAGCCTAGGTGGTTCTATGATTCCATGATTCTATGATTCTTGGGCTACTTGTGTAGTTGCTCAACAAAAGGGGACAACGCATGTCGGTTGTCCCCTTCCATGGCAACTTTCAGCGGCTCCGTGGGTTAGTTTCTGGTGTAATGCCCTTGCTGATACTCAGCCTAGAGTGGTGGAGCTTTATCATATGAAAGCATGGTCACTGCTGAGAATCAGCTTCCAAGAAGGTCCCGGATCTGGGATGTGGCTGCAGCAGCTGCTGATGGCTGCTCCACACTGCATGGGGCACTAACTCTGCAGATCCAAATGGACATAGCCTGCTGCTTCTAGCAGCCCTGTTCCCTTTTCACCTTGGAAAGCCCTGCCATCCCTGCAAGCAAGACACTGAAGACTGCAACGCCTGAGAGGCAAAAAAAACCCACAAGATGATGGTGCAGTCTCCAGTCCTGGAACTTTCTTGTCCGAGCTCAGCTCAATGGGTGCCAAGTGAAGAAGAGGGGAAATGTGCTAAAGCTTTGTTTACCCGCCAGCTCTCTTCAGGATCTCAGCAATCAGCTTTTGAATTTGATAGCAACTGCATGCCTGTGGCTCACATCCAGCCAAAACAACTTTGACAGTGAAACCCTGTCATATTCTTTTTAAAGGTCACCGTAAGTGAGCTGGGCTCCTTCTATCAACTTATCAGTTCTTTACTTAAACCAGCTTAAAGAGAAACTTCCCATGGTGAATTACAGTTTAACAGCATGTTATTCTGTGATAAGCACAATCCATGGGGCCCGAGACACTCTCTGCTCCAGAAATCCCTGATAACAGCATGCCTCTTTGGTGATGCATGAAGTTATCTGCCATGATCATAATGCACCTTCTCCTCCATATAGACACTGGGCACAGAAGCAACAGCAACTGCTGGGGCAAGTAAGATTTCCTGGGCACAATTTCTACTTTTGGCAAAAAATTTAGGTAATTTATTGCTGCTTTTAGGTGGAAGTATCTGTGTATACTTCAAAGCCAATCTTGTTATCTCAGTCCTGAAAATGCTCCAATTTGTCTGTGTGTATCCCGCTCCACGTCCTCCAGGTTCAGCATCAACACATCTCATGTGTGCATCATCTCTGCTGTCCCACAGACCGGGTGTGGGTCAGTTCAGCTGTTAACAGCACTAAATCCCCAGCAGAATTAAACTATACTGGAAGTTGAGCTTCCAAGCTCCTGTTTTCAGTGGCTGCAGACATTGCCAAACTGGAACAGTTCAACCTGAAATTTTTGGCATAGTGGGTATCCAGCCCAGGCTGTGTGGTCTTGGAAAGCTTTAACCAATATATGGCAGATGTCTCTATTAGAGAACGTTTGTGTTGTCAAAAATAAAATTATAACAACAGTGATCCTTCCTGCATGGTGTGTGGGTAGGGATTCCCAGAGTGCTTTTTCTGGGAAGCAGGAAACTGGGTTGCACCAATACCCAGGGTGAAAATGCTTTGAAAACATCTAGACTATGCTTTGCTGCTGGCTCTCAGTGCAATGGAAACAGCTGACTTCAGACAAAGACGAATCTGCTGCTCAGAAAGTGAACTATTTCTTACCCTTCCCTCCCACTCCTGTCCCCAGGGCATCTCAGTGCCAGCCAGAAATGACAGAACAGATTTCCAAGTCTCAGAAAAGCCCCAAAAGCACATCACTAATGGAAGCAATATGGTAACTTGCACCCACCCCAGAACAAAGGGTTGACCCATTGGTCCCTGAAGGGAGAACAGCCTTTTCTGCTTCTCTCTGCTGCTAAATCTGGGTCCACACCAGCAGCACCCTCATAGGAGGATGGAGGTTGGTAAAACCACTTTTGATATCATTTGTGCTAGATGGACCTCATGTACATGGTGGTTGATAGTGTGATGAGATGTGCCCCCTTTTCCTTACTTCGTTGCTGGAAGTCCTCTAGGACACAACCTGTGGTTCAGGTCACTGGTTATGTCCTCTTCCCAGGCATCAGGCTTTTCACACAGGAGGGAGTTTCTACCTTCAGGTGCATAAGGGCATCATGAATACCTTGTCCATGCCAGGAAGTGTTTCATCCTAGAGGCATAAGAACTGACCAGCTGTCCCCATTTCAGTTTCAGGACTCCTGCAGGCTGGGTTGGGTGTCATTCTGAGACCCTCCAATTACAAGGTTTGTGCAGCTGAAAATCGTACCTTGTCAGAGATGCCTTCTGCTCCAGGTTGAACCTCAAAAGCAGGGTATCAGAGCAGTGGCATGTCTGATGGAGAGTAAGTGGGATCTTTTGCCAGTCCAGTAAGTCTGAACCCAACCTCTACAAGAAAGGGGCAACGAGATAATTTCGGGAGGCAGAAATTTGTCAGGTCCCTCACAGCTTCAACTGAAGCTTGCTGCTTCCACTGCCTTTTGCAAGTGTATGTCCAAAAGCCATTCTCAGATCTCATGTAATCAGTATCGGTTTGGTCTAATGCTGCTAGTCTTAATAACATCATTCTAAATTTGAATTCAGTGCAAGCAAGTCTTGTATGTCCTGCCTCTCCTTCTTGGGTAGGGCTGGCTGGGAGTGCAGGAAACCCATCCTTGCAGTGGTGCTTCTCTCAGCTTCTCTGAAACCATCTCACCCACACTCACAAGATTACAAGTTGTCTATGCAAAGACTCTTAAGGAGTGTCACTGGCTAATTCTCTACTACAGAGATGCAGGTTTCCATCACACTGGTGTAAATATGGTCCAGTTACTCCAGAGTTTTGTGGATGCAGCAGGGGCAGAATTCATCTCTTTACTGGTTTGGCTGGATGTCAACTGATCTACACTTGGTCCATACCATGCACAGCCTATTGAAGGTATCATTTGGCTTCTTCTGTATCACACATCTCATTACCCATCACACTTCTACAGACTGCTGCTTATAGTTCTACATTGCTGCACCAGAAGTTCATAACCGACCTTCACCATAAGGAATGTTTCAGCTCCCATCAAATGAGTCATCTGTTCATAAAGCTTTTGTTACCAAAATATGGTGCAAGAGTGATTGACAGAAAGCTGGAGTCCTTCCCTGGCCTTTCCATATGTTTGCAGTGTGCTTCATCTCCTGCTGTCAAGGAGCATCTCCGGGACCAAGGGACTTATTACTCTCTAGGAGCATTTAGTTTTTAACCTTGCTATAGACACAGATCCATCAGAAGGAGCAGCCACTGGGTCAGCAGGGAGCAGAACCTGTGTAGATCTGACAGCGGTGATATTAAAATTTAAAAAAAAAAAACCAACCCAAAACAAAGAAAGAACCAAATCTGGCTTAGTTGTCTAAAACCCCAGCTCCTCTGTCCCAATCCTAAATCCTTGTAGTACCATTAGTGCCCTCTCAGCAACAACAATATGTACCTCTTCTTCCACATTACAATCTTGGCTTAACCACAATCCAGATCTGTATTTCAGAGCCAGAAATAAATGCAGCAGATCTAATCCTAGGGCCTATTCCAACCTCCAAGGACCTATGTCACTTCTCTGCTGGGAAACCTTGGGGAAAGCAGTCCTTTCCTCTTCTCCCCTCAACACCTACTCTGACACAGACAAATCTTGGTTGAGATTTTGGGGATCTTCTGCAGGTAAATGGCAAGCCCTAGTCCCCTGAAAAGTGCTGATGAATTTACCATGACCCTGAGGAATGAATCTTACAGAGATTCAGAGATTCACTCAGTGACGGAGCAGATACTGCAAACAGCTGCCCTTGATTCAAAACTGGCATCTCCTCTACAAGGTCACGTTTGTCCTCCTGAATATATCTGAATACCCTATATTCCTTTGACACCTTGGCAAGGCTGGAGAAGCAAGAGTGTCCCTTCCCACCTCCTGATCATCTTTGCCTGACGTCTCACTTATTTACCATTGTTTATATTCCTCTCCAATAATTCTTATCTCTCACTTGGTTTCACTTTTTAATTCTCTTCTTCCTTTGTAAGAACTTGTAGTCTTACTAATTGATCAAGGAACTTGGGGATAGGAGCAATTTTTTTTAATAATTCATTTTATTGCTGCTCTTCATTTCCTATTCTCTTGCTGCACTGCCTCTTTGATGTAACCCAGAACTGGATTTTCTTATTCCAAATCCCCTGCTTGCAGCCAAGTTTCATAAGTCTGAGAAAGAAAATTAAAATAGTAATAATAATAATAATAATAGTAATAATAATAACAACAGTGGATAAAGATGAAACTATAGCAGCCTAAAGGCAGAAAAGTGATCATTAATGCTAACTAGCACTGAGAGCTGATGTCGTGCCATGGACTAATCCAGAGGTTCATAAACATGAACATGCTCCACTGGACTCTGGAGGAGTCATTATGAAAGCCTCCACATTTAGGTACCTGAGGTCTTCAGTCCCCCAAGACCTGATGGGAGAGATTTGTGACAGCATCCAAGCATCTGTTTCAATACGTGGAAACTGGAAACCAGAGGCTTTGCTCATGAGCTTGCCATTGGGCTTCACACGGTAGAGGGGAACTTGTGACCCCCAGCCACCCAGTCCTTCTCCAATGTATCATCTTCCTTCAAAATATCTTCTAAATGTCTACACTGACCTACAAGTCAAGGGACAAAGCTCCAGCATGGAAATGTTTGCCATCAACCCACAAATGGAGCGAGACCCAGATCCAGGAGGCTTCTTGCATCTGATCACAGTGCAGAATAAACCTGTCCACAGCTCCTTCCAGACGCAGTGCCTTTAAACTCCTTTCTGCAGGTGTTTGAGTGTTGTTGGACATCCTTTTCCTCCCTTATTCCTGTGAGAGCTACTAACAGGGTTAATACCTGGATGGAAAGGAGCTTGGAAACATTTCTGAGAAAATCACAGGTACCTCTGCTTTTTATGGCTTCTATTATTATGCCCATTATTCTGCTCAAATGTGGTTATTGGCTCATTAGTATTTAAATCAGCTGATAATACGTGGAGAGATATTCTTTCTGACACAGGCTTTACAGCTGGTCTCTGTAGTGTGGAGGTTATAATGGTGCCAGTTGATGCCATTTATGTCAAACAAGCTTTGATTTTTAGCCTGCAGTAGTGATAGAGCAGGGCCATGCAATTTGGTAAGATTAGCATTTTGCCATCCACAAAGGGAGGATTACGAAGCTTATTGTGGACTGCGAAAATGAGTTTCGAGAGAGCAACGCCCGGCTGTTTGCTTTCTTTATGGGCAATATAGCCCTGTGGCAGTGTCGAGGGAGGAGCAGAGGGGATGTGTTTTAAGCAGCTTTGATGGCTGCAGAGTCCCGGCCACTGCCGCTTTGTAGGCTGGATAATGAGCCCAATCTCACAACTCGCATGGGAAAAGGAGGGAAGGGAAGGTACGGGGAGAGGAGAGCAGAAAGTGGAGAGACAGGCTTGTTTAGCAAAGGAAGGATGACAGCCTGGGCAGACAGAGAAGGCGGTTGTCCTCTCCCTTCCCACACATACATACACTCTATTTAGACACTGGGTTTGGCCGTTTGCAAGGAGAAAAGAAAATAGCACAATTACAGACTTCCGTTGTCCTTGGACAACTTGCTGGTCATTTTGCCACCTTTTATGTGGACTTGGGAACTTTCAGGCCTTTGCTTTAGAAACAAAATTTTAGCCTAGTTTTCTCTACCTGGCAGATTCTTACACCCCCAGATAGTTTCTTATTTAGGCTATGAATGCACGCACACGTGTTGGAAGTACATACATGTGCAGATAATAAGTCTGGCCCTGCACAAATCTGCCACATAAATGGTTTAGCATGAGGTTCCTTGTGGGGAAGATGGGCCTTCTGTAGACTTTGTGTGGGTGACATCTCTTGTTGAGTGCCACAACTCCAAATCCCATCTACATGGTGCACTAAAGGGGTTCAGTATTGTTCTCTATCCTTCCCCAATCAGAGAAAGGACTTGGGGGTTTACCTGGTTTCCAGCTGTACATTTAACTCAGGATCCTCATGTGTCCTGAAACTGAATGACACAAAAATGCTGGAATTCACTCCAGAACTGGAGATCCCCACGGGTCCTCACTGAGAGGAAGACCTCAAAGAGCACAAACTCTCCTGTGCCCGCTGACATACAGCAGCAGGGTTGTTCCCACACATTGGGACAGCCACTGAGCCTAATTGGATTTGAGTCTCCTTGGGTTAGGAATCAAGAATTTCCTTTAGCAGCATTGGTGTCCCTCATGAAGACCACTCAGATGATGAACTGCTTGTGCACAGGAGCTTGGGCAAACTTCCTCTTAATTTTTCCATTGCAAGCGGGAGAGAAGCAGTGACTGATAGCACTAGAGAGTCCTAATTTCACCTGGCTGCTACCCAAAATTTCCAGCATGCATTTCCTCTCCTGCACTAGGGAGGTAAAACATCTCTTCCTACACCATGCACAGGGCTGGGGGCGAAAACCTAACACCACCCCTGTGTTGGAGGAAGGTTTCCTCTCTCTCCTGTGTCATTCCCCACAGGGGTGCTTGTGCCTTAGAAGGGGCCAGGATCCCACATTGAACTACCTGCCTGCCTCTCCAGCTAATGAATCTGCCTCGTTATTTATGCCACATCCAGCAAATTAGCCATAAGGGCTTTAGCAGGCTCCCTAAAAGGAGCTCACACATTCTCAGATTCCTCTTCTCTCCCAGGTGGGGAAGAGAGATGTGTGCGTGTATAGGGTTAATAGAGGAAAACTGCTCTGTATTTTCTTCATGAAGGAAAAAAGAAAACCAGCAACAACAAAATATTAGGAAAAAAAAAAACCTCCCAAAAAATACAACCTCAAACCGTGCATTTCTTCATCTCAAAACAAGCTCTTTGTTTTCTTCTGCAGCTCTCACTGTGATAAGACAACTTCATTTCACTTATCCCAGGACAGTGAAGAGCAGCAGTCTAAATAAGCTATCATCTCCTCCAAAAAAAAAATCACCACTAATAAAATTAATACTAAGGAAAGAGAACTATTTTGTTGCTGCCATCAGAGCCTGGAGGCATCGTGCTTTTCCAGGCCTTGACAGCAGAGAGCTGTGCTGCTGTGGTCACAGAGCTGCTACCACATCTTCATTCTGTTCTTGCAGGGAATGCAGTTGTCACAACTAATTACAGCCACAGTGGAGGAGGTGGTCTCCAGCCATTAAAAGCATTAAGAGCTTCTATACCAGAAAGAATGATCAGGTGTCTGGGCATCTGCCTAAGGATTCAGGAGACAGATGTCCATGTCCCAGCCACACTATAGCTTTCTTGGGCTACTTTGGCAAAGCCGAGTGCAGACCACCAATGGTGCTGAGCAATGTGATTCCTCTTCAAAAACTGGGCTGTGGCCCCCCCAGCATCTTACTTACCTGTTTGTGATATGGAGAGGGTGGTCAAGAGATTTCACATTTGCTGCCAAGAAAATTTCCTCTACCTCTCTGACAGTTTGGTGGCCTTGCCCCAGGGGACATAAAGGTCAGTGGAGACCATGGTGGGAAAAGCAAGCCTAAAAGGATGATCCATCTGTTCTCTTGCACCTGAAGCCTGCCTGAAGCAGGGGTGGAACAGGGAGGAATCCTCACCTCTCGGAGATGTGTGAGAAGGGAAACAAGCACAGCCTCTTCCAAGCACCCTCCCTGCTTTGAACAGAGGAGCAAATGCATCCCAGCCCTGGAGCAGCAGAAGGATGGTACCAATCTCGCACATTCAGCAGCTGCTTTTCCTGAGGCTGGAAGGCAGCTATCACTCAAAATTAACACTGCATGAATGCCTGCCATAAGGCTGTTTTGCTGCCGAACAATAACAGGATAGGAAAGGAGAAAACTTAGCTGGAGAGAACAGCCTCATGTAGGGGATGAGGGCAAAGGGGCATTTTCACATCTCTTCTTAGTCGGGGTTTGGGAACATCTGTGTTTAAACCCTTGCTCTGCCACAGGTTTACTGCATTAGCACTTTATGCCAACCTGAGTTTGGGGTCAAGCTGCTCTGCCAAGCACGGGGATGAGGGGAAGCTCTATTTCCTTCATGAGGGAGCTGAACCTGAGTCACAATTTATGGTCCTGCATTATGGTTTAAAAAGAAGTGTTTCCACAACCAAAACCCTATTCTCCTTTTCCACAGTGGGTCTTGTGCCATGCCCTCTTTTCTGGGGCATTGTAAGAGTCAAATCTTTCAGGGTATGGCTGACTCTGGATCCACTAAAAGTGACCCTAAAGAAAGAAAACGGGGGTCTCACAGGGTGACCTAGGTGAGAAGAGTTGTCTGGCTTCACTGCAGTTCCCTGCAAAAAGATGTTCCTCACCTTCTCATCATCACCAGACTAATGCTGTAACAAGCATACATATTCCTCAAGGTGCCATGAAACTTTTGTGAACCCAACCAGAGGGCACAGGGCCATTCTCATGGGAGCTGTGCTGTTTTGCTGTGACGGGGAGGGGACCTGCACAGAAAATCAGAGAGTTTCTCTGTGTTCTGTTCTTCAGACTAATGCATGAGTCTGAATCTCCTCTTTTTTTTTCTATTTTAATCTGGAGGGTTTTTTTTCCCTTCTGATCTCAGCAGAACATGTTCCCCTCTTTGCTTCACTGCAGGATCTCAGCCCAACATTTCAAAGCTCTTTCCTCTCTCTGGACAGAGCCTTAGCAAACAATATTGATGATCTAAGTTTCTCTCCAAAATGAAAGAGGAATATGCTCCCCGGTGCTCTTGTGTACGGTGTGAAAGAGATCCCTGCAGAGAAGAGTTTGCAAATGAAAAGTGACAGGCACTTCCCACAATGGCATCGCTTTCCTAATCGCCTTCAGCGGTGCGGGCAGCAGCCTCGCTTTCTGCTTCCCCTACTTACTCTCCTAGGACAGATGTGGACACACAATCTTCCCATTTTCAGGGCTGAAGGAAGCCAGCAGTATTTGGGGGTCTGAGATGGAGTTTTGTGAATACCCGATTTTCCCCTGTAAAACCCAAGCCCAGTGATGTTCATCTTGCTGTTCCCTGCACAACAACAGGGATCCCCCTCATCCAGGTCACTGCTGTGTGATGTCCTCCGTCCTCCCTATTCCTCCCACCTTATCCCACAGGGCTCTGTAGTCAAACCATGTTGTGCATGTGAAAGGCACATGTCAAATCTGATAACAGGGGTTTGAATAAGCAAAACTGAAGCCTTAGAAGGTACTTTCACATCTCACTGTGAGACTGGACGTGCCTCCGTCACCAGGTAGCAGAGACCTTCTTTCTATCATGGATGGAGGCAGTTCTGGGCACATGAAGGGCATAGGCTACAGCCACAGACCATGGAGCACCTAAGGAGCTCCATAGGTGAATCACACTCTCCCTGCAGAATGAAACATCATTGCATGAGTCAAAATTTAAAAAAAGAAAAGAAACATACACATATTCAAAGTAAATCAGCAATCAGCTTTCAGACTGAAAACCTATGCATTTTCATAAGAAAGGCTCCTGCTCCTCCTAATTCCTCGTGATTCTATTTGCAGCCTTTTCTATGCTGTGGGAAATAAGCTGTTCCATTTTAATTGAGAGAATTGCAGCAATATCTTGTTTAAATGCATTTTGGGCCCACCCAGAGAAAAACCCGAAGAATAGAACAAAATTAAAAATGAAGCATTATCCCTGCCCCTCCCTTCAAATCAGAGAAAAAAGTCATTTCCAGATGCACAGTGATAGGATATTATTTTTTTCTTATCTCAAAGGTTTCAGTCTGTCCCTCTGCTCCCCAACTCCATTTTACTTATAGAGTAATCATTACATTTTGCTAGTTTTTGAAGTGGATCTGCATTGGAAAATGAAAAATCAAAATATTCCGTGTGACAAAATTATTAAAATTGAACTGCTGTGACTCTTCTACAGCAGAATAATTTTAAATAGCAACCCCCAAAAAAAATCCTATAAGTGGCTTTTGACCAAACGACTGGAAAATTAGTTCACTGAGAGTTTCACTCAAGCCAAATCTGCATTTGCCAGCATAATAAACTATTTGACCAAACATCATTTCATGTGCTAGAGTGGCCTCTCTGCTACATATCAATATGAAGGCTTTAAGAAAGAGCATGCCCAGCTGGATGCACTGTTAATGGGTCAATTTGCTGCTTATTTTCCATTATCATATGGTATGGAAGACAAGCTTCTCCATGTTAACTGGGAACCCTGCAGGGACAATGGGTTTCAATGGGTTTTATTACCCCCACCATCCCTGAACTTGCCTTTGCCTCCTGTTGTTCCAGGAAATATTTCTGAGCTCACGTTGCGTGAGCTTATGTCCTCACAGGAGCCTGGGGTAGAGAGGGTTGGTCTGCAGCCTCACTTAACCTCCTAACCAGCCCCATCCACAGCCCACCACGCTGCAACATCCAAGACCTTCCATGCAATCAACTCCTTCCTGCAAAGAGAGTTTGAAACAGCTGTGGCCACAGAGATTTGTCCCATAAAAGGGCCAGGGAGCACACCAAAAGTTTGATGGACCTGGGGGCCGGAGGTGAGAAGCAGCCCAGGGGGAGGGATGGTGGGGCAGAGTTCCAGACCCGGGTAGGGAGCTTCCCTTTGAGGAAGCATGAGCAGCTCTCACCTCCAGCCTCTCACCAAGAGCAGGTGGGGTGAGTGTGATGCAGTAAACGAGCTCATTTGCCAACAAGCAGGAGCTTTTGATTGCTCACATTCGTATAGAAATATAAAGAGGATAAAGTAATGGGTATTTACTCTTCTCCGCCTGTGTACACAACAGAATTGTGTTTCTTTTAATGGGAGCTCTATTCTAATTGCAGTCATTAACAAAGTGAGACTTTAAGCTCAACACCATCTTTCTATTACCTCTGTGTGTGATGTGCTGCATTTCTGGTTTGTTCTCTAAAATATCCTCCTCCTTTGACATGATCTGAGCCACGGTCCATACAACCCTCCCAAAATGATTTTTTTGGCATCCCCTCTGAAGTCTCCCCAGAGCCAGACATGTTCGCAGCTCTGCAGGATCCAAAAGATCCTGGTGACGTTTCATTAATGGAGCTCGTCTACCCGCGGATCCAATTTTGTCTGCTCATCAATGCATTCGGCATGTCGTGTGAACAGCATATGCCACAGCAGATGGCACGGACTCAATTCCAGCAAACAGCTCTGGAGTGAAATCACTCATCTGCTCTCCCCTGCTTTGGATAGACCAGGGGTGTTGCTGGGAGAGACGTTTGAGCTAAAACCAGGGGTAAGCAGCAATGCTGGAAAATTAGCTGGACTCTAGGTCAGTATTTCTATCACCTGGACCCTGCAAAGACTGAGCAGCCCCTGATTTTGCTCTGCAGCAGGTCACCAGCTGCTGCACTGCTCCTAGCAGCCAGCAACAATGCCTTTTCTCCTGGTCAGCCACACAGAGGAGGGGGCTCACGGAGGAGATGGGGAGGTATTTAAACACCAGCACTGGACATAATAAGTTGGTGTGGACATCTCAAGGTGATTGCTAACCTCTGGTCCTGCCTGCCTGCGCCACGTTGTCTGGATGTTCTTGGATGCTTGGGTTGTGCTTTCTCCTTACTCTGCCTATGTTACCCTTCCTGCAGAATTAAAGACTCCCTGACCTGAGTCGTGCCTGAAAGAGAGCATTTCAAGAGATATTCTGGTTTCTCTTCTTCTGCTGCTTGCTGACTTGGGTACCCATAGGATAGCTTGGGCTTATCTTTGCTCCACACTAGAGCTTTAAATGCAA
Organism: Calidris pugnax; assembly: GCF_001431845.1. Taxonomy (NCBI): domain Eukaryota; kingdom Metazoa; phylum Chordata; class Aves; order Charadriiformes; family Scolopacidae; genus Calidris; species Calidris pugnax. Next base: position 13,534,657 of record NW_015090793.1, read on the forward strand.
GCACAGTCCTGTCCAGACCCCCAACAGCAGTCATGTGCCCTCAACCATCTGGCTTTGTTGAAGGAGATGGATTTCCATGATTCCGTGACTTTGAAAACAAACTAATCAGTAAAATGGACTGGGCCATTGGATTCTGTAAGTGTCCTGCTTGGATGACTGTGTGTGGCTTGGTCCAACCACCACCTATGATCTAAAGTCATTGTCTGAATAAAAATGGTGTCTGGCATATGTAATACCTCTTTGATGTAGCCATTGATGACCTACATCTGAGCACCTCAGAGCTTCCTCAGCCTTCATTTTTAGTAGTGCTTTGCCTCCAGTGCTGGAGAGCAAAGCTGGTTTGGGCTGCATACCTAAACATTGTCATAGTGGGCTTTCTGCTTTCCCAACAGTATGGTCTTCCTTTGGAATGTAGTTTGCCAAGCAAAGTTTTCCCATGAACTTTCTCCAATAATTCCATTGTGCTTGGTCACAGCTCCCGCTCAGCCCTCCAAGGGTTTCCAGCACTAGAGTCTGTGTGTGTTCCATTCCTAACAGGCATGTGCAGTGCCACATGAAGCACAAACTCATCCCTACATCCCATTTTCCAACCACGGCTGATGTGTCTTCATGTCACTTGATAGTGGAAGAGGTTAATTCCTGAAAGCATTATAGCTGCAATAGCATGGCATTTAGTCCTACACCATGCTCCATATTAGTTGAGTCAATTGATTTGTGAGCATTTCCGTGGTCCTGGTTTGAGTCTTTCCCTGCGACATCCATACCTTTGCACTCTGCAAAGAGCAGAGGCAAGCCTGGTTTTGCACAAAGTTTTCCTCTAATTCCACTTTTCCCTTCTTCACTCATATGCTGCAGGAGATTGCACCACCTCTTACACCCCCATCTGGTACCTCCACGTGTCAGCTGAGAGAGGAATCAGGATCTTGCTTCTAGAGCAAAGCCTACAGCAAAGCAAAACATAGCCCTTGAGTAAGGTCTGTAGATAAACTTTTTTCTGGTTCCTGGGGTTTGTAGATCAGATCATTAACATTCTCTACCATCCTGGTCAAAGGTTTGGATGTTGATCAGACAATAGTTCAATGCATTCATTTACAATGCAATTACATTTTAATAAGTTGTGACCTTTGAGGCAGGACCTGCCACCTGTCAGCTGAGATCCAGCAGCTGACCTAATCTCAGCCATGGATGGATGTGCAACAGCTGAGTAGGTGGCAGGGTAGTAAAATATAGTCTATGTTAATTGTCCAGCCAGACCCTTGCTGCCTGACCTAGGCAAGAAGTGGGAACCAGATGCCTCAATTTCCCTTTTGGTATAACAGAGGTCTTATTTCTGTCCTCATAAAGGTGCTGCAGAGCCTTGGGAAGTTCTTTGGCTCCTCTCCTACCAGCCTCGCAAGGAGGTGAGAGAAGTAAGACTCTCTGTGGAAAAGGGAAAGTAAGAAAAAGCAAAATGTTATGTACCCTCATCTCCCTCCACACTGAGCTAAGATGAGAGCAGCTCCAAATGAGCTTCACCCAGCTCTGACTGCAACTGAAAGACCGCCACTGGCTGCAACCACTAAAAAAAAAAAAAATCATCTATAATGCCCAATGACATTTCCAGAGAGGGTCAGGTTCCTTTATGAGGATGATACAAGAGGTTTTACGATCACACTGCCTTACTTTACTCAGCTCCCTGTAGTGTCATATGCATCCTAAGAAGCAATTTACTATGTATCTTTCTCTCTCTCCAGCAACATTAGTTTCAAAACAAATTCTAAATATCCTTCCACAGCCATAGCTGTTGTTTTTTCAGTAAACATTTGCTTAGTGGCATTCAGGGACCCAATCCTTGCAGAAGGACCAAAGTATCCAAGCATCACTCAGGAGATAAGTGAGGTTTTATGGTCCTTTCCTGGGAATAAAAGCTGAATGGTTCATTTTCTTTGTGACAGAAAAGGGTACAGAGTCTCCTGAGCATGCTGGCTACAGCAAAGATCACATGAGGCTTTGCTTTACTCTTGTCAAGTGATTTCCATCAGCAGAAGTGAAGAGTCTCTGGCCCAAAGCGAGAAAGCCAACTGCTCCTGCAAGGGGATGATCATTTGCAGACAACCCTCCCATGCCTTTTTTCCCAGAATATGATTTTTTGGGGTATTTTGGTGGTGGTTTTTCTTCTTAAATGTGCATGGTACATTATCTGTTCCTTGAGACAAAGGAGTTAATGTCACCTGGAAGAATAACAGTGGGACTCAATCTATTGGTATTTGGTCAAACACTGGAATAGGCTTCCTAGAGAGGTGGTCAACTGCCCTGTCAGTGTTTAAGAGGCATTTACAATGCCCTTAACAGCATGCTTTAACTTCTGGTCAGCCCTGAGGTGGTCAGGCAGTCAGGCTAGATGATCCCTGTAAGTCCCTTCCAGTTGAAAATATTCTATTCTGTTCTGTTCTACTTGTGATCCCCCTGCGGTTAGGGGATATTGGGCTGCAATGACACTGGCAGCCTCTGTACTCACTGTTAGATGCCTCAATGTCTTTACAGGTGGCAGCAGCATCCAGACACCCCCGTGATAGCTGGATCCATGTTGTTTAAGCAGTGCACGCAAGGTAGTAGCCCAACTGAGGGCATGGCTAATCAGCCTGAATACAGCATCTGCAAATGCCTTGTTACAGAGCTCATGGCTCCACTCCTCATCTCCACGTTGATGCTTTCCAAGGGAGTTGAGGACCGCAAACCAGTGGAAGGGCTGTCCCTGAAGTTCCCAATAGTTTCTGCTTAGGGGAGAGCTTTAAGAAGAGGGTGGGTATGGAGTGATACCTTTTTGAATAAAAACTTTCTACGTAGGGACTTTCTGAGCCAGATTGCATTCACTGTGCTGCTTTTCATTGCTCTTGCCATTATTCTTTCCTGGATGTCTTCGGCCCATAGGAAGCAGCAGCACTGAGTTGTTTAGACACTGGAAACTTCTATGTCAGAACATCTTTGATGTAACCCCTGCCTATGGATGTGTAGAGGGTTGTTACAACAGGCTCCAGGGGACTAAGTGGTGGAAGGTAATGAGGAGGTTTTTCCTTTCTAGGATCTTAAGGAGAAGATAGGTCACATGGAGTCAAATATGACTGTCCCAAAGCACTTCAATGCAGCAAATTCAATTCATCTGTGAACAAGCCTCAAAGTCAGTACTGAGAAACGATGGGAGCACCAGCAAAAGCAAGAGCAGTGTGGAAGAGCACTGGAGTGCTTTTCATCTCAGTGACCTTTTTTTCCATCATGCAGCCCCATACTTGGAGCTTGCCAGATAATTTTCCCTGAAAGGGGGACAAACGGTGTATGAGGAAAGGGGATTCTTTCTGGGATCTCCTTTGCCAGGAGGGAGCCTCAAGCAGTAAACTCTGAGCTCTTAAACCAGCCTGAAAGGATACATTTCACTTGCCTTTTGTATTCCCTCCCTTTGGCTTTATTTATTTGTTTTATCTTCCCCTTTCCTTTCTTGTAGTGTTCTCAGTCTCCTCTTTCTTCCTGTTTTTCCTTCTTTTCTAATTCATGCTTTCAAAGACATCCTTGGTAGAGAAGAGGGGGAGAAGGCAGATAACCCCATGGAAACTTCCCTCTTCTTTATTTTCAAGTTTGTTCAGAAAAGAAGTAGGGGTGGGAGAGAGAGAAAAAAACCACAGCGTTTAAAACCCTGGAAACATGCTCCTGCTGCTTTCCTGAATGTCAGGGGAACATTATCTGGCCTTGCACGCAAGGAAAGAGAACTTGCGCCTTGTGAAGTGTAATAAGGAACACAGAGACTAATGGAAAAAATCATTTGCTTGTGGCATTTAATTAAGTATGTAAATTTATGAATGGCCCTGAAATCATCAAATTAAAAGGCAGAGCTGTCGTGAATTTTGATTTTATTTCCTCCGTGGGCATTCCCTCCATCCTCTCCCACTCCTTTTCCCTTTAATCAAAGAGGTGGCATGTGGGAATGCCTGAGTTGCTGCCAGGTCTGTCCTCAGGGTTTCTCAAGGGGTGATGCACACACAAGGTGTTTTATTCCCTGCACATCAGTTGCTGGTCGAAGGAGATAGCAAATGAGTGCGTGGCTTTTTGCTGCAGGGGATCCAGTGCACAGAGCATGGAGACACAAGTGGTTCTCACCATCTAGTCCTGGAGTTTGGTGGGGTGGCACCACATCCCTGGAGATCTGAGACAACTAGTCACTCATAACTTCAGTGCCCACAAACCTGCCTGTCCACAAACCCATCCTGCATCTGGAGGACTGGCATTGCCTTGTGCCCTCTGCTATTCCTTGCAGACAGCACAGTCACATCACCTCTTATCTGATGCACAAGCCCCAGCACAGCCATAGAGAAGAAAACTCTCTAGTAAGGTGGCTTCAGTCCCTTGCTATGCTCCAAAACCTACCTCGAACTCGCATCCTGGCACCACAATTCACATCATTTAGTGCTGTCATGGCATCAAGACCTCTGATGTCATGAACCCACAGCTTCAACCTTTTTCCACAGACTCAGAGCTTTGGGACGTTCGGACTTGTGACATAGCATGCATTTCTCTAGGGGTCCATCGTTGCTCAGTGTGAATCACTGGCTCCTTTCCAAAAAGCCACCATCAGTCTTCAGAGTTGGAATGCCCAGGGAAGTGACTTTATCAGATCCAGGATACTAAATTGACCCTTTTGTCTTGCAGCTGACCAGGCAGAGTCTGCAGCTGCCTCCACCTTCCCATGCCCAGCTTAGCTTTTGGGTCTGATGCATGGGCTAAGGAGTTTAGGTCAAACAGTTCCTGGTGATCCCTTTACCCTTGTGCAGTCGCAGCTGGTGTAGTGCATCAAAGAGTCTTCCTCAACACAAACTTCATGACAACCTGTGTTTATTTCTGACCTGTTATCTGCCAAGCTGCTGCAATGAGTGTTCCAGTTACAGGGCAGAATTGCTTTTCCTCAGCTCACCATGGTCATCAGCCTGCTTCACAGGTCTATCCATGCAGGAGTGCAAAACTGAATGGGCTTGTGTGGGAAATACCAGCCAAAACCAGACAGGGAAGAGAGCAGAAGGGAAGATCAGAGGTATTAAAGGGACAGCAGAGCCCCATGATAGCCAAAAATGAGTATTGAGCTCCAGATGAAAGAATAGCATAGAAAAGGAAAAAAACGGGTAATAGAAGGTGGAGTTTGTGATGAAAAGGCCATATGTTGACGTTTGTACAAGCCAGGAGTAAGATTGAAGCTATGTCCATGATGACATGGCCATGGCTTTCTCCAACGCAGCAAACCTTGCAGAGGCCACATAGGTCTGAGCCTTTCTGTGATTTTTTACTGGATGCCAGCTCTCAGATGGAGTCGCAGATATGCCTGTAAGCTGGCCTCATTCTCCCAAACACCCCTCTGTCACCACAGCAGTGCCACCTCTGCAAGCAGCTTATGAGCTAGCAATGAGGAAAATCCTGAGATTTGAGCAAGTTTCTTTTAAAAGACCCCAGCGTTTCATTAAAATACCTTTTTTTTTTCTCTGAGTTACTGCAAGACATCTCTGTAACAAGCTCATCAGCATTTCCATCAGCTCTAGGCTTCTCCCTCTTGGGTTGCAAAGACAAACCTAAATCAAGGGGTCACTTCACAGGGGCCACCCCAGGTTTCCAGGGAGCAAAACCGAGCCCTTTGTTTGTCTGTGCATTTAGGGAAAGTTGGATATCTTTTCCTGCCTTCCAAGGCTGCTTTAGGTCTGGGGTGAACAGGTCTTGAGGTGCAAAATCCATCTCAATTTGGTACCGACAGCTGAGACATTATGCAAGCACAATCCCTGGAGTAAGTGATACGCCTCGCTCTCCACTTACAGCTCCTTGCGGGAGGTGCTGTGAGTGGATTGCCGACTCCCCAGGTACACCACCGATTATCTGTTCGGTTTATTTAGATGTCTGTCTGAAGCGGGGAGAAGAAATCTGTCATGTGTCATGCAGGGACACATTTATCCTGCCAAGATGCTGCGATGATACACTTGGAAAACAGCAAGTGGTGAAGGGGTGTCCTTTCTTTCAGTCCACTCCTATCGCTGGTTCTCTGAAGAGACTCAGGACAGCTCCAGCTGTGCAAATGAAATTCAAGAGACTTAATAACATTTTAATGCATGCTCTTAGCATTGAGGGTTGGGTTTTTCCCCCCCTTCTTGCTTTCTCTTTGATGGTTATAAATGGTGAGGATGTCATTTGCTTGTACAGCTGCAAGGCCAGGTCTTTGGAGAAGGTAGGAAGGATGAGGGAGATTATTTTATCAGGAACTTGAAAGAAGGCATAAAACAGTAATATGCAGGTGTGCTGGTTTCCCAGAGAGCCCTAATTAGCTAATAATCTAATCTGTCAGCCTGTCTCAGCAGTGATAAAAGTCTTCATGGCTCCTGGGATGAAACTGTACTGCCCATTTTCCCAGCCCCAACACTGAGTTGTTTCGGTTATTGCTGGAGAAGACAAACTGGTCATAAGCATCTTCCCAGGAGCTGCCAGTGGGGAATTTTTCCCCCAAGGCTTTTACCTTCACATGGTCTTGATCTCCAGAAGAGGTGAAGGACTGTTGAGGCTATAGGAGATGGCTATGAAGCAGAGCTCAGCATTCCTTTGTCTACAGGACAACCAACATCCACCACTTAAATATTCCCAGGAGTTGCAATGCCCTTGAATTTTTGGTCACGACTGAAAACCACAGACTGTGAGGTTCAAAGTTTCTCCAGGTGGTGCCTGCCTATGATGGCTGATGGCTGGTCATACAACAGTCCTTACTGTTGTCCAGTCTCATAGAAACAGTTTTCGGAATTCCAGAGATGTGTACTGCACTCTTGTTGTACATTGAGAATATACAGGTTTTGTATCCTTTCTGTTGGTGAGCATGGAATCACAGAAGGGCTGAATTCACCAGTGGCATATCCCCAGGCATTCATGGTACATCGGTTTCATTATCACCTTTTGGATACCAGGGTGACAGTGCTCAGAGCTAGTTGTCTTTGTAGGATGAAGCATGAGTTCTTAGTCTGCAAGCCAAGACATAGCATTACCTGGTAATGTTGTTTACCATGGTTTTTTTTTTCCCCTATAAGATGTTAGTTGCCCAGTGAGGAGGAAGAGAAGACTGAGCTGATAATAGACAAATGACATAAGAAAGTTCCTGGCTGCACCTATAACTGTGGTATCCATGTCTGCGCTTCCTGCATCACCCTGGGCAGACAAACTTACAGCTCACAGGGTGGTGCTGGAGATTTTCTGTGCTCTCCTTCCCCTCCCAGGCCAGAAAATGACTAGCTCCTCATCAACAGAGACTGTCCATCTCTTCATCTTCCTGGCCTGTTAGCATAATAAGTACATTATTAATACTGTTAGGAAATCTGTTACTATTTTTTAAAAATCTACTACCAAGAAAATGTTTACTTTTTCAGCACGGGGCTTGAGCCAAAAGTATCATGTTAGGAGCAGCATACAGTGAGGCAAAGAACCATGGCACAGCAGACAAGGGGCAAGCAGATGGGCGCTTCCTAGTTTGGAGAGTGCAGTCAAGCAAAACCTCTGGTACACCCACCCACACACACATGGAATATAGCCCAAACGCCACCAAACTTTTCCCAATCCATCTTCACCCCTCTTTGCATCACAGCAATGGAACCAAAGGGCTTGTAAATATTCTCCATCCCCAGGACCAACCAATGTGTTCAGCATACGGTACAGGTTCCCTGCCCCAAACATCACGCTCTAGCCCTCAGCAAAAAGTGAGTGCTACCTCTGGACCATTCTGCTAAGCAAACATTTGCAAAAGCTGCCAGGGATGACATGAAGAGTGTTTTTCTGATGCAGGGGGACCAAAGAAGTAGTCCACACCCTGAGCATGAGCCTCACTGTCCATGGCATCCTTCAGCCCACCTTCGAACTGGATGAGGACAGCTGAGGACAGCAGAACATAGCCAGGAGAACTGTCAGCTCTCCAGAGATCTCTGATCATGAGACAGCAAAGTTTTATGAAAAAATTTAATTCCTTTCCAAAATACAACACAAGACCTTCCAACTGAACTAAATGGAGTTTCTCTGCAGGTCTATATCTAGAACACCAGGCTAGAAACACTTTCTCTGTCATTTAGATACCATTTACTCTCATGCAAGCACACATTTTCCCCTGCACGAGGCTCTTGGAGAGTATATGTTATACATTATTATATCCCCTTCTCCAAATAAAATGTCTTCACTCAGTCAGACCCTTCTGCTCTCCTCTGCACAGTTCATTTTCTTTCCAGAGCTCTTGCTGGTTCTGTTTGTTTGGAGAATTGTTGGATGGTGCCATCAGGGGAAAACGACACCGCTCTCATCCCATGAACTCCATGCAGAAGTGCTTTGAAAATGTGAACAGTAAGGACAATCTGCCAGGAAGGGCCTTTGTTTGACTTTGCAGTCAGATCTCTGAATTTTTCTAAGTTCAGCCCAGGGGTTGGCTCACAATACTCATGTGTGTTACTAGTTTGCTGCCATTGCATCACTGTTTATTCTCCTCCTGCCTTTCTGCTCTCACATTTGGGAGCTGCTGCACCATACGCATGGGTCTGGCCCCAGAGCAATTTTTTGGGATGTGTTGAAGCTGAGGACACATTCAGAGTTTGACTAAAGCAAACTGTGAGTGTGTGGGGCATCTTCATCTCAATTTGGCGCAGTGTCTCTCATCAAAAAGTGCAGGACCTTTGAGAAATGCAAGTAGTTCATTACTATCAGGGGTTCTCCCATGATCCAGCCCCCAGCTTGTAAAAGCCAAGCTGGAGGAAACCAGGGAAAGCGTGATAAGAACCTGAGTGACTCCAGGCTTATCCCCAGGGTCAAACTCAGACCTAAACTGAAGTGATTGCTGCCTCCCTGTAAGTCTGTGCTTGCTGCTGCACAAATGTCTCCACCAGCCTATGATTCAGGCTGCCAGCTTAACTGCAATGCCCTGTCTGCCTGCCAGGTGCCTTGGTGACCTACATACCATTGCCTTTGCACCAGATGCTTCCCATATAAAGCCCGCCTTGCTCGTTATCTTTTCTTCCATTCCCATCAAGCCCCTTCTCCTTTCCTTCAGCTGCTCGTTCAGCTGCTCTCAGAGGTGTGGAGCATGGGAAACAAGCACAGCTTAAGGAGTTACTGGCGGTGTCTATGGAGGTGTCGGAAATGGCAAAGCATGGAGCAGAGCAGAAGCTGAGAGTCCTGGCAGATATTTACTTCAGTGTCTACAAGAGAGATGCTAAAGACGGGAATGCAGGGAGCAGGAGGAGGTGAGGAGGAAGTGATGAAGGGTAGGGTCTGGGAGGCACCAAGACACCTCAAGGGGGTGGGACAGAGGGCATTTAGAGAAGCAACCACTGGCACTGGTAGTCACAGCTGCAGAGGTGCACAGAGGGTATGGGCTGAGAAGGATGAGTGGTGGAACTGAAGAAACCACTAGTACATCGAGATCCTTCTCTTCAAACTTCCCCTGCCAGGCCCTTAATCCAGCTCCTCTCAGCCTTTGGAAGGACTTTATGTGAAAACAACTAAGCTGTGCCAAATCTTACCCTCTTTCTTCTTTCTTCCAGTGCCGTCGGGCTGGTGTGGAGTTCCAGACTCTTCCCAAAATGAGAGTAAGTGTGACACTCTGTGCTGAGCTGCTGAAAACTAGTCCTTTCTTTCTCCTGGACTGGCTTTCTCCTGGCTTACTGAAGTACAAAAACGTTATAGATGTTCCCCTAAGATTTTTGGGAAACAAAGTCCCACACATCCTCTGAGAATTAGGGCACTAAATGTTAAAAATCTAAACAGTTACCTATTTGCTGAGGGTGTCTACTGCCACACTTATCCACTCTCCTTCTAAACCCATTTCTGGAGCTATCCATCTCTGCATGTTTTCAAGGTGGTCTCCTAATTTTGGAACCAGAGTTACACTAGGATACAAAAAAAAAAAAAAAAACCACTTCTTTTTACTTCTTTTTCACATCTCTCTCCAAAAAAGGCTTTCACTGCTTCCAGCAAAGAGAAGGTGGCAGAGGGTTTCTAATTCTGAAGCTGTCAGCTCATTTGCTTTTGTGGCAGCTGGAGCAAGCTGAAGTGATGAGGATCTGGAAATCGGTGTGTCTGAAAGCTGTGCCTGAGCCAGCAGTTTTTGTCTGGCTAATAATATTTATAATTGGTTGACTTTTATTAGGGGGAGAAAAAAAAATTCAGAAAGTCTAAAATCTTGCCTGAAGATTTTAACTCTGTCGAGTACCAGGCAATCTTCCATCATGGTGTTTTGGGTTTTTTTTCTGTGGCCAGCATCATAAATTTTGCTGTATCTTTCTTGAGTGGAGTTGTCTGGTGAAATTAGTGTTTATCTTCCACTAGGTCACACAGGCTCTGGCTTGCTCTTGCAATAGCTGTTGTTATTTTCATTGATGCTCAGACAGGACCATGTCAAAGTGATTGTTTGGAAAGGAGGAACCTAATCTTGGAGCACTTTTCATCATTCCCTAGGGCTGGAAGGTTAGAAGGCTTCATCAGACCTGGTGAGTAAGGCAGCACAGATCCAGTGTTTGGGGAGGCCAAGCCTGTATCTCTGTGCAAAGTTTGTAGAGCATGGACTGTGGAAAGAAATCTTGAAATCCTCTCAAGTATCCTCATTTGGAACCCATTCTTCCATCCATGAAATGGAGTTGAACTCAAAGCATGCTGGAAGAGCCCCATTTTTAGTCCTCCTACCTTCACCTCCTTGTAAAACCTGCCCATGACAGACAGTTCACCCTTTCCTTTGACTGGTGATGTCTGGATTCCCAGCACAGGGAGAGGTTACCAAAGTGCTCTCAGGGAATGCAATGCCTAGACCACAGCCAGTAGTCCCAGAGCCTGAGGCATGCCCCACTTGAGCTAGGTTGGTGGCTGGCTCTGTAGCAGGACATTCAGCAGCTTGGGTGATTAGTCAGCAAGACCCAAAGGACAGAGAGATAAGGGACAGACTGCCACAGCCGACTGGTAGCAGCTCCATGTCCTTGTAGCTCAAGTTCCTAAAGGTCAGCAAACCAAAGCCCAACCTCTCTTGTGACTGAAAAAAAAAAATTGGCTTTCCGGAGTAACACAAGTTACTCTGTGGAACAGGTTTTTCTCTCTTTTTGTTAAGTTTGCTCATTGTAGTTTTCTTGCAGAAATGTGGGAGCTTGCAAGAGACCTCCAGCCCAGGGAGGAGAGGAGCAGGTGGGTGAGACTGGCAGGACTCACCCTTCAAACTCCTCACCCTGCTTTTCAGCAACCTGCACTGGGCAGGCAAGGTCAGTTCAAAGCTCACAGCATCCGCTCTGCACTGAGCATGAGCAACTGCAGGAGTCCCTGGTCACCATTCCCAGAACTGCAGCACATTGTCACATGGGGGAACAGGGCCAGCACTGCCTGAGATGGGTCAGGGAGGAACAGGAATCAAAGGGAGCTGTGCCGGTAGGGAGCCTGGCAGGCATGAAAGCCTCCCTTTTAAGAGTATATTTAGGACTTCAAGGATACCCAGTGTCCTGATCTCCTTAGCAACAAAAGATCCTTTGCCCCCAAAGTGGACAAAGCCGAGAACTCACCCCATATGCCTTCCTGCATGCCATACACAAGGTGGAAGGGTGACCTTGTCCCTGCCTGACGCAAGATAGCCAGAGGTGCCTTCTCTTCCCAGACCCCAAACTGTAAATTACACTGTAAAAACAGGATGGCCACAGTGAGATATTGGGGATGGCTAAAAATTTTGTTGAGATAAACCTCTGGAAAGTGATGTAGAGAGTCCACATGAGAGGATCATCGCCTCATATTCCAGTTGGTGAACATCAGCTTTGTAACCCTTTTCCTCCCTTCTGCTTTCTTCGTGGGTGGCTCCACTCAGGAGTCAGTGCAGAGAAAAGCTCACCCCTAGCCTATCTCAGGTCTGCTGCAGGCAGAGGGATCGCTGGGCTTTCTGGGCCACTGGACAGGCTTTACCTGGGAAAGCCTGGAGTCTCAAGAGCTGGTCTGGCCTTAGCTGGCAACCAGCAGGCTCAGAACACAGTGGCTGACTCTTTGCAGCACCCTGGACCACTTTTTGTCTGAGATTTTGGGGATGCTAATTTTGTCTCTCCCCATAGATGTGATTCTTCTTCTGAGGGATCTGAAAAGGGTTGAGAGGCAAAGGGTTTTCTTCCCAGAAATGAAATCAAGCTGACAATTGTAGGATGCAGTCTGACCCAGATGATGAAACAAAAAGTTTTGCTCCCTGTCCAGGCTGGCCTGAAACCCTGACCTATGTCTATCCATCACAGGCAGACAGATGCTGTCAGACTGTGTAATGCTGCCAGGATGGTCAGATGATTAACAGAGTAGAGGAGATTGTTTCTCAGCTGATATCTATCACTGCAGGATCTCAGGTCTTTGGTGGGTCATCAAAGTCCCTCCTATCCGCAAGTTTGCTCAGACCAAGGCTACTACCTCCTGCTGACCAGGAAATAAACCCTCAGAGGAAAATCAGTCATCAAAAAGGGACATGCTGCCACCATGTAGATCCAGACACCACGGCTGTCTACAAGGATCAAATTCATTATGAATCCAAAAGCATCTCCCTCCTGAGACAGAGGAGAAATCCTCTGGTAGATGCAAAACCAACCGAAGGAGACAACTTTTCACTCGCTATCCAGCTGAGCTGCAGAAGTCCTTGGCACAGGAGGCTCTGGATGCTATTATAGGGATTCAGAAAGGGGCCAGAAAGAAATGCATGAAAAGCTATTAAGTACAAAAAGGCCATCTCTGCTCCTGTAGGGAAGGTTGAGGGTGGCTACTAGGCATGACAGTCATGGGTAATAGTCAGGAGCGGGTCGTCTCTGAACATAACCTGTATCTCATGCAGCAACCCTAAAGGTCATTCTCTGGTTGTTCTAATCTTCCTCCTTATTTATCTGCTGGTCAGAGATACTGCTCTGGTTTAGAGGCACCTTTGATCAACTCCAGAGGGCTATTCCACTTTCTCAGGGGCCCCAAAATCAATAAAATAAAGGGATAAAGGCAGGAGAAGCTCTCAGATGGATCCAGGCTGACCACATAGCTACCTGGCACACTGGTCACTGGTGCCTGGGAAAGGCTGGTTGTCCTCTACTGGGTGGGACACCTTGCTGTTCTTTATAAAGCCTGCGCTTGCTCCGAGTGCTGCCTGCTCTTCTCCAGCCTGGACAAACCAAAGTGGGCATTGTGGTGGGAAGCAAAGATCAGCAAAGCCCTTCTATCATCCTGCCTTGCCCCGTTCCCACCCCAGCCTCTGCTTGGAACTTTCAGAGACACACATGGGCTAATTAAACACCAGTTTATTCTTTATCATCGCTTGTCTCTGTCAATGACAGCAGCAGCCTGTGATGGCATGGACCGGGTCACTCTTAATTAGCCGTTAGATGAAGTGATAACCTTGAAGGCCTTGGCAGACCTAAGCAAGGCTAATACTCCCTGTCAAACCACTGGCATTTCAAAGGCTGTCAGCTGAGATGTGCATGAACCAGGGAAAACAAACCCACTCGCCTGGGTTCCTGCAACATCTCAGGAGCAGGGAGGGAGAGGAGCATGCAGCATGATGCCTGGTTCCCTAAAGCAGAGCAAGTTTTGCCTTTGAGCTGTTGCCGTGGACAGATGTACAAACAGCTGGCACCAGGCTGACGGGACATCTGGGGGACCCCCACCACCCAGCAGAAAATGAAGTCTATTGCTCCAAGGCTTTGCCTCACCGACTCAGAAGCAGCTGCTGGTTGGGGGAGATGGGCAGTCACACACAGACACATGGGGGATAATCGCCAACACTCATTTCCTATGGAAAACCATCTGCGAAGTCTCCCTGAGTCAAGCTGGCTCTGCTTGAGATCCCACTGGCACAGGAACACAGCCGTGTCCCTGATATACCTTCATCATCCCAAAATCCTTCCAGTCCCAGCTCAGCTTCTCACTTTGGAGGTGCAAATTTAGCCAAGGATGCCTCTGCTTCGCTGCCTTGATGGACAATTGAGTGGCCCTTTTGGCCTGAAAGCTTTGTGCAGCAGGAAATGCCTCCATGAGGGCACTGCTTTAACACTGTTAAAAAAGCGGCTGTAAATCTTCATGGAGACTAGTAAGTCTTTTTTGCAGAGGACTCAGCAGACCTCTTGCTGTCCAGGTTCATGAGACCGGCCATGGAACTTGCATCCATTTCCGGAGACAGCTTTTGAAACTTGCCTCTGGGCATCCTTCTGCTGCTTCCCTCCATCCTCAGAGCCAAGTTGCTTCACTGGTACCTCCTTCTGCTTCTCTCACGCTTGCTTAGGACCTAGATCCCAGATCTCAGCTGGGCTCCAATCTGTCACAACATCCTCACCTCAAAGCCCAAGACGGAAAGGGACCATGTCTATGTCTTTTAGGCTCCAGACTAAAGTACACAGTCAGTTATTTGCTTCCAGCTCCTTCTCCAAGATTCTGGTTTCCTATCCACCCATGTCTATCCAGAGCAGGGACACACTGCATCTGAAGGAGGAAGCTCTGCATGGTGCAGAGCCAGAACAGCGTCCCCTTGCTCCAGCCCCAGGCTCTTCCCACAAGCTCTGGCAGCTCAGCGGCGCTAAGCCAACTTGTTCTCATGTGGGGGCTGACCCCAGAGATCTTAACAAGAAATTACAAACAATCTGGATGAGTCACATCTTCATTTGCAAGTCTTATTACGTTGAGAGACCCACTCTCTATATACATAGACCTTGGCAAAGCATCTAATGTAAATAGAACATTTTCCACCTGACAAGCCTATGGCATAAAAATATCATAGCTACTTTAGACTTTAAGAATGCCACCTCTGTAGACACACACAGTCACACAGGCAGCCCATAGCACCCTCTCCTTTCTTTGATACCTGGCTTAGCTTTTCCCAGGCAGCTCCAGCCAGTCTCACTCACTGGAAACCAGTGCGATGCAAATGGTCCTGCCAACCTGGGAGACATCAAACCAAGGTGGGAGAGGAGGGGGGGGGGAAGCACAGGGATGGGATGTGACAGCTGAGGTGAGAGACATGTTTGCCTTCCTGCACGGTGCTGGAGAAGGGATCTGAGGCCAGTGTCCACGGCTGATCCAATCTGGCAGGCTGGGCCAGTTCCTACTGCCTCCTGTACAAACGCTCAAGGACACAAGGGAGGGCTCAGGCTGTTCTTTAAGGAGCATGTTTTGGCAGCTGCTTGGCCTCAAAGCGCTAATGGTCCTTTTCTCCACCCTGGATCGCAACAAACTCTGACTTTTGGACTGACAGGAGAGAATCATCATTTCTCCTTCAGCCAGAACAGCCTGAAATATCTTGCAATGACTTTGGATCTCCCCAGGCTCCCTTGGGAATAGCAGCAATGCTATTTGCACTGCCATCAGTGTATCTGACACTCCTAAGATCTAACACCCTGCAAGCAGTGTCCTCCAGAAACCCAGTGAGGAGAGGAGGAGGCAGGGAGCTCGGTCCTGCTGTTGCTTCATTTGGTAACTTTGCCGAAGTCCCCCAAAGGCTGCACTGATGTGCACGGCAGCCTTCATTCTCCTCATTGAAAAGTTGATAAAGGAAATACCCCAAATGCACGTTGACCTCAAGGCCCTTAATGAAATGGCAGGTGCCAAATTCTGTTCAGCTTTCATCCCCCACTTCCACCCTGTCCCTTGCAGCTATGTCTATATGAGTCCTTTATGGATTTTCATCCATGGTCATTTATCCACAGTGAGGCATGGGAACATCTTAAATACTGTCATCTTAAATACAAAGTCATGGTATGACTTTGGGTTGTACCATCTAGCACTCTCCTAGCCAATGCCCTGGCATGACTGAAACTGCCATAGATGTTCCTCCCCATGGAGGAAAAGATTGCAACCTCCTTTCTAAGGTCCTTTGAGATTCCTTGAAGGAGAAATGCTTTGTAAGAGCAAGACCTTCTTATATGTCTGCATTTACAGAGATGTAAAACAGAAATATAGTAATATTAAAGGACTTTTCCAAAATTGCAAGCTGGGTAGTCCTAGGAGAACCAGAAATGAGTCCCAAGCATATGAAATACAGCACAAATAGTAACTAGACCCCGTCAATTGGTGCTTTCTCTGCTTAAAGCATGCTGTACTCTAGAGAATAGACTGGCAGTTCATCTGGTCAGTGTTTTGCCTCCTGTGACACTAACAATAGATACAGTTTAGTGAGATTATGGTAACCAGGATCCTTTTTGTCAATTTTTCTCACATATCCCTCCAGTATCCCCATTTGTTCTATCAGGGATGTTAAGACAACATCCTTGTCCCTCTTATATCTCTGTTTACGGAACTGCTGTCCATGAAATAATCTAATCCCTGATGGGCTTGGATATGCCAAATTCCTGACTACTGGGAAGTAGTTGGGGCATAAACTGGGGTTGCAGTGCCAGCCTGGACCAGTCTCTACCTACCATTACAGCCAGCAGTGCTGCAGGCACTGTGTTCTTTTCGCAGCCCATGAGGCAAAGCCCAGAGGCAGGTTTCCCTACACAAACACCTGCAGACCCCTGATAGCCAGAATCCAGCATTTCAACACAGTATGTTCCACCTAAATTGATGGGGTTTGTTGTGGTTTTTCTTTTTGTGATCAGCCTTGCACCCAAACTGGAAGCAAATGCTGCTTAATCAAGACATACTACTTTCCATTTCAAATCACAGACCGTATAAATATCTGGGAGGAGAGGGACAAGTGAGATACAAGGAAGAAGGAATCTCTGTAACTTGCTGGCCCCTTATTTGGTCTTCTCTGATCATCCCAAAAGTGAGAGGTGAGGGAAATGTGATGCCACCCCTCTGTTTGCCGTGCTGCCACTCCGAAGCATTTCCACTGCTTCCTCATAACTGCTAATGATGCATCAGTGATGGCTGTGATTGACAAATCTCACTATCTCTATTCTCACTCCCAAAGCACCAGGACAAATCCTATCTGTCAGTCTTGCAGCTCTACACGTTACCATTTCTTCTGGAGCTCTTATGAAGCCTGCTCCATCACAGTCGCCATAGGCTCTAAGATGGAACATTGTGCAGCCCTGTCATTAAGGGGGTGAAATGTTCCCACTCACAAAGTCCTTCTGTCAAACAAACTTATTGATGCTGGGATTAACCTAATGAAGCCAATGGATTGAGAAAGATAAGCAAGGAGGGGTGAGCCAGGAGTTAATCCATTTGGGGCTCTGCCAACTAAAGACATGGCCCCAACATTTCACATCTTCCAGTCATGCCTGGTCAGATGAGAAAGGCAGCCATGGGGTTGAACAGAAGTCTAGGAGCCAGCCCTTGCAGCTTCTTGCTCTCACCACACCACAGTTCTTCAGCTCCTGTGTGTCCAAGGAGCTCCTGCCTCTGTCAGGATGAGTGGGTGCTTTCCGATAGAAACAAGCATAGTAGATGCTTTCACATGCCTGACTTGCAGGTGTGAGCCACTTGGCCCTGCAGAGCCATAAACACAGGCTTCTCATCTGTTTTTGATCCCTATGGGTGGGATATGGGTGATTCAGCCTCTCCATAGTAGAGGAATAAGGAATAAAGTCCTATTCCTATTGACAAAGACACAGAGGTATCACATCTAGGCTCAACGGTACTCTGAGTCCCATTCATCTGCAAGGTAGGACCCAGCAGTATTTAGCAGTGACAGAGTTTGGCACAAGGTTGATGTGTTCCCAGGAAGGGCAGGGGTGAGACCTGCTGCCTTCCCCAGGAAAGACATCAGCCATACCCTTCTCTTACAGGATCAGTGCATGTCTTCCATCGGGCAAATGCTTCCTGCAGACATCTGCAGAGTCACTGCATGCCTATCTCCAGCCAGAAACCAAAGAGGGGTGGTGATCCCCATGGACATATCCCACCCTCTGATAAAATGCTTGGCTTCACGTCAGGCAGCTTTCCCAGTTGTTTCCAGGATGCTCGCCGCTCCCAGATGGCTCTCCAGAGGGGTGTAGCTCTTCTGTTTTTCAGCTTCTGTGACCAAGGTCCTTTTTTCCAGCAAAACAAATGCACTACAGGCCTCAGTATCTTCTTCTCATAAACAAACACCACGTGTGACTAGCCTGCGCTGAGCACGAGCTGTGGCTTTTGTGCAAAAGGAGCACTGGGGCATTTCAATACGCCCCACCGACTCCAAATGCTATAAAAGCAGCAGGAGACAGTGGAAAGCAGCTCACATTTCAACAAACCCACGTTCTTCCATCTTCCCCATCATCATATTATTATCATTACTATTGCTATTACTATTATTGTAAATAAAACAGAAAAACTCCACTCCAAGTCTTACAGATGAGAGCAGCAATTTCTTGCAGAGGCATTAGGAAGCTGGGGAGGTCATGTAGGAACCGCTGCATGTAATAAGAACCATGATCCTCCCAGGCTGTTGTCCAGCTCTGAGAACATCTGTTTGGAGATGGTTCAGATGGTGGAAGGAGCCTTTTTTCCCTTCATAGACATTTTGCAGCCAGAATGGGCCCTGTGAGGAAATCCTTCTGGAAACACACCTCCTGTCCATCTTTCCTTCTCTATGTCCCAGCAAAAAGTAAGTCTGCAGTGGAGCTGGAAATAAGTCCAGGATGTTGCACCACTGTCTGCCTCAGAGGGGTGAAGGGCTCTGTTTGATGGGTGCAGTCACCCTCAGGCAGCAACGGGGTCTCTCTCTACTGCAGAGAGGAAGGTCAGTTCCCAAAGTAGCCAACCTGAGGCAAAGCAAATGAGGGATTCAAGCATTTAAGAGATTTTCTGTGAAGGTTTTTACTTCGATTGACCTTTAAAAGACCAATTCTGTTGCTTTTGTAGTTAAAGCTGATCAGTGGGGGACACTGTTAGCACTTATTTACGGTTTTTGGGGTTTTTTTTACACCACGGTTTTCCAAGATGACAGTTAACTCTCTAATCCCACCTCACCTAAACCATCTGGAAAAGATAGATTAGTGACTCAGGGCTTACTCTTTTTCCTGCATGTGCTCTCAGTCCAACTTCCCTCCATCCCCTTGGCCCTGTAGAGCCACAAAAATGGACTCCTCAGTGTTCCCTTTTCACCAGCAGATCATGCACCAGGCAATAGCACCAGAGCACCAGAGCATGAAAACAGATGCCAGAGGAAGAGCATGAAAACCAGCCATCATATAGTGATAGTTTCCAGATTACTCTTCCTGATATTCGTGTCTTGGGTTTCCACAGTGGAAAGGAAGTGATGCCTTCCTTTAATTTACTACATCTGATATCCTTTCTTCCTTAGTATTTTCCCCAGTTACTCCCATGTAACCCCTTGGAATCCACAACATTCCGCAGAAAAGAGTCATCAACTTAACCACCTGTTACATGGGGCCACATGCTCTATTTGGAGGCCATCACTTGTTACATCCTGGTTTTCATTCTGAAGAAGACACTGAAAGGTCAATCTTACCCATCTTCTCTGTGGGCATCATGATTTTATAGATCACCCTCATACTGGTTGGTACTGTATGGTTTTGTATGTATATTTATACATGAAAAGAGCAGGAAAGATTCCTTCTTATAACCTAAAATGCTCACAAAAAAACCCTGCTCCCATCCTACTGGTTTGTTCATGTTTTACCTCTGCTAATGAATTAAAGCTTTTATAGACTAAAAGGGCAGAAGTATTGCCACCAAGTAAATTACCGTCTCTTCCCCAGCTGAGAGGCAGTGTAAAGAGAGCAGAGAGAACAGGTGAGATGTGGAAAATCATACAAAAGATGTATTGATTTCTTTTTTTTTTTGTTCCCTTTCCCTCTTTCCTACTTCCCAGCTGGTGCCAAAGAGGAGATAAGAGCTGCCAGGACTTCTAAGGGGATGAGTCATCTTCTCTCAAGCCCCTGTGACTTGACTCAAAAAAGTCAATAAAAGAAAAGCTTCAGCAAAGTGAAAACCAGAGTCAATGAAAGAAAAACCTCCACAAAGTGAAAACTGGAATATCCACCAACCCAGTGCAAAGGAGGAATTACCCAAGGAAGGTCTGTTAATGCGAGCAGGAAGGAGAGGTATGGAGTTATGTGTGCAGAAGTATTTTAAAACCTGGTTCTGCCCCAGAACCCTGCTGTAGCCCTGGGCCAGCCTGGTGGGGTGAGGCATCACCTTAACACTCTGTAATCTTGTATTTTTGCAGCCTGAAAGGATGGGGCTTGAACTAAAGCCCCTCCTGAGCGGGACACAGGTGTTTTCTACACTAGCTGCAAACGAAAAATGCAGACAGCAAGTTCACGATGGGGAAGCAGCAGCCACCCCAGCCTGGGCATCTCCTGCACGGTGTCAAGACCCCCATGTACCAGGTGCTGAGTGCCTTTATGGCAGGAGTAAAACAGAAGGGAGGTGACTGAGAAATTTTTAGGTCATTCCACATAACAAGAGGAGCTTACAATGATTTCCAGGGCAGAGAGCCTGCAGAAGAGGCCGCCAGCAGAGAGGACTTAGAAAGGACATTTTTTCACTTTGCTTTCATCCTCCATTGCTTCAAAGCCTACCAATCATCAGCTGGGTGGCAGGCCTGACTCACAGGCGTCTTCAAGGAGGCATTTTCCCTGTGAGACCCCTCTGAAGGCTCTGGTGACTCATGGGGACCCTTGGGCATGCTGACTCCCTGTCATGCTCTGACCCTGCTCTGCCCCTTGGGAAGAGCAAGGGAAGGATGCAGCCTTCAGCCTGCATCCCTCATGCCACCCCCAGTCCATGTGTTGCCCAGTGACCTCAGTTGCTGTCCTTTCCCAGTGGACTCAGGACTCACGGCTACTTTGGAGCATCCTGTTGCCAATCCTTCATGAGTCTCATCTCCCTTGACAGCTCCCCAAAGCAAAGGGCTAGACATGATCAGTTCTTGCTCCAAAAAACCTACCTTCTGCTGTACCATTGGTGGTTGGGCCTTGGCTCCTTGTCAGCTGTCCTTGACTTTCTCAGACCCAATGCTCAG
The DNA here is from genome assembly GCF_001431845.1 of Calidris pugnax. Lineage (NCBI taxonomy): Eukaryota > Metazoa > Chordata > Aves > Charadriiformes > Scolopacidae > Calidris > Calidris pugnax. The sequence continues at coordinate 13,555,559 of NW_015090793.1, forward strand.
CCTGGCAGCCTCGTGCAGGTCTCAGGATTCAACATGTCTTTGCTGCTGGATTTTTGCCTGTATGTATACAAGTGTCCATGTTGGGGAACAGACAGCTCCAGGTAAAGGATGATGTGATATTTCCACCCCTTCCCAAGAGCTGTTCATCACTTGGAGTAATCAAGCTCCCCAGTTGCTCCCCCAGCACCTGATGGCTTTGTCTCTCTCCGTGCAGGGTATAGCAGCAGGATTTCTTTACCATACACTGTCCAGACCTCGCTGAGGACACTGAGTCCCAGACTCAGCAGGACAATTATAAGGTATCCACTGTAAATTAGGAATCCGGCTCATGCACAGACAAGCCAACATTTTAGATTTCGGGGGAGGCTCTAATCCATTTCCAAAGCACAGTACTGAAACCCCAGTACAGGTGACAGAAAGGGGTGGAAAGCTCAGATGGCCTCAGGGACTGATGCAGTCACCCAGGTTAGCTATCTAAATATAATATGCTGAACCAGAGCCTTAATCACAGATTTCCTAGCAGTGCTCATTATCACAGCATCAGAGTATGTCACAACCCATTAATTAACTAATCTTTGCGTCCTTTGAGTACATTATCCCTATTTACAAATGGAGAATAGAGGTTCAAAGAGCTTAAAAACGAAAGTTTCCAGGAACACTTATTGCTCGATATCACACAGGATCTGGAGCACTTGCCAGCTCCAGCAGAGTGCTGAGAGGTGCACAACAGAGGCAGTGCCTTCTTACACTCCTTGTGGTACCAATTATTATATTTCCCATTTCTGCACTTTTTCAATTTTTCTTTTTGACCCCTTTTTCCATCCACCTCTTTGCCTGCACTAAGTCTCTTAGAAAAAAATTCCCTGCATCCCGCATCCCACATGGCATTTGTGTTCTTTGGGCTTGTGTTGTAACATGGGATGTGGTAGATCGTGGTTGATCCAGGTCCACTAGTGGTCATAGCTGTGACTTGTGACATGCTTAGTCCTCACTCCTGCAAAGGTGCTTGATTCTCTTCACGTGAAGACTTGCCTTAGCCCTGGGTCAGGCACCTCCATTAGACATTTAAAATCATTGGCATTTAAAAACACTCCCTGATGTGGCAGAGAAAAGCCAAGTTTGCAGACTTCCTCCGTGCACAGTGATCAGAAGGGTGGATGCATGTCAGCTCAGGACGGCATGTCCCCCCGTTAAGGCCCCTGCGGGGCCACACACCCCTCATACCCCACACACCCCACTCATCAGGAGTGGGATGACACCAGCTATTGGTCTGAAGCACTGTGAGGCAATTGCCTCCACCATCTCCAGATCTTCCCACCATTCCTCACAGCTGGCCCTGATGTGTCTCCTCAGCAGGCTGGTTGCTGGAAGCCAAAATGTTCCTCCTTGCAGACTTCATGCAGTCTGAGAGACAGCAATGCCATCTCCCGATAAGTGCCAAGAATACAAGAATGAACATCTTTATGTCTGCCTGTCTGTATGTACCATCTGCCACGCTCACAGGTAAGAAAAGTCCTACAGAGGAGTAGCGCCTTTGGCTATGAAATGAGACCCCCAACTGCTGTGTATCAGCAGAGCTGCTCCAAGCTGCCCCCATTTATCTAAGCATCCCTTCCCCAGGTGATTTTACATCCCAAGAACGTGGTGTTATCCAATAGCAATCATCAGCTATACAGCTTCAATTGACTACGAAATGGAGAAATTCCCAAATGGGAGTGCAATCTGTGAAGCGCTTTTTGATGGATGTTTAATGTGAATATTGACTATCTGGGCTTTTCTGCCTAATAAGTGGAGTGGATTTATGTGAAGGTTCATTGTTCAGATTTCAGTGTCATAAGGCAGCTCTGTTTTGATTATGGTGATTTATTCTGCTCTGCTGCACTATCTGTAACAGCTTATAACTGATTCAATTCCCTATTACCTCCAAAAAAAAAAAAAATTCAGCTGCATTTGGGACTTCATAGATTTTTCAGAAAAGCATGAAAAAATCCATTGCGATAATTTTCTCTGACCTACTGGCCAGTCTCATCCATGAGCTTTATGCACTAATTCCCACCTCAGATCCAATAATTGTGATCAAACTGATCAGACAAGAACCTCTCCTTTTGAACCGCAGCCTGCCTGGGTACAAATATTGCTAGCAATGGGAAATGCAATGCAGCCTTTGTCTGCTGTGCCTATGATCAGTTACCCTCCTTGCTAAAAAAATTGCTTCTTTTTCTGGCCTGATTTGTCTAGCTCCAACTTCCAGAGATTTACTTTTGTCGTACTTTTGTCTGCGGGACCAGAAAGCCTCTGCCATTGATTTCTGCTCTCCGTGCTGGCATTCATGGGCTGCCTTAAAGACACTCCTTAATCCTCTCTTTGTTAAGCTAAGCACAGTGAGATCATGGAGATTCTCACAATAAGCAGGTTCCCAATCCTTTAAGCGTTTTCTTGGCTCTTCTCTGAACCCTCTCCAGTCAACTGTTGAACCCAGTCTGGAGGTAGTCTTCCTGCAGGTTTTGCAGTGCTGCCAAAAGCAGAGGTGATACAGCCTCCTTTTTCTCACTAAAGCCTCCATTGTTTATAAGACCTAGGATGGCATAAGCTTATTTCACGCCAGGCAGAGCTCCTGGTCAGTTAACTATCTATTGTGCCTTCTACATCTTTTACAATCTCTGCTTCTTGGAAAACAGTCTTGATCCTGTAAGCATGGATAGATCCCAGGACCTGGAGCTCAGCTCCTGCCCTGACCGTCAGTAGATCTGACAACTGGAGTATCAGTTCCTGTTGAGTGGGTGTACTGGGGCTGGTCTCTCTATGCACGTTGTGTGAGCCCTGTCTGCCAAGCCGTTTAGCTGGCTCTCCAGAACTGTTTTAAGCTGTCCATGTGTCCATGTCTCTAAACTGGAGTCCCAAGTTTGTATTCTGCTCCTCCATGAATACTAGACCAACAGCAAAGACCACAGTGCAGATGCAGCACCCAGAGTTGTTCAGACATACACACTAACCCCAACGGAGTCCAGCACAGAAGCATCTCATAAAATCAAGAGCATCTCATGTAAAAATCAAGTTATAAGTAGCCACCATTTAATTCCCCTTAGCCAGTAAGTTAAACTGGTTGCAAAGGAGCCTTCTCTGCATTTCACCCTTGCCCCCCACCACCCCAGCCCTGATACCACCATAGTGCCTGCAAAACTGCCCTTTCTTGTCAAGCCCGGATCAACCGGCAGTGAGTGACAGTGTTCCCATTCAGCTGTCACACACCAGATGAGTCCCTCTTCTGCAACATTGCCAGAGATCTTTTTTTTTTTCCTAAGGTTTCAAGTGTTTAAAATCCTTTATACACATTTAGTATCTTCATATTTTATTTTAAAATATCATCAGGTATGTGGGTCAGAGGCTCACCATGAGTGTAGAGAGCAGGGAATTTTTGATGCAGAAATATCTCTTGTTGTCTGGACTAGCTTAACAAGAAGTTTGGGCAACAGTCTATGGTTCATAAAATGATGACTCAAATCCACTCGAGAGCAGAAAGAGCACTCAGCCTACGTTTGCACATCATCACATAAAGAGGTGGTTCCCAAGTTTCCAGTCTGTTATCCTTCTTTCTTTATTTCTCAGTCCAGAACCAATGGCAAGCCAGCAGACATATTATTACCAGAATCCATCCATTTGCCACCTTAAAGTATTGATACTCTTGATTTCTTTTTGTCTCCAAGAAGTTTCAAGACTTAAGGAAAAAGAGCTCAAAAGTGAGGGCTCACTTGATCATTTTTTTGCCACCTGAAATTTAGGAATACAGTTCACTCTAGTATAAACTCCATCTCTAGTCACTGGAGGGAGATCAGCACCTTCAGGAGAGATGGGTAAGGCTGGGTGAGATGAGGTGGGGTCCTGGAAGCATTCTGCCCAGCGCCTTTAAAAGTCTTCCAGGCAAATGTTCCTCACCTACTGGTGGGTAAGAGGTACCTTCACCAGCTGACGAAATCTCTTACATTTTCCAGTTCCCAAGCCACCACTGTGACAGGACCCATTTCCCCATCTATTGCAGATGAGGTAGTCAGTCCCTTGGAAAGCAATTTTTCCAAGGAGAGAACTTTTCCTCTCCTTCAGTCCCTGGACATGGGAGAGAGTTACAAAACTTGGCTCTGCCTCAGGCTGCATGTGATTTTTTAACAAGTTAGATCAGGCCAGAAATTTCTAAGAGCTCAGCTCCTGTTAAAAACCGACCCCATCCTACCCCCCCCAAAAAAGAGCCGGATTTGTTCCTGACCACGAGACATCTGGCAACTCCCACTGTGACATGAAGAGCCAGATCTTCAAAAGGTCTGGTCGAAATCCAGCATTTATTCACCCTGGGGCTTCTCTTTCTTCATCCAAAAGGAGAATGCTGCCTCAGATCACCAAGGTGTTTTGAGGCCAGACTCACTAATTTCCATGGGCAACATTTCAGTGGGGGAAAGAAAGGAAGATAAGATATTTAGCTGGTCAGACCGAGTGATTTTCTACTTCTCTGTTACAGGCCTTGTAGAGAGGGCAAAAGGATTTTGCTCTAAGCAAGAAATATTCCTTGCAACACCTTTCCTTTCAGGGTCTATGGGAACTTGGAAATACTGGGACAGGACGTCTCCTGAGTGCAATCCTAGTGCCCAGCCCCTTGTGGCTTTGCAAACCAGGCAGACTTTCCATGCACTTAACAATCGTCAGTGCATCTCTTCTCAAGAAACACCTCCAGTTTCCTTTCCCTGTTAACTTTTATCATGCATCATGCTGAAAGTAAAGTGAAGGAGGTCCACTGCATTAGGACCTGTAACATGAAGGTCTTCTGCTCTGGCTTGTCGATAGCCTGTTGTGGGCTAGCCGATTCCAGAGCATGATAAACCATCTCTTGGCCACCAAGAGGGCACCCCGCAGCATGTCAAGGCAATTTCTCTCACTGAATGGGATGGGAAAAGAAAATGACCTGTCTTGGGAAACAAAAAATTGGCTTGTAATGCTCCAGTTAAGCTAGGCTCGGGGTTGATGGAAAATAAAAAATCACTGTTTTAAGGATCTGATTATGGATTCTGATTTCACCAGTGAAAAGCTGCTTTAATAAGTTCTTAGACAATTGTTAAGGAGACCAAGAAGTTGATCTGTGCCATGTAAACATGGATTTTATTCACAGAGCAAGAACAAACACCTATAGTTCAGGCTGCCTGACGCTTTCCACTACAAGAACTTATTTGCAGTAACTTGTAACTTTGCAAAACTGAAAACAGATAGTCTAACATTTTCTACGCAGGATCCTTTACCTCAGATTGACCTTATCTACAGAAATTGTTCAGCTGTTTCCAAGAATAAGGTTAAGGGAATATCTACTGGTTTGCCTGTATTCATCAATTTGTGGTAAAGCTTTTGTTCTGGAAATTGTCTTGCTGTGGTTCTCTGCAATAGGGAGTAGATGGAAAAAGCAGTGTGTGATCAGCCGTTAGAGTTTGCGTCGTGGGTAGAGTGGAGAGAGGGGACGCAGGTTACACAGCCAGCCTTGCAGGCAGCATTTCCCAGCTTTGTGCTTTGCAAGCTTAACACTTTTTCATCTGGTGCTTATGTCAGGTTTTATTTTTGTCGGGAGAGAGGTGGAAGGGGAAAGCAGGAGTCCTGTGTAACACTCATAAGCCCTCCTGCGGGTGTCGGTGTCACAGTCTGCAGGGACCGCTCTGTTCCTGACCTCTAAAGGAGTTTAACTTTTAACGCAAAATCTTAGGCCTTTGTTTTGGCAGGTCTAAAATCACTTGCTGGCTTTAGCTTCTTTGCAGCATGCTGGGGGTCAGGAAGTTACCTGGCGCAGGGAGCCAGGTGTCGACCACGTGCCTGGCAGCAGAGAAGGACGGGTTTTCATGGCAAGCCAGGATGTGCATTAGTAACCTGAGCCGAGCAGAATGTGGGTGTCCATGCTGGAAGTACTGCTTGCCCCTCTTTGCCCAAAAATCCTGCCAGCAGCTGATGCCTGGGACCCAGTTTTCATTCTGATAGCTGGTGCCTCCAGTCCTTGTGTCAAGCTGTCATAGCACTGTTTGGATGGTGTTTTGCCTTCCCTGTCTGCCAGGTCCTAAACGCCAGCCTGGTTGTGGGTCTTCCATGCTCTCTGCATACAAAAGTGTGGGTCTGAATGCCTACTGCTGGTTTTCTGCCCTTGCTCCCTGCTTTTTGACTCATTCTAACTTTCTGCAGACCTTCAACTTTAAGTTTTCCACATCAGCAGCAGTTGCCCACTCTGCTAAACAGGGATACAAGTTTTGCCTAGGCTTACTGAACATTTCTCCTAAGCCCTCAATATCCTGCCACTCACACCACCAGTATTTATGCTGTGAAGTGGAGAGGCAGGCAGGATTTTAATGGAAACAGCCTCTAATCCATCTGTATGAGGATTTCCATCTCTGTATTATTCAGCAGCCCAGCTCTCCCTACCAGACCAATAAGCAGCACCTCCCGCGCTGGCTGAGAGCCAGAATAACTCTTCCAGGTGGCCAGATGCCAAGAAATAGGGCATTTGTAATGGGAACAGAGAGGAAAAACTGCTCCTGTCAGAAACAATCCAGCTGCCCTTCCCATCTTCAACAGAGCAAGGGCTTCAATGGTAAAATGAAGGTAGGCGTCTAGAATGAAGTTGCTGGCGATGCCTTGCCACAAGTAATTCTCTATACTGCTCAGCAGTGATAAAGCTCTCAGCAAAGGACAGCAAAAAACAGCCCAGTGCAAGGAACCATGGGTTAATCTATGGTGTCTCTGGAGCAACTAGTTCTTCCTGGTTTGGAGGCAGAATGAAACATTATGCCACTGCTACCTCGGTGTACCAGGGAATGGAGATGGTGATGCATGAGATGGATTTCCATCTGTCAATGCTGGTATTCCCTGGAATCAGGAAAACATGTTTGGTCCAGAAGAATCCACAGGCTACCGAGCCTGTGTTCCTAATGACCCGGGTACCAAACTCAGTATCACATATGCATTCAGCCTCCCAAGAGGAGTTCATCACACCCTGTCTCTCCTTGGATGTGTCCAGCAGATCATCTTGGAGTTGGCACACCTTTGCAATGGGCAAGGGGAGATGGCTCCATGGGTCTGAGCCAGTTATCATGAATATCTGCAACTACTGAAAGTCTCATTAATTTCCATGGATCATCCCTGCTCTGTGTCCTTAGTGTGAGCACCAAATATCCTCACAAGCTAGTGAAGCAGCCATAAGAAGGCTGCTGCAGACATCCCAGAATCTACCATCCCTTCTTCCTGGTTTGAGAGACAAGCTTCCAGAGGTAATAAAGGTACTCAGGTAATAAAGCCAGAAGAAGTCAGAGAGATCTCCAGCAAACAGTGCCCACTTTTGGTTCTCACAGTAACCTGGGTTGTCTCCACTTTAAATGTCAACAAACTCAATTCCCTAAACTCCACATCTCTAGAGGCTGAGACAGCTTTTGAGGACATACCACTTCATGCTAGCCCTGCCCTGCAAGCCTTTTCACAGCATCAGTCTTAGCCATTCAGTGGGACACTGGATAGGCAAGCGATTTGGTCTGACCCAGGATGCTTGTTCTCATCAGAGAAACCAACACTGAGCTCCTCTTGTGCCAAAAACACCCAACGAACCCACCTACAGAGGAACCATTGTTACAAGGCAGCTCTACAGGCTTGGACAGAGAGCTGAGGATTTTGGATGCTATTCAAAAGAAAGCTTTTTTTCCTTGTATCATACATTACAGCTAATTCAGTGGCGCTTTTTCCTATGAAGCACTTACAAAAACAGCAATGACAAAAGATATCCCAACCCAGCCATTTCAAAATCCTGCGCTCTCGCTGCTATTAAATGAATGTCTGAAAGGTCTGAATTGTATAAAGTAAAGAGAATATGGAGACCAGATCCTCAGGTGGTGTAAGAAGGCATCCCTCCAAAGGAATCAAATGACTCTTACTGATTTTTAGCCCAACCAAGCGCCTTTAAAACTCAGCAGAGAAGATTGCATTGCTATTGATCAGATACCAGCTATCACCAACGCAGGGGGAGATTTGTGCTTCTTGGGATGCAATAGAACAGGCTCCCAGACCCTGCTGAGAGAAACAGCAATTTAATAAGTGTTGAAACATGCTGTCCACTGAAAGGAAATGGAATAATCATGCAGACTGTTGAGAAGCAGGACATGATTCCTACAGAGGGGAGGTTTCTTTGTGAGAAGAGGATTAGCAGCCGGAGTCTGAATCCCAGCAGCTCGGCTTTGGACCAGTAGCCCCTGTCTTTCACAAATCTCCCAGTAATGGACAAGGAGTCACTTAAAATAACATTAGGGCAGCAGCATCCACACCAATTTGCCTGATAAAGCCTTTATCCTAATCTTAATAGGAGCTGACAATTGTTGTCATCATGAGTTAGCAGCTCTGAGTTGCAGCCCAAGACCTGCTGAAAGGACTAAGCTGCAGCTCCTGGAGGGTTTTTTACTGTGTTGGAAGTATGTTCAAAATACACACCGAGGGCCCAATTCAGCTCTCTGTTTCTCCAGTGTCGTACTTTTGCAGAGTTCCTGGCAGCATGGTAGGGGCTGCAGGTGAGACCTCACCAAGCTCACCTCGTCCTGGTGCTACTGCCCGTGCAGGCAGCGGCGAGGCTCCAGGTCTGGTGCAAAGCTTGCTCACGGGGACGAGGCTGTGCAAAGCCAGGAAAACTCCCCAGGAGCCTTTGGACCAGTTTGGCATGAAAATTTCATTCAACAGGGACAGGGAAGGCCTGAGAGAAAGCCAAACCTCTGTGGTAGGACAGTGGATGCAGGTGCATCCATGGAGCAATGGGGATAAAACGAAAACGCAGGGAAACATGATGGCTCCTGCTCTGCAAATTAACCTCTCCAGGTATAATGATGTGAAAACACTGATCTGTTCGTGTTCTTCTATCACCTCTATTACTGTCTCACAGCTCTGATAACTTCAGATATTTACAACACACATATCCATTTGTCTCAGCTCTCTCTCTAGGCTGCAATTCAAGTTATTGCAGGTAGACATCTGAAAGTAGGTCGTACTAATCTAAATGTGGACAAATGAATCCTACCCTAAGTGACAACTTCTGTCATGTGCAATTCACCCTTCTCCCCTTTTTGCCTCAGAGTAAGTGTGTGCTTCCAGCAGACAGTGTTATTCTGTAGGAATCGTCTAATTTTTTGTTTGTTTGTTTGTTGGTGTTTTTTTGGCTGTCACTATAGATATTATAGGCACAGATCTGCACCGGAAAAGTCCTGTCTGATGTCCATGGGCCATAGCATGTAAGCTACAAAAACTTCCCACTTTTACAGTATTTTCAGCCAAACAGAAAGCTTGATGACAAGTGTGGGGGTTCTCAAAAGATTTAGAGGGTCTTCTAAGCTCTACACTCCATCAGGAGACCACTGCTCTGCATGGTTCTAGCTGTACCTATCTCCTGACTGGTAAGAGATCAGATATGCCAATGATTTAGCTGAGAAGACCCAGACCAGTTTGGTCCTACTAATTCTGAACTGGAAGTCCTGTAGGCATTCATCAAGCTTCACACCAGGCCTTTTTTTTTTCTTTTTTTTCCCCTTATATCCTTGCTGGAGGTGGCAAGAAGGTAGGAATTTGGGAGGTTGTGAGCAGAACCCAGCAAATGGAGAGACCATGCAACCTGTCCCACTCCTTCACCACTCTTAGTGGCAGGCTGTCCTGGGGGGACACTAAGCACAAGGAGGGAATTATTTTTTCACCCATTCCACTCAAGAGAGGTGCTGGTTTTTGAGTAAAAAGCTCTTGTGCCCTTTTCCCAAGATGACGAGTAACCAGACTGCAAAGCTCCTTTCATACCTTGTTGCTTCTTGCCCCTGTGCAGGGCTGGCAAAATGCTCAGGAAAGATGCAGCATTATTCCCATCACCCTCTTAAAAAGACCTTTGGTGGCAAATATTTCCACTCTGTTTTGTCCTCTGTTGAAAGATTAACAGCTTAATCTTGCAGCTGTCCCACCCTCTGCCTCCCAGCCCTCCTCCTTTTCAGGATATAAAAAGATTGATGGCTTTTTGCTGTGACATTTTCCGGCATTTTCCTGCCTATGAAAACTGAAAAGTGACCAGCACAGATTTAACTGTGTTGGTGGGCAGGTCTTATATAAAGGCCTAAACTGTCTTCATGCTGTGCTTCAAAAGGCTTTGAGGGGGGGCACAGTGAGCTTTGCAAAGGGTACTTAAGAGCTTAGTGCTCACTACCCTATTACTGTATCAAGGGGCAACATCTGGCTTTGCATCATACCGGGCTCAGAAAACTTTTCAAGGTTCATTTTCTATTTTCTCTGAATTGCTCCCTAAAATCATTGATGGTAGATGCTGTGCAGGACACAGGTGTTATTGCTCTTCAGGATTCTATGGCAACTGCTTTCTGCCTCTTCCCTGTGCACTGTTTCTGCTATCATTAAAGTGTTTCTCTAATTGCAGAAACAAGCTACTATTGCATACGTCCTCTTCAAACTGCACAGACGAGATGCGATACTGCTTCAACTCCTGTGCTTCTAAACCAATATATATGAAGTGAAGCAGTGAAGCAGAGATGCACTCGGATCCTAAAAAGGATTTCCCGATAAAAAAGACCCAAGCAAACTATGCACTGGAGAAGACAATGCCATCAACAGTAAAAAAAAAAGCACAAGTCTGATGCCCACCCTTCTCTCCCAAATCATCAGTTTTAGGTTCAACTTTTTTTAGCAAGACCCAGAATGTGAGTTTCTTATCAGCCTGCTCATGTTTAAGGTGCTTGAGGTCATGCTTCTCAGCTTTTCTCCATAATTATATGAGTTTCTACAAATTAGTTTCGGTGAGAAAAAAAAATAGCATAACCATGTAACTCTTGGCATTGGGATTTTAAAAGTGCATCAGCTGCTGCAATATTTGTGATAAAGAGTATTGCCAGCTGAAGGACTGTTATAAAACTTTGGACATAAGGAACTTATATCCAAAGGATATATAAGGAATTTATATAAGGAACTTATATCCAACACAACTTTTGGATCACCTGTTCTTCTACAGGTGATCTCTGTCTCATGACCATGTGCAAGTGGCTTTGACACAAGTCCTTAAATTTGGAGAACCAATTTTTCCAGTTAAAACACACAACCTCAGCACATTTCTCCACTACCTGCCCCCTTGTTTTGTGCCTTCTAGCACCCATACCTGCCCTTTGCTTAGTAATCGGTGAGCATGATAACACGGTTCAAAATATAACAAGTACAGAAGCTCATGGTGTGATGATGAAGATGGTATGGTTTATGGATGCATAAACCAGGGATTTTGCAAAGAGAGGTCCAAGTATCATGTCTGTATGTAGCAGTAGGGTCACTGTGACTGCGACACTGCATTTTGTTCTGTTATTTACATTGAAAGCAAGAGCAGACTGACATGAATTATTGGAAAGTCTGAGTTAACTGGAGAGGACCCCAGAGTTCAAGATTTTTGTTGTGAAAGAGGAAGGCCAAGGGGTGGCTGGAACACAGTCTGCAAGACCCCTCATTAAGTGCAGAAATCTGGCATCACTTGTCAGTCTGTCAGACAAAGAGATAACAAGATCCTGAGGCTAGATGTGAATGCAGGACAAAATCAAACAAGAAATCCCATCCGGTTACTCTTTTACTAGGAAGGGTAAATAAAAACTTATCAATCGGGATACTGAACTGTCCGTTGCAGGAAAAGACTTTTAAAACAATCCTAGGTGGGTTTTGTTCTTTTCTGGAAAATCTACCCTCATCCTATTAAGCAGGAGGGGGACAATGTCTTCCTGACCTAACAAGAAATCTCCAAAGTCTGCATGTGAGCTGCAGGGCAGTTTCCACATCCACTGAAAAACCCAGAGAGGGAGAGAGCTTCAGAAGTACCAGCTAGGCAAGAAGTTGCAACAGCTCCTTGGAGTCCCTTCATTTCTTTTGCAGAATAGAGATGCACACACACTCTGTTCCTGGGCTGCACATGTATTCATCCTTTCACCCTTCTGGGGAAGAGCTTGTAACCCTTCACGGGTCCCCATGGGGCACTGGCAAATGCAGTAGTGGGCAGTGCCACATTAGGAATCCAGAGAGGAGAAGGCAATTGGCTCTTCATACCTTGCAATCCCTATGAGAAACATCAGCTGGTGGAAATACTGTCCTTTCAGGGCCTTTCCTAAATCCCCTTATGCTTTCCTGAGGATAGAGTTCACCAACACCCTCTCCTCTCTCTAACAGCCAGGGGAACAACCCAGGAGACTGCACAGGGCTCAGGGCAGCAAAGGGAAGCCAATGTGTGCAGGGAGCAGATACCTAGGAACAACCCAGTCACAGCCCTGTGCTACCAGGTGCTTTCCCATGAAAGAGTATGTTGTCCTGTGTCTATGATTAGATATGATTGTAGCAACAGTTATGAAAATGTACAGTTAAAATACAGAAAGAAAATACAGCAGCCCTTAAAATCATGAGACATTAAATAGCTGAGAGAAGTTTAAAATATTTAGCTAGAACAAAGTGGGGGGAAAAAAGAAATTATAAAACCAAAACACCTACCTTGGCCTCCAGAGCAGCCCCCGTTGCCATTGTTGTCCACCACTAGGGACAAAAATAACATCTTTCCATCCAAAACCCTGGAGGGAGTTTCCAGCAAATGATGATGTGAACCACTTGGGTCAGGACTAGCTCAGTGAGATTTAAACTGGTTTTTGCTCTCTGCAAAGACACTGAGTAACATCGCCACAGGGGACTGGCCCCATTCTTCATATAATTGGTCCACTGAAGAATTAAAGCCTTTTGGCCATCCTTCTCCTGGCTCTGTTGCCTTTTTCTTCACTCCCAGCATCTCCAGAATGGTACCCAGCCTATCAGATGAGAAAAGGACAGTGTCTGGCTTTGCCCATCAGCTTTTTGTGTTGTTTCTTGTCCCAAGTTCAACTCCACTCCAAGTAGTCTAGCAAAACCATGCTGTTCACCTACCTTCCGCCTCCTTGGGCTAGTGGATGGGGGTATCCTCTCTGGTCCCATCCTACCGTTTGAGGATATTCCTTTCTTGCTGGTGAATATAAGCACTACCAAGAAGAAGGTGCTGACATAATTTCTAAAGTAATTAACAACTGGGGGCCTCCAGTAAACCATCTGCCATGGGCAGAGGTTGCTGTGAGTGGAGTTCCCATCTAGAACAGTTTTCACTGAGCTGCTCTAAAAAGTTGGCCAGGACTTGTCTAAGGACAGATAAAGCACATACCAGAGTTGCCAGTCTCTCTCCGTTGCCCAACTCTGGAGTCTAGAGGGCCATGCTACATCAGATCCATGTGTAGACTGTTACAGTTAGACAAGACAAATTGAACCCTAAGGCCTAGAAATGTTTTTTACATCATCCCACAGATGGTGTGAGCCATTGTTCAACTCACAGCCTGCCCCCAGTCACACATGCAAGAATGGCTAGTGGTCCTTATAGTGGCCATAACCGGTTTGGGCAAGGTCAAGATGAATTTTGACAGCAATGTATAATTAGTCATGTCCAGCCTCCTTGCCATGACCTCAGGAGTAATCCCTAGTAGTCTGGTGTTCCTCCAATCTTGCTTGCTTTTTAGGCCAATATAAAGCAAAATCCAATTGCCCATTTTTGGAAGACCATCCCCAGCCCCCACCACATCACAGCAGTCTGCCTTCTTATTAACAGTTTGGGCACCTCCAGGGAGCTTTTTAAATGCAATTTATTTTCCCTTCAAAGGAACACAGGTCTGAATATTGGAACAAGAGAAGGAGGTTGGGAGGGAGCAAGGGGTGTATTCTGCAAGCAAATCCCCATTGGCTCTGGTTGTTATGTTGAATTGGGCTGCATCTGTCACATCTGATTAGATTGTGTTGTCCTTTTTTATTTCCCTGATCTAAGCTATGATTCTTCCATTTTTATGTGACATTTCCTTGGCAATATAACTGCTTGGATTATATATTCAGAATGTTTCCCAAACCGTAAAACATCCAGATTGCAAAGGGTATTTATTTGCATAGTTATGTTTTGCTTTATTTTGTTGGGTTTTTTTAATGTTGCTGAGGGTTGCCTTTTTTTTTTCTTTTTGTGCTGATGCTGCTTGTAAAGAGGATCCATAAGGCTTTTTGCATTACAAAGTATCAGTGACTTAAATTTAGAGCTAGGCTATAGGTACCATACTTGGGCAAGGATGGGACATTTCAATTTCAAGAACTGCATCTCTCTTCAGTTGGACCTGGTGTCAGGGCAGAGAAAATCCATAAGTCTTTTAGGTTAACAAAGGTTTAGAGGAGGCAAGAATATCACCCAAAATGATCATATCTACACTTGACTTTGCTGGGAAGTCCCTCAACCGTATTGTCACTTGGGCAAACCATGATTGCTGGGAATAGTGACAAAATTAGAGATCAGGGGCTGGAATTTTCAAGCTGTGATATCTTCAAGAACCATTAGTTACATAGTGGGCTGAACTAGTAGCAGAAGAATCAGTATCCCAGCTAATTCCCTCTCTAGTTGTGGATATGCCTGCAAGTCTGGGTGCAGACAGTGACAAACCTAACCCTGCCATGTCCTGAGCTGGAAACAGGCTTGATGACCCCAAGCCCACCATCCAGGATATCTCAGCCACCGCACAGGTCCATCTAGTGTCATCTGGTGCCTTGACAATAAGCCAGATGCGATGCCTACAGAGAAAGTATTTCCCACACGCAAACACATCATGTTCTCCTGTTCACCAGGTGGTCCACCCCTTTCATTGTCAGCCATCTCCAAGGACCTTGCATGTTAGAGGCAATTTTTTAATAATGACACATATATATTGACAAGTAGATATCATGGGCCAGCTCCTCAGATCTGTCAACATATGTTACTCTTGGAGCATGAATAAAGTTACAATTATTTATGTCAGCTGAGACTTTCAACATATTTTTGTCCTCTGAGATACTCCTCATCCATAGCTTTTATTTCATTAGACGCTTGCTTCCAGGCACCTCTCTTCTTGCACATATTTTGTAACCTCAGACATCCTACCCGCAAGACCAATGCTGGACCATTTAGTTAACTGACCAACCAGTTGGGTTTTGATGACTGAATCGCTGTGGGAGATGATTGGGAAAAGTCTTTTAGTCCCATTTAATGGCTCAGCTGAAGGAAACCTGAGGAGACTGATGCTGGGGCTCCATAAACACACAGAGCAGATTCTCAGCTGCGGGAACCCACCAGATGATGGGTGTCTTGGTGACATCTATGCTTCATCCTGGTGGCCCATGATAAACCAACACAAAGCTTGGTGAAGGAGAGGTCCGGGATGGTTGTTGTCAGGAGAATGATGGAGCCAAGTGGTCCCCATGCTGCCTTGTTCTCTCAGACCTGCAGATTGCAGCGTCAAACACTGCCCTGTGAAAAACATCTGACACATCTCTAAATTGACCTGTCCCCATCTCACTAAACCTGGTCACGTCTTCATACCAACATAATCTTACCTCATTTTCATCCAGTATCAGCAGGGGCTGAAAAAGTCCTATTAAAAAGCAACTTTGTGCGTGCTCGTGTGTGCGTGCTCCGAAGATAAATACAATCACTGGCACTGATTGACTAATAAACTCCTTTCTAGAGTCTGCTGATTATTCCTATGGAGGTGAAACCATGCTGATGAATTAGCAATGGATTATTAGAGTAGTCCTGTGTCCTGTCTGCAGGGCTAATTTTCCTGCTGAGGTAAAGTGTGTTTACCATGCCAAATATTCGACTGTCTTATCTTTGTCTCCTTGTTTGCAAGAAAGTAATTCAATGCTTCCTCACCAAACTGTGGTCATGGATAGGGGAATGATTGAAAGGCTGAGCTGGTTTGACAGGCTGGGAAAAAACACTGTGTAAAGAAATGTATCTCAGCTCAAACACAAGACACCTATAAGATAAACCAACAAAGATAGATAAACAAGCTCCCACAAAGCTCGAGTGCCATCTTTGTCTCTTCTGTTTATCAAGGAGACCTTGAATACGTAGGTCAGAGGTGTCATCTGAGCATTTGACACACTGTCAAGGAAGCATAACTCCAGAAGGGCAGTTAACTCAGGTGCCAAGGCTGTTGGGAGCCCTGTAACACAGTTAAGGGAACCAAGAGCAAGATTCATATATAGGTGAACCTTCAAGACCAAAGCAACTAACATTTTCTTCTGAGAACAACAAGCTAGTGCAACTATATTCCTCTGCTCTAATTCTTCAGGGACGGTAAGATTGGTGGACCACAGACAACCGGTCATGTGTGGACAGGACCAGAATTATTAGGAGGACAAGAGCCTGGGTATGGAAGGAACTAAGGATTACAAAGATTACTATGGTAATGTATGATATCCTTGCAGAGTCACAGAAAACAGCAAGGCAAAGCCCACAGCTGCCAAGTTCCTGCTTCCACACAGGCTTGAAATGGAGTTTCTGACCCAGGACCGAGCACCTCTTGATCCACCCCCAGACATGAGCAAGCCAAGGGGAATTCAAACGCTTTTCATTGCAAACACCCTTTTTCTGGGCCATGTCTGGCCCTGAGTTTTCCGTAGTGGAATTGCTAGATAGATGTTGTGGGTAAGTTACTGAAGTGATATTTTACAGAGGGTTTTTTCCCACTCAACAAATTCTCTGCCCTTGTAAGGTTCTAAATCAATGATGAAGCCATTCAGTCTCTTTTCTTGTCTTTCCAAAGCACATTGAAAACTTTTCAGGCTGTATCCCTCTCAATCTCAATTTGTCCTTGGTTTTGCAATGCTTAAACAGGCTGTGCCATGTGTGACCACCTCAGCCAAGTGTTTATATGGGCCAGTGGTGGGGCCACAGCTATGGACCTCCATGTGTCTAAGTGCCAAACTCCCCCTTGGCATTTTCCCCCAGCCGAATGTTTCAGCTTTGGAGTAAAAGAAGGTTCCTCAGAGCAGGAGGACAAATGAGAGGACAAATGATAGGATATGATGCTAGGAATAGCTGTATAATCCCATTCTGGATCTACCTGGGCTGGCTGTCAGAAGGACCAGGGATCCAGAATGCCCAAAACACTGAGCCAGGGGATGCACCCTCCCCTCACTAGCCCATGAACTTGACAATATTTGCATTTAGATGGGAACAGTTATGAACTCAAATGGCCTTTTGTCACCACACAGCTGCTGCACACAGCTGCTCCTTGATGCAAAAATGTCCCTTGTGGTTGTTACACATCAGGGCCCCGCAGTCCTTTGGTGTTTTCCCCCATTCATCTGAATAAAAGCTCTGGGTGGAAATGGCAGAGAGCAGCGAGATTTCCCTGTGGAGTTCTCCCATCGGTCTGGGACTCCAGCAGCACTCCACCTGCTAACACACCACACTGCGTTGAGGGGGAGACTCTCTGCACAGATTCAGACACCTATGCATCAGCATTTCTGTGTGATCCGGGTGCTTGATTCAGTTGCCTAAACGTGGCATATGACATGAAAGATGCTGTAGGTTACCCATAGAGTCATCATGCTACAAAGATACCAGTAACCCAGGGTCTGCAAGCCCCGTGCAGGCATCTCAGATACCTCCAGACATCTCTAATGCCACTATACAACCATCTTTAAAAAAATCAAGCCAAATCCCTAATAAATACACCCTTGAGCTTGGAGACCAATTCAGCTGAGCCTGTGTTTGCTCCAGAGGGAGCAGAACTGCTCCCCAGACTCCTTGGGCTATACTTAGGACTGCCACCAAATTATAACATAAGCTCCCATGCCTTGCTCCTGGGAGACACCTGTAAGTACAGAGCTAAAGCCAGGGTGTGAATTTGAAGCTGAATCTTTCATGGGGTGCATGTGTAATTAAAAAAAAAATAAAAATATTAGTTTAAAAACATACCTCTTTTTTGATATACCAGCAGAAACAGCCTTTTCTGTAATGCTCTGGGAAACTGGGGAGACAGTGTGCAGGGAGAAAGCCTCCAGAAAGCATAGCTCTGATCTCCCTAACCATCACATCACTCCCCTGATGTCAGGGGCTGTGATTTCGCATTTACCCACTGCGATATCCAGAGGTCTGCAATGAACTCTGTGACTCAACAGGACTGTAGGATTATTGTCCTCACCAAAAGAATACTAATTGACTGTAACCAAAATGTTTTGCTGAAACACTGCAGTTTGGGAGAGGTCAATGACTCACGAGCACGTGGGAGCTCACACTGTCCACTCTTGGAGCTGGGTGATGGGGTAAAATCTAAGCATCTAACACAGGACTTTATGAGGGCCCATGGAACCTGTGAGCCCCCCGTGGCTGTAAAACAAATTCTTCACCTTCAGTATTCAGGAGGTTTGCGTTTCCAACTCAGAAGCAGTAAGGAGGTGGGCTAGACTTAGCAGAGGCAGTATTCAAGGTAGCTGGACTTTGGATACTGAAAATCGGGGGTTAGTTACTAAATTGCAATAAAGATCTCATTTTAATGTTGAGGTTTTTGCATATGCAAGTTCAGCAGAAATCCTTGTGGATCTGGTTGCATTTCCTTTCTGGAAGCTGAAACATTTGTAATGGAAGATTTCCCCTCTCTAGGAAGTGCCCCCTGCCCCTTGCAGACGCACTGTCTATTTGTTTACCAACCTTATTTTAGAACTAGTATTAACCAGTAATGCTCTCTTGGCAGGGATGGTTTTTTCCCCCTCAGTGGAGAAATTGCATGTGAATTTTGAATTTTCCAGTTAATTGAGCAAGCTAAGCACTGGATATGCAACAGGCCCCTGTAATGTACATATGCTTTATTCTGCTTTTCCTAGAGGGGTCCATATTCAAATAGTCATAGGGAAAAGAAAAGAAAAAAAAGAAGACATGCTGTAACTTGCAGGGTCATTGAAAGCCTTTCCAGATTATTTCCTCTGCATCTTGGGGGTTGTCTCAGCATACCCCAGAAACAGTGATACTTCTATGAGTGATAGGTTTGAAGGGAAAAGGGCTCAAAGAGATCTGGGAGGAGCAGAGGTGATTGGAAACGGGACCCTCTTTAGCAGCGAACACCAGGAAATGGCCTTTCTGGGACGGAAATTTCAGCCTTTCCCAAGAATCTGGAAGTCCTGGGTCAGGTTTAGGAGTTAGAAGTGCAATGCTGTTAGCCTCAGATATAGGAGGGCTCAGATCTGAAATGGAGTAACTTGGAAAACCCCTCTCCAGCACAATCAACCTGCTCCAAAGCCAACCCCATCCCCATAGAGCGTTTTAGAGCTGATGGCTGGGGGTTACCCAGTGGGGAAAGACAGTCCATCAGCTCTGCAATACAAAACCCATCAACTCCAAGGGAAAGTGTAATTGAGGGCCAGGTCCTTCTTTGGTAAAAAGCATTGTGGCTCCACCAACACAAACTGGTGGGACAATGCCAATTTACAGCCAGCAGGGAGCTGGCCCTGTATCAAAACATGCATTAAATCTCCATTAAGGCGACAGGATTTTATTTAACGTGTGCTCCTCATTGACAGAGCTTGTTTTATGTGGAAAAGGAGCATTGGTGAGAGCAGCAGATGTATGTAAATAGCACGCTCAGCGATGGGTTTGCCTCCCATGCTGGAGGGGACTAGACTGGTGAAGCCCTTGGGCTGAATATAACTCCATATTTTGCAGACAGATTTTGCTTTCTCCTCCAGGTTTGGGACTGAGTTGCCAGTCAAAATATAAGTCAGGTGTGACTTCCACTGCCAGTGTAAATTTCTTCCCTTTTCACAAAAAAAAAGTATTAATCTCCCCCCATTTGAACAGGGACTTTGCAGGAGCTTTCCTTCCCATGGCTGAAAGCTAGGGATGAAAAGCCCACGTGTTCCACCTTCATGGATTCGGGATATCCTTACAACAGAGAAAGACTGATTTACAGCCTCCTATTTTTAACCTGAATTTTAAGGCCCAAAAAAGACATCTTACTTAAATGCTCCACTTATGTTTTCCAAGGCATTTCTTTCTGTCCTTACAGCCACTAGAAACCAAGATTTTAGCCATTTCTAGGTCTCCCCACTTCCTTTCCCGCCTCACATTGGAGATTTGGGAAACCACTCCTAGCTCAGACATCCCCTAAAGTGTTTTTATCCTCTTCCCTTGCAAGGGTTAAGAATAAATCACTCCGAGTAGCCCAGCCACTTACTCCCAGAAACCCATTCAAGTGGGACCTGCTGCCAACGCCGGAACATATTTGTATCCCACTGTTCCCAGCCATGTGGCAGGTGATTCTTAGTCATAACAAATTTGCTTTGCTCCTGCAGGACTGTCATCTAGTGTTTATTCCGGGACCACAGGAAAAATCGCTGGTCTGAGGCAGGGCTTGAACATGGGAACTACTCATTTACTGTCTTGCATAGGGTGTCATAATTTTATTAAAACCCAGGCAAGCCTGACACCTTGGTGACAGAATATAATTTCCCTAACCAAATGCCTTGACACCAAAAATGGGCTAAATTACATTATTTTAAAGGAGCAGATGGGAATGCTAAACATTTACCCAGGGAAATGCTTAGATTGCCACAGTCCATTACTGCCACGGCACGGCAGGGTACCCAATGGCCTCCATTAGTGAGTGCAGAACAGAAGCCACAGGTAAAAGTCTGTGGTCATGTTTCTTCACAAGAAATATCTTTGCTCCTCCCCAAACACAGCAGGCCTGGAGATGCTGGGGTAGAAAATCAGATTTATAGTGTGGTTGTGAAGATAAGAGGATAAAGGATTAAAGCATTACACGTACCTCTCCATCCCCTCCTCATCAGTCCTGGAAGTGTCAGGGGTGACTGCGTGGCCAGCTACATCTTCAGAAATCTCCCACTTGCCTGCTGCTCGCTGCTTCATCTCTTGCATCCTTGGATTCTCAATGGGTGGAAGCAGGGAAGATGTAGGTCAGTCCAGGCTGGTTGTCTGCTAATGTCAGGGCTGTACACCATAGCTCCTGTTCTCTTCAATGTTTCTGGAGGTGTGAAGCTCTCCTTGTCCCTGGTGTCAGATTTGGAGACATGTCTATAGAAGAAAACTCCATCAAGTAAATGTCAAGGCTATGTTTTGGCTCAGAAAGTTCCTGAGCTACAGCCTGCTGGTGACTGGAGACTTACTTTTGGGAAAAGAGATGCTTTGGGGGAAAGCATCACTGTGTTCTTTTTCCTTTACCTTCAACATCTGTTTCCAACCACTCTTAGAAGCAGAATGTATGGTGATCTGGTGTGGACAGCCTTCTCTTGTGCTGAACATGCCAGGGTGCAAGAAAGGAGGACAGGTTTATTCTGAGTTAAGGAACATAAGCATTGATTAAAGGGAGGTTCAAGCTTCCACAAAGCCTCT
The DNA here is from genome assembly GCF_001431845.1 of Calidris pugnax. Taxonomy (NCBI): domain Eukaryota; kingdom Metazoa; phylum Chordata; class Aves; order Charadriiformes; family Scolopacidae; genus Calidris; species Calidris pugnax. The sequence continues at coordinate 13,576,824 of NW_015090793.1, forward strand.
TTGCTCCCACAAGAAAAGGCTGTTCTGCAAAAATCTCACCAGTTGTTTTGCTGCTGCTGGACCAAAACCACTTCTAACTGCCGGATGGAGGCATCAAACCAGCCCACAGTCCCCGCAGTGCATTGCAAATCTTCAATGGGGCTAAAGAGGGGAGGGAGGCAGGACTGCTGCTCTTATGGGGTGAAGTACATCTGCCCCCATTTCTCAAACAGGTGGTAGCAGAGAGGCAGTGTCCCTGGGGAGGATGGAGGAAGAAAGTGTGAGAAATCTTCCCACAGCAACAGGCTCAGTCAAGAAAAAGTCCAGCCCCAGGAGACGGAGAGGGATCTGCAGGTCGCAGCAGAGCCACAGTCTGGGGAAGGCAAGTAGGTCGGGAGGTGGTAATCCTCCCCAGGGCTCTTGGCCACCACTGAAAGACCTGCAGATTGTTTACTCGAGGCATAGCTGAGCTCACTATATCCGCACTCAGCACAGCTGCCCAAGCAAGGTTTGACCCAAATCATAGCTTAGTTTGAGCATTGCTGAGCTTTAATAAACTGAGAAAGCCATTGTGCTTGCCAAAGCTACTTCATTTCTGCCTCAGAGCTGTCTTGCAATTGGCTCCAATGATGAGCAGAGTGAAATCCATGCTGACATGTAACCCATATCTTTCTCTGGACAGCAAGTTTGCCCCAACTTGGATCTTTCTAGTGGCACATTTCTGAATGCTTTCCAAATGGTCAATGTGTTTTTTGAATCAAGGACTCCCTATTCAACTAGTCATGTCAACAGTTTTTGAGAAGGATAGCATATTCAACCCTCTGAATATTCTCTTGTTACCTGTCCAAGGTCCCTCAGGACTTGCCAGCCCCATCCTGGATCTGAAACTCCATCAGCTAGGAGTGCCTGTAAAAATAAAACAACCTAGAAAACCTAGGGTAATTTCTAGTAATGCAAACCCAAGTCCAAATTGGAGTAGATTGGACAATTTCTGCACACTCTGGAAGCAGAATGCAAGGAGTGTTTAAGAAACAGTTGGGGAGAAAGCAATCAAGAGGACAACAACAACAACCAAAATAAGAGAAGTGGATGTGAAAAAATAAACTTAGTGTGCTGGAAACAGCAGCGGTTTAGCTGGAAAGAGACCCCCCAAGAGAGCAAACAGATGATGCTGGAGGGAGGAGGAGAGGGGAGGAAGCAACATCAGAGAAAAAATACAGCAAAAAGACTTTGCTAGGGAAAGAGAGTGAGAGCCACAAAACAAGCAGAGAGAACACAGAGCAATCATTAATTAGAGGAGGAAAAAGAAATAATGTGCAACAAATTGCAGAGAGCATTGGCAATTAGCGGCAAGGAATCCATTCCCTTCTGCACACAATAGACGCCAGATAAGAACATCCATTTCAGGATGTTTTGCTCAAGTATTGCTGGAGGGCAAGTAGCCATACCAGTGCGGGCATTTGTGTTGGCACTGCCTGTGCAAAGGGAGGAAAGATTTGTCATGAGAGGGAACAGATGGCTGGGTGGGGGGGCAGGGGGGAGGAACCCAAAGAGATTGGAAAACTGTGAGTGGCAAAGGATTTAAGAAAAGCATTCTAGTTCGGTAACTCTGAATAAACTGAAGTATATGCTTCAGACCCAGTAACATCAGGCACCTGCTTCCTTAATGGTGACCACACTTACAGCTGCTGCTAGGTATCCCTAAACCTGTCTTGACATCTACAGCAGTGACCTTTGTTGCCTGGAATGATGCAGGACGATGCAGTGTTAGCTATTCATATCCCTTCTGGACTCAAATGACTCCTTAAATAATTTAAGTGCTTTGTGCTAGAAAGCTCTACAGAGATCGAAGGAACCAATTCTCAACTCCAATGGCTCTTGAACCAATCCAGGCTACTTTTCATAAATCTAGAGATCTTTCCAGGTCCAAGACTCAGCATGAGCGAACTACCAACCCTCCCCAGTGGCTGAAAAAAGCACATCCTAAATTAACACATGCAAGACCAGTTACCACTGGGTGGTACCTCTTTAAAGCACAATAGCTCAATTGTTTTTGAGCATGTTGCAAGAGCTTGATTCTGTCCAAGTTTTCTGGAAGACTCCCCAGCTCTGTTAGTCATTGCAATGAAAGGTGAAGATGTCGGGGAGTGTGTTTCTTCACTTCCTGCATAGCAAAGGGATTGCCAAGTTACAGCTCAGGATTTGAATATCTGAGGGTCAATGGTCAAGTACAGCTCACCCTCCACTTGCTGCAGGTGGGATTTAATTCACTGATTTCAATGCCCAGATTTAGATGTCTCCATGTAGGTATCCAAGGGTCTAAGTACCCACTGCAGACTTTGGGGACTCAGTCAACACAATCAAGGGATCCTAGAGAGCCATTCCGTTGACCAGAGAAGTCTTATTTTGGGAAACTGAGTGTCTCTGTAGATCTTCAGTGGTTAAATTGGAGCTTAATGCTTGTTGCATAATTGGGCAGGTACCTAGGGCAGCTGGAGGTCAAGCAGGATGCCCTAGAGTATCTTATGGCAGTAGAAAAGTAGAACCAAGGTGAGCTCACCCCCGACCCAGGCCATCCAATGCCATTGATGATGGTCTTGGGTGTCCTATATGACCTCCAACATCTCCTGTAAAATGAGTGACCTCTTGTCCCACATCATATCTGCCACCCTTGAGCAGATACCTTGGAAATCTTAGGAAGTCTGAATGTTGGGAAGTGTCCCCACCTTGGGAAACAGGGATGACAGGGATGGGGTAGTGGAAGGCATGGAGGAGGAAGAGTAGATGCAATCAGCGAACAGGCAGCATTGGCAGTATGTGGGTTGCACCTGAGGACAGTGAAGGAAGCGGCAGGCATTGATGGCTAAAGAGGTGTCCTGAGGCTCAGGGACTTAAGGGATGGGTAAGAGGGTAAACAGGTCTCAGATTCTGAAAAGTTTGGTAACCCTGGAGCCAGTACAAAAGGCCAAACCCTTTCTGTGCTTCTCCCAGAGCTGCTGTCCTCTCCAGGGGGGGACATCTGTCTTATAGAGAAACAAATGACTCACCTCTCTCACTTTTCGGTTCACATTTCTCAGTTGCATTCTGCAAGTTAAACACCACTGAAAGCCAAGCAGAACCTGGAAAAGCCAGATAAAACCCTGCCCTGACTAAAGACAGGAGTGAGAGAGCAGGGATGAGAGGTCTCATTTAGGTGATTTGTTAAACGTCTTTGAAGACATCACTACTGCAGTATTGCAAGAAAATTACTCTCTCAACCTGTGGTTTTTTTCAAGGAGCATCTCAGAAGGTTTCATCTGTGAGATAAATGGTTGAAGCAAAGGGCTGGGGAGTGAGAGGAAGGAAGGGAAAAAAGAGCCTGGAGCACAAACCACTTAAAGAACAGGTAAGAAAGCAACACCAGAGGTAGAAACCACCTTAACTTGGAAACTCACCATGGAACAGGCTGCACCAACAGGTCCTTTGGGGCAGTTGTAATTTATAATGGGTAGGCAGTTAAAGGCTGCATGTTTTTAACAGGACTAGGCAAAGAATATCCAAGGCACAGAAATTACCTAAGGAGCCTAGATTTCTTTTTATAGTAGATGTAGCCATCTATGTTGTTTTTTGATTCAGATTTTAAAGACTTTTTTCACTGGTTTTCAGCAGTGAAGGCACATGCCAGAACACAAACTTTAGCTCCTGCTGTGCTGAAGGAAAACAAACCAAACAAATTGAACAGTCTGTTTGAAACTCATTGGTTTGGTATATAACTAAGTAAAACATTTATCATACAATTCCTCCCCCAAAAAGGGGAAGAGAGAAACAAGAACTGAAACAAGCAGGAAAGGAGCAGACATAGGCTCCTGCTCATCGTAGTGGGGTTAGACTAGAACACCTTTAAAGGTCCAACCTAAACTATTCTATGATTTGTCCATTTGGTAGAATCAATGATAAGTCTTGTGCCTTTTAATTCCCAAAAAAACAACTTTTCAACAATTAAAAATGAGAAGAATTCAAGCCAAGTCAAACTGAAAAGCACGTCTTACTTTGTTTCTAAATTTTTTGGCAAAAAAAGATCAAGCTTTTCCATTTAAAGTTTAATTCTACATTTGTATAAGTACTATTCTGGGGAGAGAGTGTTTGAAAACTGGAGTACTGTCAACCAGCCCGTGCTACTGGGAAATTATTCCTTCTGCACAGCTAGTGCAGCACGCTGACATGAGAAAACCTCCTACATCAGATATTAAGAACCTCATGCATGTACAAGATATCTGGTTACCATGCATGGTTTTACCTCTTTTCTTGAATATTTTTTCAACTCTTCTATCAGAGATGCCATTCACTTTTCAGCTAAATATTTCATTCAGGAGCAAGGGATTCTTTTTTTGGATAAATATCTGTCACTGCCTTCTGTCAGCAGTAATTAAAGTCATATGATGCAGCTCTCAGCGTCACAGGTGATGAGCAGTTCGTGGCTGTAGTTGATGGGTAACAAATTCTTTTGGGGGAAGGAGCTGACGGTCACTGTAGTGACATAAAACACTGTCAGCTCCTGGATCCAGGACAGAGAGTCCACCGGCAACCACTGTCACACTGTTCCTGGGATGCAGCAACTCATTTGCTTCAGCAGGAGACATTGATGTTGGAGCTGGCAGTGCAACCTGGCTTACTAAGGCCACCCTTGCCCTCGGGGTGGTCTTTCCCCAGCCCCAACCTCCCTCACTCAGCACTGAGTCCAGAAAAACTCTGTTTTCTCTTGTTCAAAGGTCCTCTGACCTTCCAGCTCTGTCTCACTGACCTCCCACACTGGCCACCTCACGCATCCCCATCCAACCTGACCCACCTCCTCCTGCCCAGGCTGCTTATCCCATCACTCTAGCTCTGTATTGCTCAGATAGAAATATTTATCTGTCCATACATATAACTTTTGGATAGATATAACTAAGCTTAATTGCCTTATATATTCATGCAGAAGAGGTGGCTGTGACATCCAGCTATTTCATCACAGCTCAGACCGTTGTTTTCTTTCAAGTCCCCAAAACACCATGTACCAGGGATTGCCAAAGGAAAATTAGGCCTCAAAAATCCCCACCCCCTCAGTGAAATGAAAAACTGAATGCAAGTCAGAAATGCTGATGGCTTGCTCCATCACTATTTCTGAGACTCAGATCCCATCCTCTCTTCCTCCTGCTGCAGCTGAGCTCCTCCAGCACTCAGGAATGGACAGACCATATCCTCACTCATATGCTACTCCTGTTTGCAGAATAGAATGGCCTTAGGCATGTCCCCAGGTCATGGTAAGGAGGTGGAGAGTCTCTCTCTACTTTTGATCTCAAAGCACTACCCATCCCCAGGAAACTGAGAGGAAGGGGATGAAGTGGGATTCCCGGGTCACCCTACAAACTGGACATATTAAACTCAGTCACAGTGCAGCCAAGGAGACTGGAAATTTATCAGCTCCATTCCCTTCATTCTGCACCATGTACCATCACATGCACCAGGCACTCTGCCACCCCCACACACGCATGCACGAGCCTCGCAACACAAACTGCAGGTGCACTCCTGCTCTCTGCCCCCAGCACTGCTAACCATCCCAGCCCTGCCTCCAGAGCTAAAACAGGAGTCAGAGCATGGAGGCCAAGCAGCAGAGGTGGTGGTTCTCATTTTCATTCCAGTTCAGTTCACCATCCTCGAGAAGCAAAGCCACGCACAGGCACTGATAGTGGATTTCATACAAAGTAATCAGAACGCAGTAATATTCTCCCCAGTAACCGTCCTGGCAAAAGCCTGGGAAGTGTTGACATTATTTGCATCTTTATTGTTCCTGAGCAGTAGAGCAATGATGTTGCCGTGTTTTGACTAAATAGACAAAGAGAGATGTTTTGTTGCTTCCTTGAGTGTGGAAAGATTAAGCCCAATTACACATTTGTTCCATCTACCTCCGTTCACACATACAGATTCTGCCTTTGCTGAAATTGCAGAACTGCCTTGCGAGTTATTTAAGGTGGACATTAAATGAGAGTGGGTATCATCAGCATGAAATGGAGAGGAATTCCAGCCCCCAAGGAGGATTACAGTGATTTTTTCTAGATGGGTTGCAAGCTGTGGCACAGGAGGTTCATGCCATCCCAGGAAGCCCTTGCCATCCCAGGAGGCCCCACGGTCCCCAGCCCCAAACAAGTTCACCATGCCAGCATTAGCACACACAGCCTGCAGGCACTCCAGTAAAAGAAGCTTGCATGCCTCATGGGATCCCCTTTTGCACTGTTGGAGAAGAGAGGACAGCCTCTCATCCCCAAGCTGCACGGGTATCCAAGCAGGTCCCTCAGGACTCCATGAACTACCTCCCCACGGAGATCACACGTGGGGCTGCAGCACAGCTACATCTGCAGCACCTCCACAGACGACATGGCAAAAACAGGAGCAGTACTGACCATCCAGTCACACATGAGCATCCATCACCAAATCTGCTGCCTTCCAGTCCAGAGGGAAGCACAATCCAGCACACTCCCTTGGCAGACCAAACCCCTCCCTCCAAAATTGCTGTGAGCTTTACAAAGCAGGTCCCATCTTTCTTTCCCCCCTTTTTTTGCTGTGCATGTCCTCAGACAACCCGGACCTCTGCAGTTCCCTTGCCAGGGAGAAAATTACGATGTCACTTTGGCTGTCAGGCTTCTGGCTTGGCGCTGGCAAATGGCCAGAGGAGGAGGAGAAGGAGGAAGGGCAGGGGGAGCAGGGAGCGGGGGGTGAAGGGGGAGAAGAGGAAAGCAAGCAAAGGCTTGTGCAGTAAAGTGGGCAACAGCTGCTGCTGCAAAATACGAATGGCAGAGAGCCAGCACAAAGGATGGATTTTGCTCTCTGGCCTTCCCACCTGGAGGGAAGAAGGAAGCATTGGTTGAGGATCTGGAAAATTAAAGTCCAGGTGGTCAGAGTGACTGAAGGCAGCCTGCATTAATTGGGCAAAGGTGCCACCTGGTCTTCCTCAGCTTCCTAAGAAAACTAATCATCTTTTGCCACCCTGAAATCTAGTTTTGGGGTTGCTGGGCAGTGAAGTCAGGATTTATATGCAGCCTAAAGTTGGGGCTGCAGTAGGGCAGGACAAATAAACTTAGCAGGACCATCCTGGGCTCAGGAAACTGGTTACCACCCTGCATGGTACCCCTCCACCTTACTCTAAGACTCCAGGTCTAGCATTTGTGCAAAAGCAGGTTGTGCTCCCAGCTAGCACTGCGTAAGAGCACAACCCTCACATGCACATGGAAAACACCAAGGGATGGTGCAAGCTGGGATGATGACTCCTCATCCCACCTTTGCAGGGGCTGAGCTCTGCCAGTGCAGAGGACCTCCCTCACCAACTTGCTCCTCCATCTCTCTGCTCATGCCCTCCCCTAAGGACCTTTCCCGCAGTCCCCACAAGCTTCCCCTCTGCCAGCTGCAGCTCCTCAACCTCAGTGGATGGAGATTACTCGACCTGCTGTGTAAATAGCATTTGCCCTCCTGCACATCATGAATCTCTCTTGCTCTGAGGAAGACAGAGCACAGTCCCACTTCTTTCCGGCCTTCCAGGTGATTTATTTAAGCTCCTGTCACCCCATGAGGACAGGGGCTTTGCTAAGGCTTAATGCAAGGCAACAGCCGCTCCTTTTTGCACAGCTAGTCTTCTCCTTCTGCAATTTGCCCTGAAAGTTTCTTGCCATTGCTCAATCTGTGTTCTCCAGAGGTTTCCAACCTACAGATTCTCCAAGGACTTGTGGTTTTCTCAGGATCTGATCAAGATGCCCAAGCAAAATAGGGTTAACTGGGAGGGCCTTATGGGTTTGCCTTTTTATTATAGCAAATTGGGGATTCACAAATAAAAGTGTTGAAAACTGCAGGTGTAGATGATTCCTTCCTGCCTTCTTTTACATACCATAAAGAGCCCAGGTTTTCAGTGATGCTTCCTAAACCTATCGTGGGGTCCTGCTGCACCTACTTGCCCACAGACAGGTTCACCTTATCCTCATGCCTCAGGTATCAGCTTGGCCTCTCTCCCTTCTTCTGCTACCGTGGAGGTAGGAAATAAAAGGAAATTCATGTATGTTCCCCACGATACTTCCTCCAGAGCTTGGTCCTGTCAGAGTTGCATCCCACTATTTTTCAACCATCCTGCAAAACAACAAGAAACACCATTTTCTCAAGGTGAGAGCTGTCTTTATCTGCTGTGTCTGCTCTTCACTCCATCCTGACATGAGAAGCCAAAGACAATTAAGGGTAGCTGATGGTTCTCTGGGCAGTGTGGCCACATGCTGCCAGGATTACTTCATTTTTCACTCTCCACCCTGGAGGAACTGAGCTGTCACCAATTAACACTCTTTTACTCACACTTCCCTCCAACTTCAGTAAGAGCAGGAACAGATATTGTTGGTTTTGTTTTTCCCGTTCAAATGAAGTGAGAGACTGATAAACTCTCCCAATTGCAGCCATATCCACAGCTTAGCAAATTGATCTAATTTTCCACAAACTCAACAGCAAAATGATAGTGCAACAAGAGCTAAGCAAGGATGCACAGAGGCAAGGACCAACTTTAGTTCCCCATTATATCAGATTCTTTAAAATAAAAAAATAACACTAGGGTGATGTTGATAAGATAGCTTTAGCTTTGAGTCCTCCAAGGGTCTCCATTCATCAAGCAACATGTTCTCATGTAGGGGAAGAACCCATCACCAAACCTGAAGCTGGTGAGGAACCTGGAAGTGCAGTGGTGATCACTTGATACAGCTCATTTGGGATGAGTGCAGATAAATCCTTCCACAGGACAGGGGAAAATCTAGGAGAGGGATGTGCTGCCCTGTAATAACTCACCCTGCAGGATGGAAAGATTTTAATTTGATGATTTTGAAATTTTGAATTTGATTTTTGGTTGAGAAACCCAAATTTTTGAGCAGGGAGCATATGGAAATCGCTGCAGAGACGGCCCTGGGGTACTGGCTTTGATCATGGGATGAAGCATCTCTGGGTTTAATGGTTCCTGGAAGTTTTTTTTCCCCCGTTCAGCCCCTGAAGAATGACTGGCCACTGTCTTCTGTAGGTGGGGTATCAGCACTAAGCAACAAGCATTTCATTTTCTGCTCCCACCACCACCGTCTCCTCACAGAATTTATGAAGGCTTTCAAACAGCCCATTTTTGCCATCAGCCACCAAGAAAGAAAGGTTAGTTACTTCTCTCCCTGGGTTGCCACTGCTTGAAAGCTGCACATGGTGGCAGCAGGCACAAAGCCACTATTGACAGCAGCTGCATTCAAGTGCCACCACAGCTCAGTGGAAAATGCAGAATGAGACTTGCTAATTAGACAGTTAACTTAAAGCCCCTCCACAATCCTGCTTTGCCAGAATGCTTTTGTTGCTCTTCTCAGGTGAATCTCACCCTTGGCATAAGACTCTGCATCAGGTCTGTGCACAATTTCAACCCAAATTTGAAGACATAATGAGGGCACCAGCCCCATGCTAGCATGGATCTCCTTTTCTTATCCCCCAGCTTAGTAACCCCTTTCCACCTAAGCCAGACCTCTCGCCTCTGCCCAACCATTGCTCATCATCCAACAGTGAATTTTTAAATATCTGTCCCACTAAACCCAAGGGACAATGACATACTGCCATTTATAAATGTTTTTGAGCAGGTAAAATCCAGACATAAAGTTCCCCTTCTCTGAAGTGGGAATTTTGTGCTTGTAAATCTTAATCCTACTAATACTTAGCTTTCAAACGTCACCAGGTTTTCGGTACCTCTGTTTACAATTTCCCTGCTCTGAACCTCCTGGACAGGAGCCCCATGCATTCCCCATGCATTCCTGCAAGCATGGGGAGACCTCTTAGCCTGTCTGCCTGCCTGGCTGGTTCTCTCCACAACTCCAGGGTGGTGCCCACGTGTCCTTCCAGCTCCTTTTTCCTCAGGGAGCAATGCCAGCAGCAAAACCAAAGCTAGAATTGGGTCAGACATGCTTATCTATCTTTAGTATGAGGGTTTACAATGGTTTCCCGACTCCAAAGACTTGATTTGAGAGGTGCACTTATACTCATGCCTTGTGAGTTTGAATGCTCTCCTTTTTTAAGCATTTCTTATCAGCAACAACAACAAGGAGACCAGGGACATCTGCCCTGTGGTCCCAGCAATCCAGTACGGCCAGACCCCAGCCACCCTCAAATCAGCAACCTTGGCTGGTGTGACAGCTCCTACGGGATGCAGCATGGATGTCTGCTAGGGGGTTTACAGCCTTGCAATGTCCTATATTTTAGGCTACTGGTTTCACACAGTCACTGCTGCATCTACTTGACAGCCATGACAACCTGCTTTGCTTCAGGTATCTGGTGCATCAACATCTCCCCTGAACTGTCTGGGCTCCTGGGGGCATTACTAGAGAACACTCAGCATTATTTAACTTATGTTTTGGTGGGCTAAAATGAAGGAGAGTAACCTCAGACATGTCTGCTTCTCCCTACTTATGATAAATATGTTCTTGACCTGCTGGAGACAGAAAAAGCAGCATCCCACCCACAGTCCTGGGTGAGGATACCCTGGAAGAAAGCCCTCTCCATGCATTGCAAGCTCATCTCCCAGTCTGCAGAGAGACATGGCAATAAGAGCCCTCACATGGCTTTAACCCCACCAACTCGTGGCACAACCACATCTCTGCCCACCAGACACATCTGTATCTCAGTAAGAACAAATGGGATTTAGTATCATAGAATCATAGAATCATCTAGGTTGGAAGGGACCTTAAAGATCATCTAGTCAAACCATCAACCTAACTCTGACAAAAAAATAAATAAGAAATAAGCAATAAAAAAACACTAAACCATATTCCTGAGGACCATGTCAACCCAATTTAGGCACATTAGCAAAATTGCATCCCTTTTCTTTCTGACTGAAGCTGGAGATTTTATAAAAAATTTCCTTCTAATTGACTTTCAATATGATGTTCTCTAAAATCCAGGGGGTACGCTGCGGAAAGGATCCTGAAACACTGAGCTCTTGCTGAATTTCAGTATCGAGCACCTTCCCCAGGGGACTGACCCTGCTCAGGTCTCTCAAAAGCTGGCTTAGTTAACACCAAAGGGATTAGTTTACACCAAAGGGATCCTTCCCTGCTGAAACAGGGTTTAAATGGCAGCATTTCTGCACTTCTCAGGGACATCAGGAATGGTGATTGTGGAGCAGGGGGGGTGGTGTGAAAAACTCTATGATTAAGTGATTGAACTGAAGAAAAACATTCTTTTGGACTTACCTGAAAGGTATACTTTTCAATTTTTCACTGGCAAATCATTTGAACAAAATAAGCCCATTTTGTTTACTTGGGAACTTCTTTCCATTTAAAATAAATACTTCTGTGTTTTAAGTTGAAGTGAAGCAAGTGAAATATTGTTTCAAACGGAGCTATCAAAGTGTTTGAGGGGAAAAAAAGTAAATTGACGCTTTTCTTTTTCAGAACTGTCTGGTTTGGTTATTTCAACCCAAACAACGGATCAAGATTGATATAAAACCACAGCATGTTGCAGGTGACCTGAAAGTGTATCTTTCAGTGTAAAAAGTTCCTGGTGAAAATGTTTTCCTGTCTCCAGCAACAATCGATTCATGAGCAGAATTAGGATTTAAAACTTGGGCCACACAGTATAATCCACTCCCCAAAAATTCAGTCAAATCCTTTTTGAACATGACCTGGGTACAGGAGAAGGGGGAGGCAGAGAAATCTGCAGGGGAAATAAAAGAGCAACTATAGAAGGCTCTGGTATCCACTTAACTTGAAAATGAGAAAGAAAGCAGTGTACGACCAGGACAATTAGATCCTGAGCAACACAGACCTTTCCAAAAATGAAAGACAGCAGAGGGAATTAATGGGCATAAATGCAACCCAGTAATTAATTGATAAATGGCATTAGAGAGTTTTCTAAAGAGGAAGACTCCAACGTGACTTATCTTCCCAAAGGCAGACAATTTCTCCCTCCTTTCACCTTGCAGATAAGGACAGAGAACAGGGATCTTTCTGTTTCAGAGCTTAAGAGGAATCTGAAAGTTGAAGACAAAAGAGAAAGGAAAAAGCCCCACGCAGCAGGAGGAACCGACACAGGGGGCTGTTGTTATTGACTGAGCTGCCTAAGCTGGAGAAGAGCAACCTGCAGTGATTTGCCACTGAGTCACTCTTCTTGCAAGGGTGGGAGCAAAGGGAGGGGTAAAATGGGAGTGGGAGCAGAGTCACGCTGCAAAGGCGACAGGATTATACCTTGTAGGGAAGAGGAGGAGCCAGGCACTAGGCTCGTCCACAGCTTTCTGCATAAACCCTATCTCCTTCCCCACCTGGGGCAGGTCTGCACTGTGGGACCACTTCTGTTTGCCTCAGCAGCAGCTGCAACTTCCCAGCCAGCCCCTCAAGCATGGACATTGCCCCACTTGGACAAGACAAAGCCCAGCTGTGGGCTTTCCATCGCCTCCCCTTGCTGCCTCCATGCCAGCTGAAATGTCTCATCTGTGCTTCACCCCAACAAAGATGCTCGAGCCAATATTTGCTAAGCTGTGGGGTGCACCATCTCCTGAGACATCCTGCAAGCAGCTCCATTGCCGCAGGTGCCCAACAGTACAGCAATGATTTTTTCAAGGCTGAATAAGCCTAATAATTGAGACACTTCCCTCCTGCCCTGCTAGACACTTATTATTAACAACCACACTGAATCCCTAGGCGGGATTAACTGATAGATGGGAACACATAAATTTCAGTGTCTAAGTGTAGGTGCCTACACTCCTGTCACAGACAGTGGACACCGAAAGCTCAGTTCATTTACCTGAAGGTAACGATGCCCAAAGGTGTGCAAGACACCTCCATCCTTCTGGAGCAACATATAATGGACACATAAGTTGCACCAAGGTATCACTGTAAGACCTAGATAACTGCTCTCAGGAGATGCCAGCTTCTCTGTCCCCATTAGTATCTTTAATGTGTGCTAAACAGTGTTTCCTCTCCGTGCCAAGAAGATATGTACGCTGTGAGTTACCCAACTTCCTCCAAAAAAGACAGGCCCAGCTTGGTTTAAGAAGAAGGGTTTGCAGAGAAGCCCTTGATCCTCACATGGAGGTGGCTCTGCACCGGTTCATAAACTCACCCATTCAGACTGGTCTTGGAGCAAAGCTATTTGCTGCTATGGTCATACCAGCAGAGGACTTGGTCCAGTGATTTTGTCAGAGCAGCCAAATGAGACCCAAAGACTGGCAAATTCATAGCTACCTCCAGAACCACCTCCAGGGTATCACAGATCCTGTCTCTATTTGCCATCCCCTTAATAGACTCCTTTGCAGGAGATGACCTAGAGGAAGACACAAGCACAAAAGGTCCTATGTGTCTGGAGAGTCCTTTCTGCTGCACCTACACAGTCTGGGTGGTGTCTGGCTGACTCTGCCCCTAACAAGGGTCCTCCTCCGCCATTCTGCAGGCTGTACTCACACAACATTCCCCTGAACCATGAATGAGGATTTTCTGTGCTTGAAAAGCAAGGTAGGTCTGTGAGGTGACACAATGCATGCCCAGTTCTTGTTCCTACATGGAGAACAGGATTTAGCTAGGATATATTTCTGGTTCTCTGAACTAGGAAGACCTTGGCTTCCCCAACCCAAGCACCATCTCTGGTCCCATGAGCTGGTGATGAGGAAGTAAGGTCTATGACTGGAAATGCATCAAGTATTTATCTGACACTCTGACTCTTCCCAGAGCAATCCCTCCATTCCCAGTCCTACTAGGTAGCAGGCAGATGGAACAGCTCAGCAGCTATTCATTCTTGTCATGAAAATAGGTGTCATCTCCAGCCAACACGTCAAGCCAATTCAGCGAAAACCTGCACAATTGCCCTGAGCTGAATCAATAGCCCCTCAGCTTCATCACTGGAACAGGTCACCCGCTTATCAAGGGAGAGTTGAAATCATTCATCGGATGCTTGTGGTTTTGCCGTCCTCGCAATGGCTTTCCTGAACTCTGTCCAAAGCAGAGATATGTCATTTAGATTCTATTAAAACAAAAGTGCACGTCCGCACATGCGGGAAGAGAAGGAGGGAAGAGAAAAGAAGGAGGGAGCTGGCTGTCCTTGAGGTCATGCAATCTAACAAATCACGGAGAAGCCATTAGCACCATGAAATGACAGGAGGCAAAACAAGGCAGAACGTTAAGCGCCCAGCGCTACCAAATCCATCAGCTGCCCCCATTATTCTGATGGTGTGTCGTTGCAGCATATAATCATCAAAATTGGTATTCTGCTGCAAACCATCTGTCTCCTGCTTTCACTCCAGGCTGAGTTTTGCTGGTCATTAGGGATCAAGGAGAAAGTACAGAGTCCACCTCACATCAGCTCTTGCTCAAAGTCTGCTCAGCCCACCTTCATCAGCAGAGCAAGGTGATATCCTGCAAGCAGGGTCCTAAATGCAATAATTCCCATTGTGTGTTTATAAGGAGAGGAAATAATTGGGAAAAAGGCTTAATCAGCCCTGGAGTCATGGAGACTTCAAATGTGATGTTATTTTGGAGAGGGATGGTGGCAAAGCTAGTAGTGTTCTAGATCTTCGAGGCCACTGGGTCAGCATTTGGTGGAGTCCTTGTGTTGTTTGCAAACTTGTAATGGCCAAAAAGTGAATCACCACCATCAGAGCTGGAACAACCCAACCGCAGCAGACAGTGTAATACACACACATGCACACGTAGCTGTTACTCAGGGGACAGGGGCCAAAATGGGCCCCGAGGAGTCTTACAAGAAGGGACTGGCTCTTACTCAGCATGGGACTTGTCTCTGCAGCATAGTCCAGGGTTTAAAAACTCTCTTGTTGAAGTTGACAGGGATGTTAGAATTAACCAGACACTAAACGCCATCACCACCAGCCTTTTCTTGGGAGGAGAAAAGAGGAAAGGCTCTGAGAAGACACTCCAGACATTTGACAGAGGTCCTTTCCAACCAGCACCTCTGAGGTTCTTGGGCATGGGTGAAATTCATGTTCTGCAAACCAAGAGGTTTGTCTCATCCAGAGGGTCACTGAGCTTTGTAGCACCAGAGGATCCCCATCAAAGGCAGGTCATGTCCTGAGGGGCTTACCAGCATCCCTATGGTCATTCCCTGGCTCTGAAGGAGACACCAGCATTGCAAGCTCTGCTTGAGAGACCTCCAAGGACCTCTGCTCTCTGCAGGTTAGCAAGGTCCAAGTAGCAGAGTTCAGATCAGGTGTGAGGCTACCAAGACCATTTCACAGAAAAAAAAAAAAAGGCAGCAGGGCTCAAAGAGGTTTTTACACCAAGCTTTTGTCTGAATAGTGTTGGAGATCCAGCACAAGGGCATCCAAAAGGGTAGTCATGCTACTTTTACCTTGTGCCTTTCCATCCTCAAATTCTGCCAAAGGACATTCCCAGTGTGTTGCAGGGCATTTGAAAGAGACAGCATCATCTGGATACCCAAGAAGGCCCAGTCCCAGCTCCACAAGTCCTGGAGATGATCCTGACCTCCTGCTGAAAGTACAGCAGAGCTTAATTTAGCAATACTCCAGAGCCTGTTCTCTAACAAGACAGAGCAGAAAAGAGCAGCCATTTCCCATCCCAGAAAATAATGTGGTTTTTGAAGTTCGGTGGAGAAAGTTCTCCAGCCAATTGTCTGGTGGGTTTTTTTAAAGTATTGTGCATTCACTCAGTGCCAAGGATTTCAAAGTCTGTCATTGTTGATTTTCTTTTGTCATTAACTGCCAGGTTTGGGGGTGGTTCAGAGCTGAGCCGGTGGAAGATCGGAGGCAAAGCTGACTTGATTAAGACTGTGTTTTGAAACCTTTCTGCAACTTGTTTAAATTGATTTTCTTCTGCTTCTTCTCTAAAAAGGGAAGAGAAAGAAAAAAAAAAAAAAAAAAAAAAAAAGAACTCCATCCAAGGAAACATCAAAGTGAACTGAGCTATTTTCACTGCTGGTTTAAAAACTAAAAACATGCAAAGACCAAACCACACAACTGATGCTAATAAAGTGCTTGAGAACAGAGTCCTGTAGAGACAAGGCACAAGGACAGATGATAATATCTTGACTCAGTCCTGAGTGGCTTGCAATACAAAAGCTTCACTTCACAGGTGTAAAACCCTCCAAGGAAAGACACTGTTGAGGAGACTGCGTGGTGAAAAATCATACCAGGAATTATTTGAAACTCAAAGAATGACTAAACTTTGTCTTGCAGTCCTGGCTTTTCTTTCTGGAAAAGGCAAGCAGGGGGAGGAAACTCAACAAAATGAAGCAGAGGAAAAAATAGTTGAAAAAGCCATCTGTTATTTTTATGTTCAGCAGAATGGCTTGGCAGGTTGGACTCCGGCCTTTGGTCACCTCAAGTCCAAGGGAGATCAGGTACCTCCTGTCACATGTTCCCTGGATAACACTTTTATCTCCATCCTGCATGTTTGACATGATGTGTGTACTCAGCTCAGGTCCTACGTCAACGCATATATCCATAGGTGGAGACCTTTGCACAGCAGGAGCAGTCCTGATGGGGCCACCATGTGAAAGCAGGTGTCAAGCTCTGGAGTTCTACCATGGTAGGTCCTGTCCTGCAGGTGTAAGCTCTGCCTTGCCCTTCCCCTTGTGCTTTCTGCCATTCTTTATGTTAGCAGAATCTTGCTGTGCATCCAAAAGGGTAAATTCACACCTTGCTAGAATATTAATCCAAAATCTGTATCATTGATCCAGCTAGGAATAGTTAGGTGACTATTCATAAATTTAAGGGGCCTTGAGAGATTGTTGACATTTTCTTGTTCCTCATATACACCACTGATGACAGAAATAACTGGATTCTCACAATGAAAGCAGATGTTGGCACCAGGGATGACTCATCTAGACATGTAGAGGTACCTCTTAGATCAGTCCTTTTGCACTAAAGTTGTCTAAGATGACCTAAGGACTCTCTTCTTTTGTCTATACCCATTCTCTACCGACTACAGCCAGAGGCAGGAGGGCAAAAAATGGACCATCCTTGGTTGAGGAGAGTGACAGAGATGAAATATGTTCCTTCTCAGCCTTGTCCCAAAGGCTGTGTCTGTACTTGCGAACTGAACAGTGGACTGAACTCAAGCTGCTGAATTGTTAGTCCTTCCTGGCACACATTTGGCCTTAGCACAAAGCACTATATGATTCTTCCATGGGTCAGCCACTTATGTGGCCCATGAATCATCCCAGCAGACAGTTTGCTGATGGCCACTTTGTTTTGAAGGAAGGAGAATTTAATAACACAGATGAAGACTGCTCCGTGCCATTAGCCTCAGGACCCTCAAAACATTCCCAAGCACATTTTAATCTACAAGCACAGACATGACCAAAGCTCCTTGCTCTGCAAGCCTATGGATCACAAAGTGCATCATCCTCAGTCACAGGAGGCTACTTTGGACTGAAACTGCTTCTCTATTTATTTTTATGCAAACCCAATAAAGATAAAATGATCTCTTTATGACCAAATTTTCATCTTATACCTGTTTCCTTAAAGCACTTTTGGGTACCAAAGAATTGGCAGTTATAGCAATAAACAACCCTCTGTCCCTGAGCGAGTGTCCCATCAGCTATCCCTGTCCAAGTAGGGAGCAACATCCTGACCTTCAGTACTTTGCTGCAGGTAAGCACAGTGGAGGTGTGGGCTGGGGAGGTGGTGGCAAACTCAGGCCACCTGAGTTCTCCTGGGCACTGTCAGCCCCATTCAGTCCCTGGCTGGTCATGATTGTCCTCTGCAACCGTCCTATCCTACAAAAGTCCTCTTGGACTCCAGCTTCCTGATTTTACTTCTTTGGAGCAGTTTGGTTTGATTATCTCAGCTGAACATCTGGGACCAAAACAGGCATGTTGCACATACTCTCTGATATCCAGGTTCAGCCCTGCCCCCACTCACCAATGTTCTTCAAACCACAGTGGACAGCAGAAGCAGGGTCTTTGCACTGAGATGCCACGGTGCTGTGAAGCCACAGGGCAGGGCTTCTCCCTCCACTCCAAACATTGCCCAGGCTTGCACTAATTCCTTCATTTGTTTCTCCAAGCAAGGATTTAAAACAGCAAGGCAAGCTGGAGAGGGAGAGCTGCATCCTGCTTTGACACTGCTGACACAAAAGTGCTCCATCTCCAAGCTCGCTTTGTACTTCATAGCACTGGGACTTGAAAGACACTCACTTCTTTAAGAAATCCTTGGAAATTAGAGAGATAAGACATCAGCTTTAAGCAACACTTCAGTGACAGCACTCAACAGGACCCCAGTCTTCAGCATGTGTGTGTATAATTTTATAAACTTATTTCTCTCCTTCTCTCCGTATATAAAGAAATGTTGACACAGTGAATTAAAATCAAGCTGTGCTTTATACTTACATTTTTAATGGGACCATTCTTGGCTCCAAGAAGAGAGCTATCAGGCCCTGAACGTCAGGAATGGGTGGAGAGAGCAACCGGCTTCTGCCAAAAACAAATAAAGTAGAAGGAAAGAAAAGGCACTGGAAGATGATGAATGGTTCAACTTCTTTGGCTGCAGGAGCCTCTTCATTAACTGCTTCACTGCTTTTTTTTTTTTTTTTTCCTTTTTTTTTAGAATAGTTTTATCTTTACGAAGTCTAGTTTTCTCTTCCTGGTAAGCAGAATGTCCCCCACTGCCCTAAAACTCGTGAAGTAATAAAGTACTAAAATTACATCTCTTATAGAGAAACTCCGAGCCAACTGGTAAGCTTTTTGTCACAGGAGAGAGGACAAGGGGAAATGGCCTCAAGTTGCACCAGGGGAGGTTAAGGATGGATATTAGGAAAAATTTCTTCATGGAAAGGGTTCCTAAGCCTTGGAATGGGCTGCCCAGCAAAGGGGTTGAGGCACCATCCCTGGAGGTGTTCAAAAGACGGGTTGACATGGTCCTCAAGAATATGGTTTAGTGTGGTGTGGTGGGTTTTTTTGGTGTTTTTTTTTTTTTTTTTTCCTTTTTTCTTAGGTTTTGTTTTTTTTTTTTCCTTTGGCTCTGTCCATGCATCTGTCTGCCTGTGGTTCTGCATGCCCATGAGTATGTTGCCTGCCTGCAGCTGGTCACAGTTCAGGTGTCCATCTCCCTCATCTGTCCCACCCCAGGATGCAGTATTAAATGAGAAAAATAAAAAGAAGATGGTTCTACATTTGCCACTAGCAATGTCACCTCGTGCTACATCCCAGGGGTAAGAGCCTGCCTGGTGCTGGGACATTCACAACGACCTTGGTACAAACTCAATGCACCTTGAAATTCAGGCTCCAGAAAGCTGAGGAGGACACTTTTTGTCCCAAGCTGACGACTTCTGTGTTCTCCAGAAACACCCCCTCTATTTCTGAAGCTCACTGGAAGCCATCCAATCCCTGGGGATCTCCCCTGTCTTCTACATTTCTTGGTCCTTCCTCCACGTCTGCCTTCATCCCTCAGAAAACCCTGCAGAGCCCAAGCAGGCCAGAAGCCCATGGACCTGCTGTGGGTCAGGAACTGTCCCCTTTCTGTGGCTGTCCTCAGAGTGGCTGGGCAGGACAGGACACAAGCAGGACCGATGAAGGACTAATGGATCCATTTCACAAGCTGAGGAAAACCAAGCCACGGAATCAGACACAGCAACTTCATCAAAAGGTGATGGGTGAGAGTGACCCCCTGAAATGGCTGGGGAAGTACAGTCCTGAGTCCCTTTGCAACCTGGACATCCCTCTGCTCCATAGGAAAAAGCAGTCAGTCCCAATGAGGCTGTCAACATGCTATATGGAGCAGCTATTCTGGGGCAGGGCATTGTGTCCTCCTCCCAGTGAGCTACATCAGTTCTGCCTCAAATTCAGGACCTATCCAAGATCCAGCATGCTGGCCAGGTCTCCCTGCAAGCAATATTCTCAGGGTGGAGTTGTCAGCATTGAGAAGAATACAGCTGTAGCCTCCCCTTCAATGCCACTTAAGCTGTTTCCCTAGGGTGTCATATATCCTTGACCACCTCCAGGACCAGAATGGGCTCACAAGTCCTACTGGCTCAGCAGGACCTTTCTCTAGGGTTGAGGCTCTGTCTGTCATATCACCTGGATGTTTAGTTCTAAGGAGGCCACTGTGTTAAAAGGAAGCCTGGGAGATGTTAAAACACCCCCATGCACACCTCTAATCAGCCTCAGTAAGAGTGAAAGCGTCCAGAAAACCCAGAGGCCCCTACTAATTTCATAGTAGGCTGGATCATGAGCTCTCAGTTTTGCTGTTTGCCAAGTGCCTGGTGTGCAGGGACCTCAGAAGTCTCTGCAAGAATGCTGATGGTGATGAGACACAGCAGGAGAAGAGCAGCTGCGTAGAGAATGAGACACCGCTGGAGATGACTCACCCAAGTTACCCCATCTTAACTTCTTCCCCATTTCTTTTGCACAGGGCTTGGAGAATCTCAGAGCAGGAGGAAGACAGAGACTGATAATCAGACCAAAGCTGGAGGAAATGTTTGTGGGGAGGAAGGGACATGAAGATGCTCCCTGGAGCAGTGTCACTGGAAGGCTGAAGAACATAAGCACAATTACATGGGTAAAGAGCAAAGAGCAGGTGCTGTCAGGGGTCAGATGTCTTTCAGGTTAAAATCTGAAAAGGGATGGGCTTTGCTCCACCTCTTTTCTGAAATGTCTGGATCTGGTTGCTGTTGGAAATTAGATATCAGACTAGATGGATCAAGGGGGTGGGCCCATCCTGTCTTCCCAGATGTTGCTGGGAAATAAGAGCGTGGTTGCTCCCTCCAGCCTGTACAATGTAAAGCCACTGAATGTGACATAAAAGTTTTCTCCTGAGCTAGCCAGGAGGTTTGTGTCTTCCACATGTCAATCTCATAATCTTTGTCATGTGATAAGTACAAGTACCACTGGATAAATGAGAAATAACTACTCAAACCACCAGTGAAGCCTCTCAGCCTCAGCCCTTGCTTAGGAGCTCGCTGGAAGTGGAACATTTCAGCACACGTCTATGTAATTGTGGTCTCAGGTTCTACCTTACCTGACAGAAGGGGAAACAGTGAGGTCCAGCCTCCCAGGAGATGCAGCATTTTGTTGACTCTCTTACCACAAGAGACAGCAAGACCAATACCAAAAAATGCAGATGGGTTATAGCACTCAGTGTACTCACTCTGGTGCTGGTCTCCACCTCAAAGTACCTACAGAGACAGACGTGATATGTGAGTTTGCCTATACAGCAGCAAAGCTGGGACAAGCCCCCAGAAATGTTGAGGTGATGAAGGTAGTGGTCTGATCCTCTATCCCACATCCATCCCTCCAAGCCTTAGAGATACTGAAAAACATTTGAGCAGTGGATGGGACCACGATGCACACTTCAGTGCCTCAGGTTCCAGTGAAATGACTGAGACAGAACCACCACCATGGTAGCTTTCCCCTTCACCAAGCACACGCTGGCTGAGCAAGGCTCCGTTAGCCAAGAAGGTGCCTTTCAGACTGAAGACACAATATGGTGAAGGGCTGTGGTTTCTCAGCTTTCCTACTGTCATTTTCCAAAGGAACCCACACTGGCAGGGGACCCCTTTATAAAGGGAAGGACTCCATTTGGACAGACTTCAAGCTCAACGAGTCATCAGAGGCACCTGGCAGCTTTCATGCCCAGTTCACAGTTTCAGTGGGGGCTTTCATGCAAAGTTCACACTTTGCAGATGATGGGGCAGGGAAGAAACAGCAAGGAGAAAAGCTGCACCTGAGGATCTGGTCCCTGGAAATCCCAGCAACAATTCAGAGGTAAGGCTCAGTGGAGGATTTGGTGGTCACCTGCTGCCATCTAGTGTCATCTGAACACCCAAAAACCCTCCCTGGATTTATTAATTTCTCTAACTAGACCTCAAGTCCGGCCCATCTCATGGACCACAGGCCACATCTTACATTTGTGGGTGCATCAGGACGGGCATCATCCATCTGCACTTCCTGTGACCACAGGTAGACAGAGCCAGAAACATCCCTAAATTACAACCCCCTCTTATACCACTGCTCCCAGAGGGGAGCCAGCTTGCAGCTCAAGGGCAGAGGAGCGGGGCTGGTTTGGGCATGTGGACTGGGAGGGCTGTTCTCAGCGCTGTTGCTCTTGCCTGGGGAAAAGAGATGCGATGGGTCATTCTGCACCACAGCACAGCCAGTCTGCCCCAAGAAAAATCTGCTGGTACATGAAAGGACATCTCCCAGAGACAGAAAGTGTCTTTGAGAAGGGTGAAAAACTTTGTTGTTGAGTACTTACTGTGCCGCTGAGCAGAGCCCTAGACCTGTACATCATTGCAGGATCTCTGAGATCAGAAAAGGGAGTTTCTATCAAATCCTTTCTAGCCGAAATAGCTCAAATTTAGCCCCTGAATGTGTGTGTCCTAGCTCTGTAGTCTTGGTGAAGTTTGGATAGCTGTGGAGGGTAAACTCCCAATCTCTCCCCACTGGCAACAGCAGGAGATGAAAGGGAGTGTGACAGCCTAGGTTAAGGTGGCCTTAACCACAACCTGCCACTAGCAGCCCATTTTGTAAAACTGGGATCATGGAACACCAGAGCAATTTCCTGAAGGTCATCCCTGAGCCTACATCATGAACAATGTTTACATTGGTTCAACATATCTCAAAAAATTTGTCCTAGGACAGATGGCATCTACACAAGGGTAGTTGACATGTCACACACAGTGGGACCAAACGACCCTAGGTTTCAGGGCTAACAGAAGGGGTTCTAGGGCTGTCTGTTTGCACTGATGCTGTGGGAGACCCAGAGTCCTTGGTGTGTTAAGGCTCAGGGCTGTCTGACCAAGAAAAGAGCCGGAGGAGACAAGGGACTGTACAAAGCCTTTGTTTCATTTCAGACCCTGACAGAGCCGCATGTCAAGTCATAGGAAAGTGGCACGGTATAGTACTGTGCAGGTCAACAGCACCTTTCATCTGAGGATTGTAAAGCCCTTTCAAGACACCAGTTTGTTAAACCTCACAACACCCCTGTGAGGTAGGTACTACCCCCCCGTTTTACAGATGGGGGGGAACTGAGGCACAGAGAAATGCAATGGCTTGGCCAAGGTCCTTGCGCAAGCCAATGACACAGGCAGAGAGTCTTCCTGCTCTTGTTCCCGGCTTGTGGCTCCTTCCCCCTTTGGACAGTAGAGTGTTAGCAGCTCACAGAGCCACTGTTGGGCTTGCCCCATGAGCAGGGAATATGCAATGTTTATGGAGGGCTCCTGAGCCCCTTGAAAGCACCCTGGTAACCAGCTGCCACCAGCACTTCAGCCATTAAACTGTTTCCCAGACAGCTTCTCCTTCCAGGTATGGCCTCAGGATTGTCACTGTTTTTTCTTGTGCAATCAGGCAGGAGGCCATGAGGAGCCTGAGAACTTGGATCCATCATGGAAATGTCCCAGCACTGTGTGGCAAAGTCCAAACTGGAAACCACTTTTCTCTCATGGCAAATGTCTCCCCGGAGACAATGCCCAGCATTGAACTCTGGTGGCAATGGGTGGTGGTAGGGTCTCACCAGACCCGGAGGAGAAGGAGGAGGTAGCTAGAAGATACTACACGTCTTTCGCTGCCACTGTTGCCAGCATCTTTCGTCAGTGTTGTATGTTCACTTGAGCCAAAGTCAACCCCATTCCAGCCCAAGTGCAATGTCAAGAAGAAACTAAAGATGGGGGGTAAATTGGCCAGGAAGCAATGCCAGGAGCTGTGGTGGAGTCTTCATCATGGTAACTCCACTGCCAGCCCACCCCAATGCTTAGTTGGTACCAATTTCCCCTCTCCTCCCCCACCACTACAGTTTTTGTGCTGAATACATATTCTGTCTTATAAAAATAGTCCTCTGGTATCAAAACACAAATAAAACAAGAGAGGAATAAAAGACCCCTGTCGCCAGCAGCAGTGCAAATTAGGAGAGCCAGCTCAGGAAGGATGGGTTTAAGGTGTCCTTGGTTTGTCACTTCTTCAAGGGGAAGGAGGTTGATTGGACTTTGATGGGTGGGACTGGCCTAGAGCAAGAAGAAAGAGAAAGGAGACAATTCATTTGAGTGCAGAGACCAAGCATCCAACACCTCTACCCTCCCACAGCTCAGGGAAGACAGACAAGCTGCTGAACGTGAGACCAGAGGGGATCTGGGACTGTCATGGTCACCCATGTCATAGAATCATAGAATGATTTGGGTTGGAAGGGACCTTAAAGATCATCGCATTCCAGCCCCCCTGCCCTGGGCAGGGACACCTCCCACTAGAGCAGGTTGCTCAAAGCCCCATCCAGCCTGGTCTAGGACACTTCCAGGGATGGGACTTCCACAGGTCCTATGGAAAACTTGTTCCAGTGTCTCACTACCCTCAGAGCAAAGAATTTCTTCCTAATACCTAATGTTCCCTCTTTCAGTTTAAAACCATTACCCCTCATCCTATCATTACACTCCCTCATAAAGAGTCCCTCCCCACCTCTCCTGTAAGCCCCCTTCAGATACAAACAGGTCCATGTCCTTCCTGTGTTGAGGAAGTACTGTCCTGTGCTGTCCTCTCTCAAAGATACAACCCCAAATCGTATCCCTTTGAGGTGTTTTCCTTTGGCATACCCTCAAAACCCGATAGGATGCAGAGCCCAAAGTATGTGGTGGCACCAGGCAGTAACCAGCAGTGAGAACTGTGAGCCCACCAACTGCAGGAACCATGTCCCCAAAGGGGTTACTGCTCTCAGCTTCCCAAAAACAGCCAAGGTGGTTTGTGCACTACCAAGAGACATCACCAGATCAACAACCCTGATATAGACCCTATAGTCCAACCTGGGAATTAATGAAATATTTCACCTCATCCATCTGGGAAAGAAAACAGTTCCCTGACCCTCTCTTATGATGCTGGTGGTGGAAAGTAACGAATTCAGACCAGGACAAGGACACATCCTGCTCCCTGCCTTAAGTCTGGCCCCACCAGTCAACACTTTTTGATATGGGCTCTGTTTCAAGGGAGGATGGCCAGGGACTGCTCTCAGTGGGCATCAAGGACAAAACTACACCATCTGGGGAGGGAGCTGTGAAGGGTGAAGGGCTGCTGGGATGTGCCAAATTTTTCTCTTTCAGGATCGCAGAACAGGCCTGTTTTATCTACTAGAAAAGATGAGCTATAGGGATTGAATTACACTGAGAAATTTTGGGGCACATTCAGCCTTTTTGTGGTGGCAGCTACAAAGACCTAAAAAGAATGTCAAAACATTAATTAGCAAAATAAACCATCTGGGGATGAAGGCCAATTTCAGTCCAGCATGGTGCCTTTCCCTCCATGGCTGGATAAGGCCCACAAACCTGGCTAGCAGAAGCAGATGCAAGCACAATGCCCTAAGGTTCCAGTGACCTGTTTCCAGAAGATTTAGTAATACAGCAAGAGCTCAAAGTAGTAGTGATATTGTAAAGGACCTGGACTGAATCTCCCAGCTCCAAACTGGAAAGCCCATGTCCTCCATTCCCTTGGACACAGGTGTCTAAGCCCTGCTATTTTTTGGGTACCCAAAGGGCCTATGTCCTGCTCATCTAAGAGCCCCTGCAAAAGGGGGACACTTAATTCCCAGTCTCTTGGGTCCCAGACCAGTGCTTAAAGACCACGTCTCACAAGCAGCAAAGACCATCCCCCATGATCCTGCACGGTGTCTGCAACTCACCTTTGAGGTGGCATCGGTCTGTAGGGAGGAAAGACGAAATACAGCATCAACATACATCCCTTCAATCCAGTATCCCCCAGAGGCTCATCAACAGCCCTCTCTGTGCTCTGGGACAGAGGCCCATATGCACCCCAAAAAGATGACATCTCCCTTAACCCATCAGGACCCTACAAGACCCAAAGTCCCAATCTTGGTCACTTTGGTTGCGGTTGCTCACCAGGTTGAAGAATTCGGGACATCTTCTGATTTCCTTCCTACCTGTTCCTGCTGTCTCCAGATGCCCCATACCAAAGATCTTCAGTGCCCTACAGGCCAGTTACCCCACAGCTGGTGGGGACCACCTCTGTAGCTCCAGCAGCGTGTACAGACCCACACACCCCGGAGCACAGAGCATTTCTCCTGGTCCTCAGCACCCTGGCCTGTAAACATCAGCCATACTGGGGAGGAGCAGCAGAAATCCAGGTCACAGTGAAGACACCATGATGGGCAGACCAGAGCACACCACAGTGACATTTGGAATGTCCCACCCACACGTGACCCACAGGACCCCAGCAGTGGTGGGAGGTAGCTTAACTCTTCTCTCAGCTTACTTTAATGGCCGCATGGGGTGGCTCATGGCACTTAGATCCGATGCCTTGAAGTTGGTAGGAGGGACCATGACCAGCAGGGTCTGTCCATGTGCAGGAGGCAGTTGTTTGGCCAGAAGAGGACTTCCAGGCAGCGGCCGGCGCGGGGGCTGGTGCTTTGGGATGACCTGAGATCACAAAGTGTATGAGGAGAGACAACATCCTCAGAGGAGCATCCAGTGACTTGCTACAGACCTCTCTCTCCTGCTGCAGAGATGAGATGCTTCAAAACATACAACACCACCACCCAAACCACTTTAAAATATTATCTACTGAGCTTTCCTCACCATTGCAACAGATTAATCTCTTAGGATGGCATGACAGTTTCTCAATAGTGCTCAACCCAAAAAAGCCACAGGCAGCCAAAACCCAGGGAATTTCTATGAGTCTGGCAGGAAAGTACAGCCAGCCAGCAAAGCTCACCAGTGGAGTCCTCACAGGGCTGCAGGGAAGAGGTTTCTTTGGAGGCGGCAGCTTAGCCTGGGAGACGACCGTTTTGGTGGGGACCATGGGTGATTTGCTGACTGGTGGAGGTGGCCTGGCAGGCTTGGGATCTCTGGGGCGCGGAGAGATGGAGCGGGGAGATGGGCGAAGAGGGTGAACAATGTTGACGGGCTGGGAGCCAGGCTGGTGAGCACTGGGTTTGGGGGGGAATGCAGCCCGCGTTGCCTGCAGGGACGAGAAAAGCACAAGTATGGAGAAAATCATAGAATCATAGAACCATATACTGGTTTAGGCTGGAAGGGACCTTAAAGATCATCTAGTTCCAACAGCCCTGCCATGGGCAGGGACATCTCCAACTGGGCCAGGTTACTCAAAGCCCCATCCAGCCTGGTCTTGAACACTCCCAAATCCTTAGCTGCATTTTTTTGGGTGCTAAAAAGCAGATGTCCCCTCAAGGTTTGTGTGCTAGGGAGTTGCAGAAGAAGCATTGGGTATTTATTCCACTTTCTGGGACCACCACTTTACCTTCCCACCCAAAAGCTGAACACATCTCTCCTTGCTAATCCTGTGACAGCACACAGGGATGAGAAAGGCTCAGGAGATCTGGAGCAGGGCCAGCTCTGGTGAATCCATACCAGATTTCCACCAGACTGAATTACAGAGATGGGAGGCATCATCCCTTCTGCCTTGATCTCAGCCATTGTGGCCATGCTCAAAAAGACCATCACTTTCTACCTAAATTCAGCCCTGGGCTTACTCATCCCAAGGTCACCAGAGCTGACTCAACCAGCAGCAGGAGCATCTGCCTCCACAGACACCCAGGACAAAGTCATCAGTGGGATTTCAGAGTCCCTGCTAAGCTTTGCCATGGTGATGGACAATTTCCCAGCCCAGGCTCCTGGCAATCACCAGGGTCTTTTTGAGCAAGCAGAGCTCAACAGATTCATTTTTAGGAAGGATGTGTACTACTGACCAAGGGCTCACAGGGTAGACACAATGCAAAACCAGCACGGAGTACCAGTTGCTTGCCCAGTTGCTAGAGGGAGATGTGATCACCCACAAATCCCAGGGAGGGAAAGCAAACCAGGGAGGTGACTTATCACTTACTTTATTAGTGTGGCTGGAGGTGGAAATGTTCCTCAACGTAAAAGCAGCTTTGGGATGACCAGCAGTTGATTTCCGACTGATGGTTTTGTTCCTGCCCAGGATCACAAACACAAATCACAGATGGGAAAATAAAGCAACTATTTTTGCAACAGCTGTCTCCTGAAATGCTGCACATCAGTGAGAACCTATCTTGATCAACAGAATGTTGACAGTCTTGCAGTGCTGGGTGAGCAGGGATAACAAGACTGTCTTGAGATAATGAGGGTAATGAAGTACGTTGTCTGGTTCTGGCTTGGTTTTTTTTTTTCAAATTATTGTCAGGGCTCTGAGGTATGTGTGTGTCTGTACCTGTACTGGGAAGGGAAATAAGAGTATCTAAATTTAGTGCCACTTTAGAGCCCTTCCAGCTCTTGAGCTCTTGCAGTCTGCTAGAAGTGGGAAAGCTCCTCAGTACCAGGCCACCTTCATCATCGCTCTCTGGGGTTGTCCTGTCTAACAGACCATTCCTGTTCTGTGCTCAGGGGAGAGCTGAGAGCCTCAGATTTTCCCAGGACTGAGCTCTTCATACCTCAAGCAGGTCTCATACCAGTTTGAAACAGGCCCTGTGCACCACCAGCACCCCACGATCATTCCTACCAGGCTGGATGCTGCCAGTGACAAGAAAACATTTCAGGGTCTCTCTAGGTCCTCAAGAGAGAAGGAATTTAGGACACATCACCCACCTATACGTCTCCTGGATCCTCCTTCTTATCTCCGTTATCCATTTATTCAAGAGTGAGTTCTCCTGCCGGTACCAAATGGAGATGCTCATCAGAGCCAGGAGGAAGAGCAGGAAGATGAGCAGAAAGGTTATTAAGATGGCTTTATGATCTGTCAGGGAAAGCACAAAGATGAGTGTGGGGCTGGGAGAGCCAACAGCCTCCAACTTCACTCAATGGAAACATTGGTCCTGTCTGCCTATTCACAGCCATCCAGGCTAGAGACATCATTGTTGACCACATCTCTGAAAAGGGAACAGTACCATCTGGTGGTCTCTGATTAAAATGGGTGGCCACCAAGCAAGCAGGGCTGGGCACAGCCTGTGAGTCTCACTGAACAGACCTGAGACAACACATTTGGGAGCAGAACTGTCAGTAGCTTTATCACCCCATCTCCCCTTCTCGTGGCATTACTCCAGTCCCACCAGTGTCACAAGGCACCAGAAAAGAAGTCAGGACTCACGGTCACGCTGCACAGGGCCACTGTCCACGCTGCCACCCAAGCCCGGCTTCTCACAATAGGGGGGAGCCCAGCCAGCATCACAGTGGCAGTTCTTGTTGCTGTTGCAGACCTGCAGAGAGAGAAGAAGGGCTGGAGATCACAAGGGAGGTATAGTCTCTGCAGTGGGATGAGAGCAGGTGGCCAAGGGCAGGAGTCCAGGCTGAAGGAGCTTAACTCCTGACAATATTCACCCTTTGAATTTCACTCGGATCATGCCTGTGTTGCCCTCAAACATGTGATTGCAATGTACAGAGATATTTTCCTGCTGATACTTTTATTGCCCTGCTCTTTGCAGAAACCATGAAAACAGGTATCTTATACCCTCAGTTTTCACACGGCTTGTGTGATGCCCATACCGCAAGTCTGATGCCCATAATAGTTTGCACTAGGCCAGAAGTCTGCTAAACATCTTCCTCCTGGGATCTTTCCATTAAACCATAACATTGTTGTTGCCTTATCTGACAAAGCCCTGCATCTGCAGAGGTCAAATCTTTGTAGCCTTTAAGCTTCGGACAATAGTGACTTTTTGTACTTGCTGAACTATTTCCGTGCCTTTTTGCAGTCCCAGTTGTGTTTCTAACTCTTGCTTCACTCTCAGAGGGAACAGGCATCTGCTCTGATCTCTTTACATTCTCCAGTTCAAATTGGACCCTGATCCAAAATTTGCAGATGGTCCTTACATGATGAACAATCTTCTTCTTCTAACTTGGACATGGGTAAGCAAAGATCTCAGCTCAGTCTCACCCACAGCTGATGCATGTGAGAGTTATGAACAGTAGATGCCTGCTGCGTTGCAAGACTCATCCCTGCGGGAGACACTTAGTTTTGCTTAAGAACCTGCACTCATCTCAGGGGCCTGCTGTAGGTCTCAGGAAATAACTCACCCCATGGCCATTGCACCTGGAAACGCATTTTTCCAGCTCGAAAAGGGAGGCATTCTGGCATCGTCGATCTTTGCAAACCTGAGAGAAAGTGAAGAAGCCAAAGTTAGGGAAAAACCCAGTAGAGAGGGGACAGCAATCTTCTGGCTTCACAGATGGGAGTCCTCTGGAAGGATGCTGTCCGTTGGAAAATGCAGGCTGGTTATATCGTATTGTTCCAGGTCAATGCATTTCCCTCCAATTTTCAGCACAGCCCAGGAAATCTCTACCATTCCCCCATCCAGAACGGCTCAGCAGAGACCAGCCACCACCACTCCCACCCCCCTCCCCTGACAACCCACCTGGCAGCTCCTGGAGAAGGCATTTCCCATCTGGCCCTAAAAGGCAAGCACCAGCCAAAAAAGCCAACGCTGGATTTCAAAACCAGCCATCTTTTCTCATGAAAATGTCAACATTTTGGCCTTCTATCCCAAAGTGGGATGAAATTTTCACAATTAAAATGCCAAATAGCAAAGGCTGTATCTCTCCAGCCAGCTAGGTCTGGCTTGCATCCCTGCTATCGTGTTGTCTATCAGGCTTCTGCCCTTTCTCAGCTGAGCTGACCCTCTGAAAACTGCTTGGAGATACAGGGGCTGAAAAAAAAACCTAATGCTCAGTTAGTAGCATCTGTTTTGATCTGTTGTCTTGATTCCTAACAGCGCTTTACCCTGGAAAACAATTTATTCATAAGAGGAAGGCTCATTTATCAAGTCTTGAGACACGCAGTTCTTGCTAGGGTTGCTCCACTATGCTTTAGTATAAAGTAAAGAAGCATGGAGGTCAGAGAGAAGAATTTGGTGGCCTACACTCAAGCATCTGGTGATGTCTTGAAATGCCACAGTTGATATGTCACCAGAGCAATGTTTGTAAGTGTGGAGGAAACCATGTCCCACGGCCTGGCTGTAATGCAGAGAAGAGCCAATGTCCACATTGAAGCTGGGATAAGAGCCAAAAAGATGATCTCCTGTAGGAGATCCCAGTTCTAGGAAGAGTTACTCACCATCCCATCTCCACATTTTGTCCCCGTCATCACCAGCCCGGGGTCAGAGAGGTCTTCCTCATCATCCTTCGCAGTGTACATGTAGGTGCCTCGGCACTTCACCTCTCGCCCGTTGAAGCGGATGGTGGTGTCGATGGAGACTGTATTGGTCCCCTGGGGCTTCTTAGCTGAGCTCTGGCACTGGATCTTGCCACACATAGCATCCCTAGGAGCAGGGCATGGCAGAGGCGAGTGTAGGAGATGTGGGTACCAGCCACTTCACTCTCCCTGCCCCATCACCCACTGCCCCCTGCTGCCTCCTTTCTCTCTGAATTTATCGCCTTGTTAGGTTGTGATGGGGGAGGCTCAGCAGGTTCAGAAAGGACTTAGATAAATCATGGACAGCACAGAGAAACGCTGGAGGGAACAGGCAGGGGAGGTCCCTCTAACATCCACGGTCTAAGTGGGAATACTGGAGAGCACACGCCCCCTAAATAGGATCTTCTGCTGATGCTGTCTTTGATTTTCCCTTCAGGCTGGGCTGGGAGATGATGCATGGTGGGACAACCTCCCAGCAGTGATGGGGACTGAGCCCAGGATGGACCTGGTGACTTCCTCAGGTCTAAAACGGAGCTGGCCCGAGGGGTGGTGCCAGGATCCTGAGGGAGGGCCCTGCCAGTCCCTTCAGAGTGGGGGGCTGCAGGTGCAGGAAGGGAAGATGGGTCATCCATGGGTGCCAGAACTGCACTCACCTCTTGTCACATTTCACGTAGCGCCCTTGGCTGTCTTTGCCACAGTTGCCGTAGGTGTTGCCGGCCATGTTCACATCCTGGAAACAGGCATCCGGGGCTGGCCAGGCGCCTGCAAGGAGAGAGGAAAGATCCTGCCTGGGATGGGGAAAGCAGCCAGCAAGGAGAAATATCGAAACCAGGAGTAGCAGCTGGATGCTCATGGAGAAAACACCACAGAAAGTTCTCCCAGAGAGACACAGCACTGAGACTCAACATGGCTCCTGCTCTGGAGATGGGTGGCAAGGAGGCAGGGCTGGGGCTGGTGGCACTCACCTGGTCCCCAGAGCTGGACACACTGCTGGTGGTGGGTCATGCACATGCCGTTGTTGCAGTAAGCCTCGCCGTAGGCACAGGATGAGCCATCCAGCAGGTATACGTTGGCTGGGCAGTAGGGTGAGTCACCCGTGCAGTATTCGGGGAGGTCACAGGACCCCGCTGCTTCCCTGCAGACTGTTCCAGCCACCTTTAGCTGCCACAGGAGGAGGGAGAAACGTCAGCACTGAGTGGCTGCAAAGGGGCCGAGCCGGGATTACTGCTGCCTCCCAGTACAGCTTGGGGTCACAAATCATCTATAATGTCCCCTGTGGGACTATATCAGGCCATCAAGGTATAAAACCAAATTCCTGGTTGGGATCCCATGGGGAGCACGGTGAGGGACACAGCGGGGCTTACCTTGCAGCTCTGGCAGCAGTCACCATGGGCACATTGGGCCCCTGCCTTCAGCGTGCAGTTGTGTGCATTGCAGCATGGGTTGGTGCACTCCTGCATGGGGAGAAGAAGAAGACACCACCACGATCTGTGAGTCCGTCCCTTCTCCAGTACTTCCCCCAGCCCCTTCTCCTCCCATCACGGCATTTGCTCTTCTCATTTTGCCAACAGGGAAACTGAGGCATAGGGAGGGATGAGGAAGACCTGAGCACTCTAGGGCAAAGTCAAGAAGAAAGCCAGTCCCAAGTTAACTGGCTTTAGGAAGGTAGGACTGGGAAGAGCCCTTGGTATGGAGTCTCTGTGGTGACCAGCAAACACTTTTCTCTTGGAAATACCCCTCTCCACGTGGGCCATGACCTGCTGCCCAGCAGCTGAGCTAAGCTGCAAAAGCCTCTGTGGAAAGCGATACAGCACCCAGCACCATACCTCCACCTCCCCACAGTCACAGTCTTCTCCTTCCTCCAGAAAGCCGTTGCCACATTTCCGTCCCACCACCAGGTCCTTGGTGTCAGGCAGGTTGAAGAGACACATGCCACCTCCCTTCTGGAAGTAGTTCTCCAGCTGCCTCTTGCTGCAGGAGCTGAACACGCGAGGGAACGGGTGTCTGCGCAGGGGACAGATGGGGAGGGATGGGAACCAGGGCGATCGGGACCAGGAGAAGGTGGAAAACCACAGTCAGAGCTGGGAAATAAGGACATGGGCAAACTGGCACAAACCCTTCCAAGAGCAGAAGCCACCATCAGCCAGATGCATCAAGTTCGCAAACATCTCCCACCCTAAGTTGCACAGCTGAGCATGAGACAAACCTCCAGGAGACACCACACTAAGCCCAAATATTTTCCAGAATGGGATGGGGTGGACAAGCAGACCTGTTATATGCCACCTCCAGAGCATCAGCCCTTCAGCAAGAAACCTCTTAGAGGCTGGAGACACCCATGGGCTGAACGTTGAAGGACAGGGAGCACCCATGCTTGCAGGCTCTGACAGCTTGATGCTGGTACATGTGTCACCTTTTTGTCTCGCTTCTCTGCAACTGGGACACCACAGACACCTCCGTCCTAACCACAAGGCAGGTCTCCACCTCCGCAGCGACCACCTGCTCAGGATGTCTGCTAAATATGTGCCTGCTATCACTGATGGGAAATATCCTTTGGGGGCTATTTAAATACCTCTGGGGCTCAGACGGAAAAAAATCCTCTACAAAATTAAAGAAAAATGGAAAAAAAAAAAAACACAACCCCCCCCACACACACCATATTAAATCATTCACAAGGCCTGAGCACTGAAAAAAAAACCAATCAGAGCCTACAACGTGTAAGGTTATTTCTCTAACAGCCCAACTGCCGTTTCCTCTAAGGAGTTGGAGAGAAACAGTCATTTTCTAGAGAAGCTCTGAGCATGGTTCTTCCATAATTTTGCACAAGTTTGTGGGTTTCTTCTGTCATGTATTAAGAATGAGGAAGCAGATAGTAAGAGTTCTGCACATTTCTCTGCTTCAGCGCTAGTTTCATTTCCTCCTATCAGTGAAAAAACATTTTATTTCATATTAGGACATCTCATTTCCGAGACGGCACAGAGGGCTTCTTCTGAAAGTAATTTTGAAGTCTGGGGGAAATCTCTTGAGCTGTAGGGAAAGCTGTAAGTCCATGCAAGTTATAGGAGGGTGAGCAAATAAATAAAGCCATGAGCTGGTACAAGGAATGTGCAAATAGGGAAAGGCTGAACACAGTCAAAAATATGTTTCCTGCCCATGTGGGGAAAAAGTATTTCTTCAAAATAAGAAGGAAGAAAAGTCACAGGGAGATGTCAGCTCGGAGAGCTTTGTCTGCGGGTGAGCAGGGGCGCAGCTGAGCTACAGCATCTGCTGCTGTTTTGCACCAGTGCATCCAGCTGAGGTGGGTGGGGGCAGGATATTTAATTAGTAGGATAACTAAACAATCAAGTGCACAACCGCCTCGCCCTGGAAAGCCAGTGTTTTTCTCCACCACAATCCACCCAGGCAGAGACTGAACACCATGGGGTCAGCACGCTGGTCAGACAGCCCTGAGAGCCACAGGAAAAGCCAGGTAACATCCATTTGCTTCCACCTCTGGCTCGTTTGGGATGGAGCTGCTACCCCTCTGCTATCCTCTGCTACCCCTTGGAGACCACCAGCCCTGTCTGCTCCTGGACCCCTGGATGTGCTGACTCCAGGGAAGTGGGATGTGCAGGGCAAACAGGGAGGAGGGCAACCAGCCGGGTTCCCCTTTGCAATGGGGCACTGCACCCACAAAGGTGCCTTGCAGGTCATGACCCCCTCCCCATGCCCCAGCCCATCCAGCTGCAAACAGCACCCATAACCTGCTGGGGGGCTTAGGGGCCACATCCCATCCCCACTGCCACTTACCCAGTGGCTGCTGCCATGACACAGCCGCCTTGCTCCGGGGTGGCCTCCACACAGCAGCCCGTGCTGTCATGGCTCATGCCAAAATTGTGGCCAATTTCGTGGGCCATAGTGGCGGCTGCTCCAATGGGCTGCTCCGAGTGGTCCTGCATAGGGATGGGGCATGTGTCAGCATAGCAGCCGGGAGCAACGGAGAAGAAGGGTGATCCCACAGCAGGGAATGGGGTTGGGGTGATGGAGGGATCACAACATCCCTGGAATTGCAACTGGATCCCATGGGAGGGACAGAGAGAGGGATGGAGGAAGATTCATAGCAGTAGTGGGGTTTGGTCTCCCAAAAGTCCTGCATGGGACCTTGGGAAGTTCTTTTGCTGGAGCCAGCTGCTGAAAACATGGGGCCTTGGAAGGCACATCCCAAAAACCAGAAACCTCAGTGCTACACACCAAACTGCCTAGGGACCACAGGCCACCAGGGTGACCCTCATCCCCCATCAGGAGGAGGATAAGAGTTATCTGGGGCTGAGATCATCTTACAAAACCAGAAAGCACAAGCAGGGAACAACCAGGGACTATTCAATATGAGAGGCAGAAGCAACACAGGCAATCCCAGCATTGCTGCTAGCTGCAAGCAGGGGGTGCACATGAAGAAGAAGACCTTTAAATCAGGCCTTCTCACCCTCCTTAGTACTTGGCCAACATCTGAGAGGTGTAAGGGGCTACCAGCATCATTGTTTGCTCTCAGGCTGCATCCCAGAACCAGCCCCCACTGGCTGATCCTACAGGCCCGTGAAGAACCCCAGCAAGATGGGGTGGCGATGGGGTGTCCCAGCCTGGGACAAGCAGCAGGGACCCCCATGCCCTCTTACCACGCTGACACCACCAGAGTTATCCGCGCTGCACATCCCCTCCAGTGGGGCCATGCCGATGGTTGTCCCCCTGAACGTCTTCCCTCTGCCCAGAAGGGAGAACAGCAGGGCAGTTAGCATCCCAGGGGTGGTTTGGAAACCCCAGTCTGAGCTGGGAGCCCCCTGCCCCGACATCTCCAGGTCCATAGGGGTGCTCACGTCAGCAGCTGAGCGTTGTCATGCTTCTTGCGTGACCTCAGCGCCTTCTTCCACTGCAGGAAGGACCAGAGCGTGGCGTTGGCGTCGCTGGTGACGGCGCACTGGTCCCTCTCCGTCCACACCTCCAGGCCAATCAGGGCCACCTTGATATTCAGCGACCTGTAAAACTGCAGAGAAGGGACGGGAATGAGGGGATAGGGATGGGCATTCGCTGTCCATCCCCCATCTCCGCCACAGCTTTTCAGCTGGGTGACTCAGGGACACACTTGTCCCAAATCCACTTGCAAGTGTGAGGTCTACAGGGACAGGTGTCGGCACAGAAGCCAGTCAGGGTGACAGGATGCTGTCCCATCAGCTGACAACATCTAAGCATCTCCCTGCTTGTGTCAAGGATGCCAGCACTGATCCCCATCACCACAGCAGGGCAAAAAGCCAGCACCCTCTTCACTGCTGCAGCTCATCTGATGGTGGGAAAGCATTTTCCACCACGTGTCTAAACACTACAGCCCCAGTGACACAGTGACAGTCCCTGAGGGCCACCACCAGGCTAGCCCTGAACTCAGGTCCTTTCACATGCACTGGGAATGATGGAGGTGGTAGCAGGTCCCTCTCACTGGCCATTACCTTGTCCACATAGTTTGCAATCTCCACAATGCGCTGCTTGGTGAGGCCCAAGTTGAGGTTCTGGTTCCTGTACTGCAGAGAGACGGGGAAGGGTCACCAGAGGAAGAGCAGGGAGGGAGACAGAGAAGTGTCCTGGCTTTTTGGCAGGGGACCAGGTTTCTGCCCCCATGCTGCTCACCAGTGTGTGATCAGCAACAATGAAGAGTTCCATGTACTTCATGGTCCTCCAGGCATCTCTCTTTGCCTGCAAGACAGACAGCAAGACTTGGAGAACTGAAAGAGTGGGCAGCCTGCAGCTCTGGGCATCACAGGTTTCCCAGACACTGCAGAGCTGCCCAGGAAGGATGGCCAAGGGGGGAAACTCAGGCACGAGGAGATCGAGAAAATTTGGGCAGCTTTAGAGCAATTCCCAGTATCACCTCACATCACATCACACTGTATGACAGCACCGACCCCCAACCCACATGTCCTCCCTTCAAGATCTCCTGCCCAGACTCAAACCTGGCAAGCTGCCCACGAACACCCCTCACTTCCCATCTGCCTGCACAACCCTGCCCAGATGCCAGGGTGACAGGCACCCCTGTCACAAGCTGCAGGTATTTAGGAGAGGACACAGGCAGCACCGCTCTCAGCCCTCTGCCCCTCCATAAGCAAAGGACCCCAGGATGGATTTCCCCCCCAGGATGTATTTACCCGGTGGTGCACTGGCTGGAAGAGCTGAGCGATGTCAGCAATGGTGCTCCCGAAATCGTCACCGTGGCCACAGGTCCCCCCTTGGATGGGCAAGTGCTCTGCTCGGTGGATGATGTGGTGGCCTGGCTCGGGGGTCCCCAGGGGTTTCAGGTAGTAGCTGTTGTTGCTGCTCAGCACTATCAGGCCCCTGGCAATGGAGAGCAGCCCCTGATGGCTCCTGTGGTGCTTTCAATCC
Organism: Calidris pugnax; assembly: GCF_001431845.1. Lineage (NCBI taxonomy): Eukaryota > Metazoa > Chordata > Aves > Charadriiformes > Scolopacidae > Calidris > Calidris pugnax. Next base: position 13,614,243 of record NW_015090793.1, read on the forward strand.
AGCTCCCTCAGCCCCTGCTGAGGCCCCACAAACTCACTGCACCTCAGCTTGGCCCATGCCCAGGGTGGGGGCACAGACAAGAGATGGGTACCTCTGTCAATACAGCCCTATGAGCTAAAATGTCCTTAGCATGAAAACCTCCGTGCTGGTCAGACCACGTGAACATGGGACGGCAGCTGGTGGTTGCAACAGGGCAAAGCTCAGTTCTGGGGCACCCACTGCAGGGTCCGGGGATCTTGCCTCCTCCAGAGACCAATTTCCTTGAAGGCAGCTTATGTTGCCAGAAAATTGGCCTCTCCCTGCCCTGCCTGCCCCAGGGTCAGGTGAAGGATGGGAGAAGGGGGGCGATGGAAAATCAGCCCCATGGAGCATCTAGAGCTGGGTGTGCAAGACCATCAGTGCTGCTCCCTGGGGGGTCCCCAGAAGAGGTCCCTGCAAGGAGGCAGGGGGCAGCTGGATCCATCCCCAACTTCATCATCCCCACAAGCTCCCCTGCCCTGCACATCTCCGTACCGTATTCCCGAGCAGGTGCTGAGGACGACCCAGGAGCCACCATAGCCTCGGACGTGTCCGTGATAGTAGCAATGGTCCTGGGAGAGAGGCGATGGAGATCTCCATTAGAAACCACCATGCGGGGCTGGGCAGCAAGAAATCCCACATTCTTGGCCCTGATAAACACCCGTTTTGCATTTCCCAGCGTGGCAAGTGGTGTCCCTCTGCACCAGGGAATGGGAGGGATGGAGCCAGGAGGCTGCTGGCTCCTGCAGTTCAGCCAGGGACACAGACAGCCCCGCGCCCGGCCCGGCTGGCTGGAAGGGTGACAAACGACCGGTGGGGGGACGTCGGGGAAACGCGAGGCCTGCTCGAGCCCGGCGCTGCCTGTGTTTATTTCCCGAGGTGCTGTATCACGGCCAAGAGATACAGGAGCCGCGTGTTGCCGCATTCCTCCCGCCACAGGCGCCGGGGATGCTGCCAGCGAAAACACCGCCCCTCGGCCCGGTGGGGCTTTGGCTTTCGTCCCAGGTGCCAAGGCACCCTGGAAAAAGGAGGTGAGCTACACCCATCCCTCAGGCACCCACCGTCTGGTTGGGGGACACCGTCACCGGCTGCCCGTCTGCAGCATAGTGTGTCTCGGTGTAGCCTGGCGCCAGCAGCCTGCAGAGAGAGGAGAGGGGAGAGGGGTGAGGAACCTCAAGGTGCTCTGGGCGTCGTGGCACAGGTACACACCAAGCCTCCACGCCCAGCCCTGGGCAGCCATGCAGGGTGAGCCGTCTGCGTGGTTCCCCTTCACAGCCCCCCCTTTGCAAATCTTTGGGCAGAGCAGCTGGCAGTGTGGCCACCACTGCCCCTGACCAGCAGTTACCCATGGCCAGTGGGGACACAAATAGCCCCCCTCTGTGTTTAGACAGGAAGGGGATGCCCATACGGCTTCAAGACCCTGCTGGTCTGGGACAGGGGGACCTGCACAGGAAAAGCCTGGCTGCCCACCCACCCCTCTGGCTCAGGGGCTACCTCACCGCCACCAAGGATGAGCAGCCAGGCAGGGTGACAGCTTCTCCATAGGGACCAAACCTCCCCTGGGACTACCAAAGTCCCCAGGGGGAAGCATCCTACTGGGAGAGGAAGGGATCAACCTCGTACTCAAGGTCCAGCCAAGGACACAAGAGGTTTGGGGTCTCCTACACAGCCACCCCCTTCAGCCCCAATCATGTCACTTCTCCTCGCTCATGGCACACTGAGGGCGATGCACCTGATGCAACACCTCAGCAACAGGGCAGGGGTTCCAAAAAAACCAGAGCTGAGCATGAGAAATCTCAGGCTGCTTTTAGCAAAGCCTGCACCCCCTTGCCTTCACCCTATGTGCCTCAGCTTCCCCCTAGCTGATGGCCATCTCCCACCAAGGTTGGTCTTAGAGCTACCCATGATGCAGCCCCATCCCACACTGACAAATTGCTTCATGCCGTGGGGAGGAGCCAGAGCTGAGCTTGCAACAAGCAAGAGTGAGGGGCTGGAGGTCCCAGGGGGCAAGCGGGGGGCATTTAGACTGAAATGAACCCATGGGTGGTGGGAGAGAAGAGAAAGGGGTGGGAGTTTCTCACACCACAGAAGGCTGCATCACCCTGCCCAGATGCCAGGGCAATGGGTGCCCCACTATGAACTTGCAGCCACCGTGGGGACAGCTGCAAGACAACCCCCCCCCCAGGGGGACCCAAGAGACAGCATGCATGCAGGGGTCTCAGCCACCCAAAGAAGTACCAAACAGGGCTGGGTTTACTCCTGGTGACAGTTTGGCCCTCAATTTGTGGGGTTTGGCCCTGTCCCAGGGGTTTTATTCTGTAGAAGAAGAAAATAAACCAAGCAGACAGCCCCAGAATAGCCCTCCCGCCTCTTGGTTTCTATTTTGCAACAAGTTTGGCCTCAAAAATGTCGCTGTGGGCATGTTCCTGCCTTCCCAGCCTGCCTGAGTGGGTGCCTGGCACCAGTAGCTCCAGTTACAGAGGAGAAAGGAGACGGGAGCTCAGCCTGGGTCCTGGATAGGGACTCATGGGCAGCCTGGTAAGACAAGTGCCTAGCTAGTGTGGGGGCAAACGGGCAGCTGCCCGTTCAGGATGGTGACAGACATTGGGACAAGTCACCTGAGGACAGCAGAAGCAAAAGCCTCCATGCCATGCCCAGGGAATAGGGGGAACTGGGAAGGTTGAACCAATCCCCCAACCAGGGACACAGACAGTCCCAGCATGGCTCAGACCACTGGAATGTCCTCTCCAGGGTAGGCCAAGGACCAGGAGCCCCGGAAAAGGAAAGGCAAGGAGATGTGTATTCTTCTCCAGCACAAGGGAAGCCCTTGTTGGAAAACACCACAAAGGGTGGTTTTCAAGGCTGATCACATCTCCCAGTACCGGAAGAAAGAAGATTTGAGGTCTACCATGGCCTCAATGGGCCATGAGCTAGCAGGGCTAAGGAGCCCAGTTAGTTGGCACGAGACAGCAGTGTAGATGGACAGGTCTGCATTGGTCTCTCCAGTAGATACAACCACTAGGCACAGCCAGTCTTGGGTGCTGTAGACTATCCTGGGTGTCATATGGACTGCCTTTGGTGCTATGGATGGTCTTGGGTACCAGGGACTGTCCTGGGTGCCACAGATGCTCTTGGATGCCACATACTATCCTAGGTGCTATGGATGATCTTGAGTGTCATGAACTAGCATGAATAGCATGACTTGTCTTGGGTACCATGGATGGTCCTGTGTTCTATGGATGCTCTTTGATGCCATGGGAAGTCCTGGGTGCCATAGACAGTTCTTGGTACCACAGACAGTCATATGTGCCATGAATGCTTTTTGGTGCCATGGAAGGTCCTGGGTGCCACGGACTGCCCTGGATGCTCAGCTCCCTTTTGCTGCCACCAAGCCCTTCATCTGTTTCACTGTGCCCTCATCCAGAGTTCAGCATCCCCACATTCCTCCAGTCCTGCCAGAAGCACTACAGCCACCAATTATGCTTTTCACCCACTCCTGGCCACATTCATCGCTTCAGCATGGCAAAGTGGTGCCAAGCCAGAATTTGGCTCATGGGAAGATGTACAAACACCTCCAGGACTGATGCACCAGCTAGAAACAAGGCTAAGCTTTCCACTTAAGCTTTCAAACCCAGCTGCCAGCCCCCCCATTGGCCACAATCCTAAAACTCCACATGCATGGCAGCTCCCCAGTTCTCCTTCCCACACACCAAAAGCCCCTCTGCAGGTTGTTGGGACCTGCTGCCCAGCAGGGCTGTTCAGGGGATACCGTGGTGGCTGCTTTCGTACACAAACAGCAGGAAGAAGAGGGCTCTGCCAGGCACGAGCCTCCCACAGCTGCTGCTGAGAAGCAGAAGTGGAAGCAGAAGCCTGTCCTGAACAGATCTGCTTTCTGCCCTGCTCCACCACGGGGCCGCCTGGCACCAGGAAAGAACAGAACCCCAGAAGGGACAAATGTCACTAAGTCTTGGGGAGAAGGGCAAGGAGAGCAGGGCAGGAGATGGAGGTGATTGCTCTCTTTGCCCCAGCCCCAGCACAACGGGATGCCAGGCCGGGTGAGTGTCACGAAGGACAGATGCTGCTGGCACCTCTGTCCACGCTGAATCAAAGAAGGGGCCCAGAAAGGGTCAAGCGAGGCTACATGGCAAGGTTGTCCAGGAATGGTGTCAGGCTGACAACCCCAAGACCATCTCAGCAGAAAAACAGCAGAGGTTTCCAAATCACTGCCAGCAGTCAGAGTTGCCCACCATGAGATACCTCCAAGGACCTCACAGAATTAGCCCTACCAGCGGGTTGGCAGCCCAAGAGCCCCGTGTCCAGCTGACCCTCTGCCTGGAACATCTCCATCCCCTAAGCACTCCACACCACCTTTACCCATGCTGGGTCCTGCACCTGCATCAAGCTAAGGCTGTTTCTTGCACAACACGGGTGTGGGCAGTGGAAAAAGGAGTGCTTCAGCCCAAACTGCTGCATTGGCCACAAGTGGCAGGAAGCCACACCGGGTCATCCCTTCCCCTGCTGGCAGGAGAGCCAGGACAGGACAGCCAGGATACTACCACTCTAGGTGGGACCACACCAGGAACACCCAACTCCCCTTCCCCAGTCCCAGCCCCGACACTTACTGGTTCCTCTCCAGCACCAGGACGAGCTCTCTGCCCTCAGCCATCACGGCCATCTTTGCCCGGGCAGGCGCCGGCACCTACAGAGGAAGCAAAGGAGGGATGGAGTTAGAAAAGACAGAGCTCTGGACGCTGCCAGTTGGATGCCTGTCCATCCTGCTGCCCGCCTGTATTATTGTAGGACCTACCGCTCCGTTAGCAACACAAAGGGCAGCAGATGCAGTGGATTTTGAGCACCATAGCTGTTTGTAAAAGCAGGAGCTGCTTTTCCAACTGCAAAAATGCAGCAGGAGACAGTGACAGCATGTGTGCCTCAGGGCAGGGATGGGTGTGAGTGGGGACACAGGGGTCAGGTGGCTCCTGAACATCTCTAGCCACTCTGCAGGGGACATCCCAGATGAACCCACATCACCTCTCACCTCACGCAGTCCCTCGATTCAAGCTGGAATGGATCATGGGGTACCCTGCACTGTTCCCACCAGACAGCATCTCCTCTGTCCATCCCTGTCCCCAACACCTTCCTTTGCTCCCCTGCCCAGGGAACATCGCAGCCTCTCCTCCGTGGGTCTGCTCCACCTACCCCATCCCCTGCCACAAGCCCGCGGAAGGCGAGAAATAAAACCTTCTGCTTGATTTCCCATTAATAGCAGCAGATAAAAGAGGATTCGCGCTGGGATTCACCCTGCAAGAGAGGGGGTGAGAAAGAAAATCCCAACTCTCTGCCTGGGGAGGGGGCAGCTCTCCCAGAAAAAGGCAGCAGGAGAGAACCGATATGGGATACAGGGTCAGGAGCACTGCCCCGAGCATCCCGAATGCAGTCTGTGTGCTCTGCCCCACCACGGCTTCATCCCACCGGAGATGCTGAGCCAGATCCTGGGGAGGCTGGTCCCTGGGTGGATGAGCACCTGCGTGCACCCCTGCGGGGTACGGAAATAAATAGCAACTGCCCAGGCAGCGGATAACTGCTCTGTTAAAAATACCACGGGGCAGCAAGAGGAAACGATTGACTCAGCTTCCCCAGGATGCCGGCAGTTTTACTCACTCCCTCGCTTTGGAGGGCGTTAAATGGGAACTCTATGCAGAGATCCACACCAGCACGGCTCGTTTGCATGTGATAGGATGGGCTGGAGCCCAGAAGTGCCACCCTCCTCCGATGTCCCCACATCCCTTCCCCGGCTCCAGTGCTGGGGACACTAAAAGCATCACCCTGTCTCTGTTTATAGCCCGGCCGGCATGGCTGGCTCTGTCTCCCTCGCTCGGTCCCTCCCCATCCATGATGGATACAGGGAGCCCGGCAGGCTGCCAGCCCTCTGCCTCGTGCTCAGGATCCGCTGCGGGGCTCCAGCACCCTGGCCACAAGCTGGCAAGGATTTCCCAGCTCTGGAGGGGAAGGGGAGAGGAAGGAGCCATCCTCACAAGACTCTGGCTTCAGCTGCTCTTAGCATCACGGGGTTTTGCAGACGGTCACTAGGAATGCAACGGGGCGGGGGTAAAGTTGGGTGATTCCCAGCTGGGGCTGAAACAGAGGCCAAATCCTGCTGTCCCCTCTTATCCCTATGGAGATGGCCAGCAAGGTTTTGCTCCTCATGCACCCTAGCTCCCACCTTGCATCCAGGCCACTGGGGATGCTGGGGGACCTCCAGCCTGGCAGCCCCAGGGCCACCCTCCTGGGGACCATCATGTTTTTAAGGGGTAGCATCACAGGACAAAGTGTTTTGAGGTGCAGGGTGGCCGGGTACCACCACTGCTGCACCTCAGGACACGGGGTTTGTGCTCCCAGGATGGAGGGACCCCATTAAGCTGCTCAAATTGGCCACAGGGATCCTTCTGGCCCATAGGAGACACATGGGTCTGAGTCCTTTTGGCCCCATTTCCCAGAGACGGGGAGGTGCCAGTCACCCCAGCATGGGGACATTGTGATGGAGTGGGGCTGGCCAAGCCCCTACTCTGCCTCCAACACCATCTTCCGAGCTCCAAAAAAGGAAACCAGACACAGCACTTAAAAAAAAAAAAAAAAAAACCCAAAAAAAAAAATTTCAGGAGAAGAATGAAAGGAAAAATGTTTAGTGCAGTTCCAGAGAGCCTTGGGAGAATTAGGAATGCTGTTATGCTAAACAGAATGGGGGAAAGTAGTAAGGGGCAATAATGAGGTGTTTTCTTGGGGGTAAAGCCACATTCTTTCCTGTTAATAAATATTATTATTGGTAGACTAAGTTTAATAACTGACAGATTCTCTTGTCCTGACACAACAGAGCAAACTTTTTGTGTTTAAACCCAGAGATTTAGAGCACAGATACTGTGACAGCCGCAGCAGGCTAGCCAGCCAATGCCTTATGTCCTTCCAGTTTGTCTCTGGCACCTAGTGGACCTGAATTTAAGGCTGGTCCAGCTACTTTTGCCTCTGCAGACCTTTCATGCTGGGTCAAAAGAATAAAAAACCCAAGGTTATCATTGATTCTGCACCTTCACAGGCGTTTTAGGTCTGAAGTGAACTGTACAAAGTAGCCAGTCCTTCTGGGAAGGTGCCAGCCCAGTATCTGCCTTTTCCAGGGTGGAAAAAAAAAAAAAAAAAAACTAAAAAAAAAAGCCCAGCAGAGCAAGCTGATTCCAAGGCCCTGACGCTTCTTGGTTCTTGGTGAGCCCCTTCAGCACGGCCACGGCGCTGCCACGGTCCCCACTCCCGGCAAGGGGCCCTGTGTGATGCAGGGAGGAGGAAGCTGGGGCAGAGGGCTCCCCTCCTTCAGCCATGGTGGGAATGAGCTGTATTTTTAGAACATGATCTTATACAAACATCACTCCCTGGCCAAACATGGTCTGTACGTTTTTCTTGCTATTTCCCTTCTTTCCCCCTCCTCGCCCCCCCTTTTTTCAAGCCTGTTTCTCCCCGTCTCTGATCTCCCTAACACCCTCTCCCTGAAGCCCATCTCCTCCTCCTCCCCCTCCCCACATCCCTGCCGGCTCCTTCCCGGTTTTGAATTCCCCAGCAATTACTCCCTGCCTCGACTTAAGGGCCTTTACTGGCAAAATGTTCTTTCCCAGCTGCCGTCTTAAAGGGACACATGTGTGTGCAGGGTTATCCCTGCATCCACAGCTCCCAGTTCATGCACTGTCCTGTCTCCCAGGCTGCCAAAGGCTGGAAAACAAACCACTGGCTAATGGGCTCTGTGTCCAACCCCTGCAAGGTGGTACATCACAAGCTCTCCCCTTCCCCGTGCCTCAGTTTCCCCGGAGAGCATGTGGAGAGGCAGTGGGGAGCTGGGATGGGCTGAAACCAGCTCAGCTGTTGAAGAAATAAATAGCAAGGAGTAAGATGAGGGAGAAGGAGGGTGCGAGCACTACTCGTGACAGGCAGAAGTCAAAAAAACCCAACTTTAAGGCCAGGAAAGGTTATTGCATTAATTAAACACTGATAATTTTGCCTTGAGACTAACTCTCAGGCATTTGGGTCTCCAAGAGCTGCCAGTCAAAACACTGTGCACCAGGAATGAGCAGGGATGAGCATCTTCCTGGGCTTCAGCACCTTCCCGGGCTCCAGCATCATCCTAGGCTCCAGCATGTTCCTCCCTCATCCAAATGCCACCACCTCCTTTCTCCACCAGCTGTGAAAAGGATGCAGGAACTACCTTCGCTCAGCCCTGACTGGATATGGAGGTGATGGCCCCTCTCCAGGACATCCCATCAAAGCCAGTCCCATCAGGGGCTGGGCTGGGAGAGGCCAAGAGCAGCTGGGATGAATCTACCCTGGCCAGGACCCAGCCCACAAGCAGCTCAGAAGACCCACTGCTGGTCTGCTGATCAGAAAAACCACAAGGATGTTTGCAGAGGAGCTGGGGCCAAGGGGTTTGCATTGCTCTTCAAGGGGAAAGACGATCTTTGTTTCCCCACAGCCCCTGGCTATCCTCCTGGCCCAGGCCCCCTCCTCTGTCCTTGCTGGAAATCTCCCATTGCCCTGCAGGAGAGCGGCTTGCCGGAGAGCAGTCTCAGAGAGCACCGAGCTCCTTGGGAAATCACTAGTTAAGCCAAAATGCAAAAACCACGTTCAAATCACAGCCCGGCCATCTGCTCAGGCAGGTCCCACAAGCCCTGATTTCCTAAGTAAGCGCATGCAAGCCTGGACATTAGGAGGAAGACAGGGCTCCCAGTTACCAGGAGATGCTCCCTAGAGGATTTGGTGATGGGTTTTGCAGCTGAAGCATCATGGCTGAGCCAGGTCCTCCCCAGGCAGCTGGATCCCAGCAGCACAGTTAGGATTTGAAGAGCACAGCTTGGGGACTACATTGCTTTGTCCTAAATGTACACCGTGATTGGGATCCAAAACCTCAAGGACAAGCCTCTCACTCCAGCTGCTCACTGGAAAAGCATCCTGGGGGCAGCCAGCTCCAGGGCAGTCGGAGGAACCAGGGTAGCACAGGCACTGGAGACAGAGCCAGGATTTTGGATGTTTTAAAGCAAACTTGGCTCAGGGACCACGTCAGGGTTGCTCAGCCCTGCCACACATTGCCAAAGGAAAAGGGCTTCCCTACAGGAAACAGATCGCAGGAGTGTGTGTCCTCAGCACCTAGTGGTCCTTCTCCTCCCTTCCTGCTCCTGGAGCAGGGCTGTGACCCCACATGGATATGATGCTCTCATGGGAGGGACCCACACCACAGGGCCAGGGGAGGGATGTGGTATTGCACCCTGGTTGCAGCCGGAGAGGATGCTCCAGATGTTCATCAGGAAGGATGAGGGGACAGCCACATCCTGCCACGAGGACAGAGAGACATGGGCGACTCCAGGCACCCAGCAGATGATGATCCCGCAGCGCAAGGGGTAGCAGTGGGACAGGGTGCCAGAAGGCACACGGAGGAAGGTCAAGGGCCTCTTCTGCCTGTGTGTTCCTGAGCTCTCATGATTTATAGAATCACAGAATCACAGAATGGTTTGGGTTGGAAGGGACCTTCAGAAATCATCTACTCAAAACCCCCTGCCAAGGGCAGGGGCAGCTTCCACTAGGTCAGGTTGCTCAAAGCCCCACCCAATCTGGCCTTGAACACTTCCAGAGAGGGGACACCTACAACTTCTCTAGGCAGCCTGGTCCAGCGCCCCACCGCCCTCACAGCAAAACATTTCCTCCTTATGTCCAATCTAAACCTGCTCTCAGTTTAAAACCACTGCAGCGAGGAACCACGCTTGGGAAAATGCAGTTACAAAGGGAAAGGAACAAGGCAGGGAACACCAGAGGAAGCTGACAGGCTGGGTGGGTCCCCAGGGTGGGGACAGGGGACTCCATACGTGCCGCGGGGCTGGATACTGTTGGGATGCCTGGGCCAGGATGCTGGGCACAACCTCCATTTCCAGCCCCGAAGGGCTGTAAAAGCCCACGGTCAGCTCTGGCAGCCTTCGCTCTGTGACCCGAGCCGGGAGGAAGGAGTGGGAGGAGGAGGAGGATGCCGGCAGCAGCGGGGCAGGATCCCACCCCAAGCCAGCAGCAACGAGGGAGCTGTTTGCAATCAGGGTCCCCACGACCTCCTCCCCGGCCTCTCCGAAATCACTTCCATGTGTGCAGGGAGCCCTCGAGCCCGCGGGGAGTTCAGCCCCGAACAATAGGAGAGAGGAGGGTGTAGAGGGGGGAGGGCAGGGTCCAGCCCGCCCAGCGCCGTGCCAGCCCGCACACGATGGGACCACAGGGCCACCACCACCACCACCATCCTCCCTCTCTTCCCACTGACTCGATCTCACTCCTCCAGGAAGAGAGAAAGGAGACGCAGTGATGTCCCCCCAGAGACTGTGGCACAGGCCACCCGGCAGCATCCCACCCGTGCTCAGAGGAGCAGCACTCGGAGAAGGGACGGAGGAGCCTCGGGGCAGTCACCACGCTTGAACCCATCATTTCACGTGCTCAGATGCTGTCTCCTTGCAGACTCCCACCCCGAAAGCCAGCCACGGCTGGACAGAGTGGGCTGACGGCAACCACACAGCGGTATTTATTTCCAGGATCTTTGCTGGAGGGCAGGAGGAGACAGACTGGGATGGGGCAGGCTAAATTGATCCTAAAAATACACACATCAGCAGTACCAGGGCAAACAGGGCTGGCTTGGAGCTCCGTCTGCATGCAGGGAGCCCGCTCACTCCTACCCCATCCTTTGTCTGATTACCACCATCCTTCCCCTTAAAAGCCTCCACACTCCTGGCTGTGACCACCACTCTCCCCGCCTTCCCCCACACACTCCGAGGAACAGGAGCCTCCTTGTTTCGGGCTGGCTGGAGCCAGCCAATGCAGAGCAGATGCCAGAAAACACACTGGGACCTGCTCAGCCACCCTGTCCCCATCCAGTGGCCATCCGTGCCCCACCGGCCCCAGGGTCCCCTGGTGACTTCTGAAATCCAACGCACGCCTGCAATTTGCACCCACCCAGCACAATTTTGGGCAGCAGAGTGTTAGCAAGAGTATAAATAAACCTCCCACTGCCGTGTGTTCCCCATCTCAAGTGCCCTCCAACCTAAATATAGACCAATAATAGGGCTGCTAGGAAGGGAGGGGACATTTCTGCAGGCTGGCCACAGCATCCCTGACACAATGGGAACATGAGATGAGAAACATGATTCCCAGCAGCCAGTGCCGATGGGAGTGATGCTCCTGATTCCCCCAGGCATCATCCAGTCCCTCCGAGGAGGCAGCAGAAAGCCGCTCTCCACTTTCTCTGCCACGAAGATGGGCTGACTCCCCCTCAGTATCTCCTGCTTGGACCAAGAAGGTTGCACTTGGAGGCACCTCAGGTAGCTTCAAAGCTGTGTCCTCAGCCCCTGCTACAGGGAGATGCCACCAGAGAAGGTCACTTCTCAGCACTAAGTCTTCTCAGCAGCCAATCTGCTCAGTCCCAAAACACAACAGTTTCCCACAACCATCCACATTGGTGCTTGTTCTGCTGGGAAGCGATTTGATCTGCCCCAAAGCAGACCACAGCCCCCAAGACCCTCCCAGCTGCTGAGTATGAGGACCAGCTGCTGTGGCTGATGGGCAGCTGCAGAACCGGTTGACCCTAGAGCCCGGCAAGGCGCCAGACCCAGGCGAGGGTCACCACAAGCACCTCATAAAGCAGATCTGGAGACAGTGGGGGTGGCGGGGAGGGTGCAACGGCCAGCAGAGCAGGCCTGGAAAGAGATGTCCTCTCCTCCCCACAGCCCATGTTTGGCTTCTTCACAGTCATCCCAAGATATCGCTCTTAAGTCCTGCAGCACTTTCGCTTGAGCTAATGCTGCTGGTCTGTCTCTCCTGGCCAAACCATCAGTCTGACAAGTTACCTCCAACTCCTGTCTCCAGACTGCCCAAGCTCCCTTCCACTCAGCCTATAGCTCTGGCCATCCTTCCTATGGCCCAGTAGTTCAGACCACATTTAATTAACCTGTTATCGCATCCTTTGCTTTCCCTGTGCATCACCTGAGCAGGGTGATGGGTCCTATAAACTCGACATCCTGCTCGTAGGACCCGCAAATTGGATATCTCTATCTGAGTCCCACCATGGAGACCTCTGGGCGCAGGACCCAGCCGTGCAGTGTGCAGGAGAACCATCTCTGCCCTTACCTTTTCATGCAGGCTGACGGCTCGTCTGGTACGGCCCCCGAGGAGCCAGTGTGGGGTGACCCGCTCTCCATGGGATGGTGACCCTGGGAAAGAGAAGACCTGGTGAGCACGTGAACAGACCTTGCAAGCCCCTGAGAGTAGCAGCTCCTCCACAGCCACATCAAGACAGAAACAGAGGGGAAGAGACAGAGCTGGGGTCTCTGGCCAACATCCAGGGCCACCTCTTAGGTGTTCCTGGGGGATGGACACCAGCATGAAACCAAAGCGTTGCCCCTTCCCCAGGCCAGCACCCTCATCGCTGGCCCCTACTTGCTCCTGGAAGCCTCACAAGAGCACTGCTGCCCACCCAGGTCCCAAACCCGTGGCCTAAATTCCCTGAAACCCCCTCCCCTTGAGAAGAAGCTGGCACATGGGTGTCACTACCCTGGCCCTGCTGGCATCCCAACCATCACCAACCAGCTCAGGTGAACCCCATCGAGCACCCCCAGAACCCCCCAGCCCAGGGTGAGGGTCGGGGCTGTGCAGGCAACATGGCAGGAACTCTCCTGAATCACACAAACAGATGGGGTTTTTTCCCTTTTTTTTTTGTTTTTGGCTTTATGCTTTTACACCATTGATCATCATCATTTACGGGACGGGGAAGCGTGGTTCAGTCACCCAGAAATGAAACCATCATCTTTCCAGGCAGAGCGGGGCTCAAGCAGGGAGCAGGGGAGCTAAAATAGCTGCAGCACATTACGGGTTTCTCTGAGCCATCCCAACTCCCCGGGGCAGAGCAGTACAAGCAATTCCTTGGCTCGATTAGAGACAGGCAGGCTTTCTAAGATATTTTTTTTTTCCTAAACAATGTGGCTGTATTTGATTGCAGCAGAGCGAGCAGCTACTGATGACTTAAGCCTGAACAGCAACAGGAAAAAAAAAAAAAAAATTGGAAGATCCTACAGAGAGGGGATGAGGTCTAGCAAAAATGTCAAGGGCTGGACCACCTTGCCAAGCCAAATGTTGTCAGTGAAAGCTTGGACCTAGTAACCTTCCCCAGTGAAGGGCAAAGTTATTTACAAAGGGAGTGGAATAACAGGGCTTACGGCTTCATAATTTTATATGCTTGTTTTGGTTCCCCCTGCAACTATCTGGGGGGATTTGGCTTGAGGAAAAATGAAGTTATTGAAAAGTGAAAAAAAAAAAAAAGATGGAGCTATTGGTTGGGAACTTCAGATGGAGTGTTTAACATGATTGAGCTACTCAGCTTGGCCACGTCTGTCCCACAATGCCCTGGGACGCAGCCGGTGCTATCGCACAGTGGCATTTAATCAGCTTTCATTATATATAGCATTTAATCAGATTCCAGGAATAACTGTAGATAAGGTGGTGGCACGATCCCAGCTTCCTTCTCCTCACCTCCTCCGAAAGCGTCAGTGAGGCCCACCAACCCCCCAGCCATATTTAAGCCTCATTTTCTGGTGGGGAAACTGAGACACGGCCACAATTCAACTTGCGTTCAGCCACGAAGGGTGAGCAGCTCCATCAAATTTTGCTGCCTTCCCACTAGATAAAAGAGGGGAAAAAATGCCTTCCTCCTAGATAAAAGAAGAGGAAAAAATCCTATTTTTTTCTCCTCGCTGGCTGCTGCAGGGAAGGGCAGCTTGCTGCAGAGCCTGCCTTTCTCCCACGCTGTCTGGGGAGAGGATGGGACACGGGGGGCAGCCGATCTGCAGGGATTACTGGGCTGGGCTTCAGGCCACGTCGTAAAAACCTCTTGGTTATTATATTAAGCTTCTTGCTGTTTTGACTATAGCTTTTGCTGGGAATCGGAGAGACTCAGACCATAAGATACGGCCTTACAAATTTAAGTCAAATAAAACCAAACGTAGCGCAGAAGGGGTTTCTCGCTTCCCTCCCTTCTCTTTTTTTTCCCCTGGAAAACACACTCATTCCCAGCCCTTTCTGGGAATGCTGTGTCAGGAAGAGCATTGCTTTGGCATTTGGGAAGTTTGCAGCACTGCGGTCGGGCAGCCCTGTGTTTGGGGGATGCTTGAGCACAAAGACGAGCCCCACAGCACCCAGGCTCCAGCTGAAGCGGGCAGTTTTCCCATCTGCTCCTCCTCTCTCTTTAATCCAAACAGAGGTTTCTGGCTCCCACCACCCTCCCCAGTCCTCTCCCAGCTGCACAGCTCACACGAGTCTCTCTTGGAGTTGCTGGAAAACTTATTTTCAGCAGAGACAGACAACCCAGCAAAGCTTAAAAGTAAAAAAAAATAATGGGGGGGCTGTGGAAGGAATTAAGGATGGAGAAGAGAGACTACAGGAGACTGAACCCAACCTGGCAAAGCCCCCCCACCCCATACAAGCACACAACTTGAAAAGTCATAGGAACGTCTGGGGAAAAATCATGTATTTCCTCAATAGCAGGAAAGGCCAAGTTTCACCCCAAAACACACAGCAGCCGCACAAACCACTGCCAGCTCGCTTTCAAGGTGCCACCGCCCAGAGCTGGGGCAGTTGTGGGGAACCAAGGGGGGCTCAGGATGGGGAGATGAGGGAGGTCTCTGTTGTTCGGGGGGGTGCCGGAGGAGCAGTGGGGGTGAGGAGCCGAATCCATCCCCTCTCCCGGAGCGGGGCTGGCTGGTCCCAGCCCTCCCATCCCAACCAGACCATATAGAGTCATAGCGCAGAGCCTGGCCGCCCTGCCCCGGGCAGCGCCGGGATAAGGCTTGGGGTACCCGCTGAGAGGGGGAATCTGGGGGGGCACATGCCCAGCAGGGCGATGGGGGGGACGGGAGGGCACTCTGCCTACAGCCCCCCTCGCTCCCACCCTAGGGACGCGACACCCACACACACCCCCCCCCCCCGAGATCCACATCCATCCTTCCCCTGCAAACCCCGGGGTACCCCCACCCGCACCCCCTTATCCCCGAGGGCTGAACCTGGGATGCGCGTCCCCCTGGCCCCCTTCCCCTTACCTCGCGGTCCAGACGCATCCCCCCGCCCGGGGAGCAGCAGCAACCACCCCAGGAAGAACACGCGGCTCCCCCAAAAAGCCGCCAGGCCCCCGCGGTCGCAGGGCTTGCGG
>NW_015090793.1:13629892-13739943 GCF_001431845.1 Calidris pugnax
GAGGGAGGGAGGGAGGGGGCCGGCATTGTTCGCTTTTTATTTATTGCTGTGTTTCTTGGCCCAGCCGGGCGGCTTTAATGAAAACCAGACCGGAGGAGAAGGCTGCTGCTCCCAGGCTCCCCCCGCCGGGGTATCCCGCCGCAGCCGCCGGCAGCCCCCCTCCCTCCCTCACAGGAGTCCCCCCGCCACCGCCGCTACCCCGAGAGGCGGCCTGCACAAGGAAGGGGAGAGGGGCAAGGCCATTAGTAACCCCATCCATCCCCACCAGGGCGAGACGGAGCAGAGATGCCTCCGTGCCCCTCAGTACACTCCACTCTTGTTATTGTTATTAAAATTGATATTTCTTCAGCCCTTTCGGGTCCTTTCCCAAGGTCACCTAACTCTTCTCCCGAGTTCAGGGCAAGGATTCATCAACAGCCCTAATAATAATAATAATTATATCGATTAACACTAGTAATTAAAGCTTTGTGAATGATTTTACTTTAAAAGTGGCAAAAACTGCAAGACACCCTTACGTGAATCAGTCTGTCCAAGGTGACGTTTCAGCAGAAGAAGGGACAGGGGACTTTTCTGGGGTTTCCCAACATAAAGAGAGGAGCCTGGGCAGCAGCACAGTCAGAGCCTTCCTGGCACTCAAATGTGTGTTGAGGTCCTGTTAACAGGGCCCTCATATGCAACCAGCAGATGCAAACATCTGGACAGAGTTAGTGAGTCTTCCCCAGCTCAGCAGAACCTTCAAGCACCCATTAGCCTCAGATAGAGTGTTTTTCAGGTGGGTTAATGCCATTTAGCAACACCTCACTTTCCCCACAAGTTCATTCAAGCATCTTCCACCCTTTCTGGGCCAAGATCTGTAGAGCACTAGGAAGGACTTCCTGAAGCTTGAAGATGTTCTCCTGCCTAAGCTCACCATGGAGGGGCTGTGCAGGTCCCAACACTTCCATGAGAGGACAAACACTGCAAAAAATAAAGTCACTCCAAAGAATAAACCTGTGGAATCGTGGTGAGAAAGAGAGGGCATTGTCGTCCCTTCTTGGATGCAGGCAGCTCAGTGGAAGCTCAGCAGAGCAGCTGTAAATCAGCAGCCTGGCACACAACTAGGAGAGATTCAAATGATGGCTTTCAGCCACCAGGAAACCAGCAGCAGCAAGGTCCAGAGGAACGAGGCTGTGCAGAGCTGCTGAGCGCTGCAAACGCCTTTCCAAGAAAGGGCAGTTGGTGGCCAGGACTGCTGGAGAGGGGTGAGCCAGGGGCTGGGATGGAGCAGGGACCATAAGACAGAGGAAACCCCGGGCAGCTGACAGGCTCCAGTCTTTGCCCAGCAGCCCATCACCATGGCATAGCTTCACCGCTAACGTGTTACATGACATTTTCCCTCATTCCTCCATTTTCTCAATCGGTGCGAACTACTGGAAGTAGCACAGTCTCGGGGCAGGTGAAGGCAGAAGCCTCTCTGCTTCCCATTGGCACATGGAACCTGAGTGTAGCCACTGGCCATGGAGAAGTACATGGCCCTACACGGGGCTGGGGATCAAAATGGCTGGTGGTTATCCAGAGCAGCTTATAAAAGGCCTTTCTGTGCAAAGGAACAGGCGTTCTTTCCCCTGTCTACAGACTCAATCACTTGATATCTCTGCTGACAAAAGCCTACAGAACCTTTGGCATCCAACTATGGTCTGCAGCTGGGTCACGCAGCCTGGCAGCTGAGGCCAAGATCAGGGATTTCTGCATCCTGGTGTAAGCCAAGAACAGCACATGTGAAGCAGGGGCAGGGGATCACTCATAACCATGGAACTAAAGACAGGGAGAGCCCCCGGTATCTATTTCCAGCATGCTCTTGTCTTCCCAGGCACTCATTCTTCACCAGCACATCGAGTCACACCAGCACAGGAGGTGTGCTCAGGAAGACCCCAGCCACCTGCACTTTGGGTCTTCCATGACTATGTTGTCAGCATGAACAGTCCTAGCCTACTATGGGTCCTTCTGCAAAGGACAAGGACAGTTATAACGTAGTAAAACAACTCTATGCCATTCATAAAAACTTGTGCCTTGACAGACCCCCCCAAAAAAAAAGTCTCCTTAGACCTAATATCACATAATCTCCCTTTAAAATGACTATTCAATCCGCACACAATGCCACAGGAACTCACGCTTAGTCGTTCCGGAGGTAGCTGACATGCTACATGCTCCAGATCCAACCAGCAAGTCTCAGAGTCCAAAAGACTTACTCTTAACCAGGGGAAGGCCAGGGCTGGCCACTCAGCAGATGACTCAACGGGACTTGGCAGAAGCCAGCAGCAGGCCCCCTACAGCAGAGTGATTCACAGGACGTACCGAATCAAACTCGGGTGGAGGAGCCAACACAACTTCGGGGAAAATAAGCTGGAGTCTCTCCTTTGTTTTGCATCATGAAGGCAAGTTTGAAGTGGCTTCTGATAAAGCTAGAAAGAGACACAGGAGTACATGAATAAAATTAGATTGTATTTAAAAAAAAAAATAAATAAACTCTTCTCCCCTATCAAGACCTCTTACAACTGTCCTCATCACCGTGGAATTTGAGTGCCTTCCAGAAGAATATTAATCAACATGGCTTTCATTTGTCATGCGGCGGTCATTTACCCTCCCGCAGGGTCTAATTTGGCCTGGAGAATTTAGTTTATCTGCTGATGTAGGGAGAAAAATATTAATAAAAGTTTGACTTTCAAACCTCACTTGTGTGAAAGAATCGTGTCTTTTCCATTTACAGCAGTTCAGCTGAACTCCTTCCCCAGGACTGCGACCACCAGGTCCAACGACTTCATGCTACACTTTTACACTTTACAGAAGTACAGCCACCCAGCTGGCCAACTAATAAACGCAGCATAAAGGAAGCAATATATTAGGTTCTTCTTTACTGGATTAAAGTTTGTTCTGGACTAATGAACAGCCAGTCAGGAAGTATTTTCTTCATTAGGGTATTGTTTCAGGAAAAGTGAATTATAGTGAATTACAAACCAGGATGCTCTCACGGATAAGCGGAAGCCATCGGCTTACCTGCTTTTGCACAGGGCAAATCTCCTTTTCAGTCTCCTCCTCTTCAAAGTCATTCAGTTGCATTGTCCTACAGGCACAACCGACAAAGGCAGGCAGCAGAAGTCCTTCAGGGAAGCAGTCCTCCAGGAGCCAACCTCTCCAGACCAGGACATAACTAGACACGCACAGTAACACCACTATATTCTGTGCGGAACTTTGCTTTTCCAAGGAAGTTCCGCACTCCAACATATTTTTTTTACATCATCCTTGCAATTGGTTTCATGGTGATCTTTCCAGTTACCCATGATGAGAGAACATGTCCCAAACAGCATCTGCTCAAGCTCCTCATGCATTCCACCATCACTGCCTGATGCAGCAGACTGCTAACTTGACTGGTTCTCCATAGAAAGGACTCCAAAAACATCCACCAAGAACTAAAGAACTTTCCATGTTATTATAAAAGGTCCATCAGGATGGAATACAAAAGGTACAACTAGTGGAAATTATGGGCTAACAAGCCTCCTCTTTTAAAATAAGGAACCTTTCAAAGCATAGAGTAGCTTTTTGACACCCCTCTTCTCTTGCCTTGTCCACCTCACCCTCACATCCATCACTCTTCCCACTTCAAGTTCAGCTCGTAGGCAGCACATCTACAGGCAGTCCAAAGCCAAAGACCAGTCATTCTGTACACTTGGTGATGAACAAGGTACGAATGAACAATGACAGTGCTAGATCAAAGCTGCCTTCAGTTTCTGGAGACAACTCAGCAGACAACTGTGCTGCCCTTTCCCAGCCTTTGAGATAGCAGCTCCGATAACCAGCCTTTTGGTGAGACTTAATCATGCATTTGGCATCCACACAATAATCATGGTTCAGGGTGGGCGTGACAAATGTTATACAAAGCACACTTCTGATTAGCTGATAACAAAAGCCTGCTCGGGTAGGGTTAAATAAAAAAAAGAAATAGTTCTGCCCTCTTTAAACTTCCCAAGATTTGCAGAACTTACCCTAAAAGTCTTTGTATAGCAGTGGATTAAGGAGATGTGACTCCACTCCGGAACCAACATAAGACAAGCATAATTTCCTGAGTTTTTGGAAAGAAGTTTTGTGTGTTGGAACCAATGATTCCAAATGTCAACAGCCTCCTTCCACAGAACTATAAACATCGGATGCTTTGCACCCAGCACAAGCTTTATCTGACCTGATGACAAGGAGCGGTAGTGGAACGGGTGAGAGTCAGCGTCGCCAGCATCCCTCATGAAGAAATCAGGCGAAGAATGGATGATAACGCTGTTAGAGCACGGGGCTGAGGAGGACACCTGCCTCCTTTAAACCTGGCCACGTGGGACCTAATTTTCAGAAGTTCGGGAGGAGCTACAACTTCTCAGATTTCATCTGGAATTGCAGGTGCTCACTCCTCTGGGGAGGAAAAATCAAACAAACAATCTCATACTGTTCCTTGACAAAACTTTCTTTTCTCCTTGCTGTGTGCAAAACAAAGAGAATGTTTGCTTTACAGTATTTCATAAAGCAGAGTGTAAACTTTTTGTGCAGCTCAAGACCAGGGTAAAATATCCAAGCACAACTTTCAGAGCAAGCATTCTGATATATCAAAGCGTGCCCAGACTGAATTTTTTTTAACAGAAGCAAATAATTCTTCCTTAGTGAGGCAACACCTTGTCATGACTCTGACAACTGAATTTCTTGTTGCAAAGAAAAAAGGTCTATTCATATGTGTATCAGGCAAAGGTATGAGAAATCTCAGTACCAGCAAGGTTTAGCACTTTCTGCTTCAGCAACACACAGCTGCTTTCAATCTCCAGAAGAGCAAAAGCAAAGCAGTAACTTGCATCCAAACTGATCCCAAGGACAAGACAGTGGAAGGAGCAAACAGATAAAAATCAGATTTTGAAGAGCGGAAAGGTCTAAAGAGATAAGCCATTCTCTGACCTGATTTATCACAGCCATGTGATACTGTATTATTTTTAACCTCCACTTTTAACTTCCAATTTCTGAGACCAGACATGGCCTTCCAACATATTAGATTGTGATTTTATGGTGGCTGGCTTGTTTTGCATGCTATTTTGACAAGAAGAGTACATCCAGATTAAATGTAAATTTTACACCCGCATATATTCTCACACTTGACTCTGGGGTAGGATATAACAGCTGTTTTAACAGCTGGTACCACCAGCACGGGACACAGTTTGAAAAATACTATACCAAATCTTTGTTCAGTGTAATTCAGTGTAGTTCTACTGACCTTCAAGGGAATCACATTATTTCCCATCATTTGAAGATTTGATTCATTACACCCCAATGTGAACTCCAGGGGTAAGTAGCAGAGCTGGACCATGGCCACCACTGGATGGTTCAGCCAAAGGGTGAAAGATGATCTGTGAAATCCTTAGTAAACACAAGAGGTCAAAATCTGAGCATTGCCTCACCTCCATACAATTGGGTGGTACTGTTAAGAGCTGCTCCTTGAACTAAATTTCTATTACCATCTTAAGTACAAAAGTAGGAAACCACTGTTCGCACCCACTTAACGCTTTCCTCAGGTGTCTTTTCCTGTTTACACATCGCATGAACTCTCCTGTGGTAAGAAATGAAACTGAGGCTTCACGCTTCTATCATGCTTCTATCACCAAGAACACAATCTTCGTATTTCATCTTTTGCCACGGTGATGCTAGTTAGGTGTATAACCAAGTATCCTGTCAGCATGCAAGCATCTAATGAAGTGAAGGGGACCCTCCCAGGGCAACGCTTAAAAATTCCCATCATCATAAAAAATTTTGCTGATTAGACTTCTGGTTCATACAGAAAGATAGCAAACCAAGGAAAAGGCCAGTGAAGTCATGACTCCTCCACTCTTTCAGGTGCTAATAACACCAGTTTAAACAGCCATTACAGCTACCTTCTAAGTTCTTAAATTCTATGTTGGGTAGAGTAAGAGGTGATTATGGCCTGGTTTCTTTAGATGTTGTTGCAGTTTGGGCCAGATTGGCCAATGACAAGACCAGATGCTCTCCACTACCTCTTGCTCCAAGGAAAGGAAGAAGAGAGATAAAGAGATTTATGAGTTTAGGGAAAACTAAACTACTTTAATGAAATATTAATAATAAAATAAAAAGGAAATAATAAAATAGATACAATATATACAAAACCACATCAAGCTCCCAGGGAGACGTCACAGGCAGGCCCTAGGAAAGTTTCAGACTGGAATCAGCGACGGATGGGAACTGGATTCCCAATAACAGACAGGGTCCTCTTCAGACATAGGTCATTGAAGAAAGAGAGCCACTGAAGAGGCCAAGCCATTGAAGAAGAGCCAGTCTGACCCCTTTGATCCCCCAGCTTTTATTCTGAGCAGGGATGATGGGATGGAATACCCTACTGGTCAGTTTGGGTCACCTGACCTGTCCACTCCTCCCCAGAGGTGTGACCCCTCCATGGGCTAAACAACCCAGTCAGCCAACCCTGGTTGCCACAGCAGCAAGGATAAGTGAGAGCCTCTCTCACTGAACAGAGAGGTGGCTCTGCTCCACCCCACACCAGGACAGTTGACCATAGGGACAGCGAAGATGCATTTCATGATTGCTGCACCAGCTACTACAAACTGATCTGATGTTATTTATTTAAGGGGTTTTTGCATTACAAAACATTACAAATAAATTTTCTACATTGAGATAGGAAATAAAAAAATAATTGTGAAAAACAGTTTAAAATAAATATATAAAACTGCTGTTCCAATCAGGTAGTTCTAAATATATTATGAACCAAGTACTTCCAAACTATGTTTACTTTGGAAGTGCATAACACCACTACAAAACCCAGCCATTTATATAAAAACCTGTCATTCATATCAAATTATTGATTCTTAAATATGGCAAGATTATATAGGTAAAAAAATTACACAAGCAAATACCACAAAACATACACTGCACAAGTATTTACTGCATTATCTTTTTCACATCACAATCTGCTTCATGCTGCACATTTAATAAGCACGATACACCTTCATTTGAACAGGTCTTTATCAGTTCCAAGGCACCTTCCTCCCTAAGACACGGTTGGTGATTTTCTGAAAGATAAAAACAAAGCAAGGGAGATGAGTATTATTCCCCTAAACATCAAAAATGTTAAGCATGAAGATATTGTAAAAAAGTTTTCTGAACAGAATCACAAGGGGTAATCTCCAGTGGAGGGCCACAAAAACAATCAGAGGGCTGGAGCACGTCTCCTACAAGGACAGGCTGAGACAGTTGGGGTTGTTCAGTCTGGAGAAAAGAAGGTTCTGGGGAGACCTTATAGCAGCCTTTCAGTACTTAAAGGAGACTTATAAGAAAGATGGGGACAAATTTTTTAGCAGAACCTGAAGTGATAGGACAAGGGGTAATGATTTTAAACTAAAAGAGGGTAGATTTAGACTAGATACAAGGAAGAAATTGTTTGCAATGAGGGTGGCAAAACAGTGGAACAGGTTGCCCAGAGAGGTGGTAGATAACCCATCCCTGGAAACATTCAAGGTCAGGATAGATGGAGCTCTGAGCAACTTGATCTAGTTGAAAATGTCCCTGCTCATTGCAGGGGGGCTGGATTAGATGAACTTTAAAGGCGTCTTCCAACCCAAACTATTCTATGATTCTGTGATACGTATTACATGGCTTTATAGAATTGTATGATAAAAGTAAAAGCTTTGGGTAACTCAATATATTACTAACAGCAGTGGGAATGATACAGCCATTACCTGATATGACCTTTTACATCACACAGATGAATGCAACATGCAGCTCAGCTCTTTATACACACACATACAGAGCATGCAGTATATGTGTATATACTATATACACATAATATATATAGTGTATGTATCAATACAGAATGTACTCTACCTACATACATAAATATAAAAAGCAGAAAAGCTGCTGACATGTACCTCAGCATGGAATCTGTCCCCAGTACTTCATGAAGCCTCAGAAGGGTTCAAAATGCCTCACACCACAAAACATATGAATAGTCCTTACAGCTCACAGGCCCTTTTGCAATCTAATAAGCAAACCCAGTGAGCAATTAGATGCTATCTCCCCTCTTTGCTCCACTTCCAAGAAGTGACAACAAAACAAAAAAACCTAACTGTTGCTGACATGAGGGGAAATGTAGCCAAGGGGATGAAAAATAAACATTAAAAAAAAAATTACTGTAAAGCAGGAAGCAAAGGGCAATTGAGTTTCACACATCTATAAGCATGTGCTTTTTCCTTTGGGGTAGTGACACCTTGTGGCCCCTATCTTGCATAGACTCTAAAGGATATGTGCCATCCATAAATAGAATAGTTTAGTGTTCCTGAATGCTAATATATATATTTTTTAAGGGGTAGAGGGAAGAATATAAATCAACATATTGATTTAAGGAGGATCAGCTTTAAGGAGGTTTCTCCCATGCTCCCTACTTACAAAAGTTACAAACTCACTAGATCTAATGGAAAAACCTCAGTAATAGGACAAACTTTTATCTGATAAACTCATAAAATTCATTTTCACTTCACTGGGGTTAAAAGAGTTCTGATTTATGCTGCCATCAGACCAGAAATAGATCTTGACTAAACAGTTTTCAAAATTAAAGGGCACGCACCATTCCCTTATCTGACTGATATAATTTTATGCTCTATTTGAAATTAAAAGTACAAAAGCAAAGGGATACTGGGACAGAACATCAGCCAGACCCATGCGCATCCTGTGATAAAAATATCTTTATTAAGATAGCAAAGTTAAGTATTTAACAATTAGAAAAATTAAGAATGCCTATAGAACCCTCAGTCGCTTTTGAACACTGGAATTTTGATAAGTTTTCACTTATATATGAGTCCATACTATTTCCTTACACGGATCCCATCTTCACTCAGTGCTGACAAAACTGCTATTTCATCCTCTCTTCCCCTCCCACTGCATTGCCCTGAATTGCCACTGTAGCACATAAATGCCTTAAAACAAGCACCGACAGCCCGCCCTTCTCCGATGTCCTGTATGGGCACTTTCATTTGTACTTTACAAAATGTAAGCACATTTTGTCCATATACATTCACTAATTTGGAGGCTTATTTTGCGCCAAATAAACTCAGTTTCATTTCATCCCTCAACGTGGCCACTAAGATCATTATTCTTGGTTCCCTACATCTAACGAGGAGAGACACACTGCCTGCAGAGAGCAGTGTGTCCCACATAGTAGCTGCGATTGCTCACACTGGAAACATACAGTTTTGTTTGTTTGTTTTCTCCTCACAAAACATTTCTAAGAAGCAGATGTTCATTTTAATTCTGAAGCATCAGCCCATAAATTACATCAATATGCAGTTATACCTAACATACCTTTAAATTCTGATGTGAGGATGCTTCAGCAAACAACACTTGTCCACGTTCATGCACGTACAGGTATGAGTGCGTGTATATGTTTAATTCATTGCTTCCTTTCCCTAATTTTAATCACCCTTAGCCTGTGAGCCTCAACGCCCTGTAGAAGCAGCATGCACACTGTACTGCTAGATAATCTCACCCTCAGAGCCAGCTGTACTGCTGTTAGTTGAGGTGTGCACCTAGTTTTACTTTTACATGTCTACTCCTTTGGTATCAGTGACAGAAACAGAAGCAACCAGTGTCCCGGCGCCATATTACATTGTGGCTGAAATGTAATAAACATAGGATATAAGCACACTTCCCTATTAAAACAAAGTGTTCAGCCACAGGTGCTGGGAGACATTAAGTGCTCAGACTCTCCTTCGCTAAGCAAATTGGCCTGGCAGTTTAAGACATCCCCCACTTGCCCAGCTGTTTAATTGGTGCTCCTCTGCCAGGTATTAACATTTGCACAGCAGAAAGTCAGCCAAGAAAATACAAGCATAAGCCTCAGACATTCCAGAACAGGATGCCTCAGCACACACTTCTGCCAGCAGTTTAACCTACTAAACTGCACTCTGGGGTGGCTGGAGCATGAATACATCCTGTCCCAATCAAGATGTCCACTGCTAGCCTGTCAAAATCCAAAAAATGCAGGACAAAGAAGTTTCACTAAGGATAGGTCATGCCACAAAGCACTGATCTTGGAGTCAGAGAATACAAATACTATGCTCAACCTCCACCACTGACCCACAGACAAACTTGAGCAAGGCAGTTGACTGTCTGCCTCCCTCTCCTTTCCCGAGCTTTGTCTGGATACATGCCAAATGATCTTGGAAGCAACTGTCCCCTGGTAGGTTTCTATGAGGCACAACAGGACTCCTCTAGGACTGCAATTAAAATAAGTCATATCTATTCTAGAGTACTGATTTGCTGTTCTTCACCAGCAACGCACAAACTTTGCACTATGAGAGATACAGTACTACAGATTATTTAAGTGATACAACCCTAGATTACACACGTTTTCAGTCTAGCTTTTGTACCAGCCTTTTTCTTCTCCTAATACTCTGTGTCATCTTTGGAACCATTCCACAAAATCTGTGCCTCTTTTTTTCATGCACAATCAGATCCGCTTAGAAACTGATGCTCTCAGCAACACATTAACCAAATTCTAAACAAACCATTCACTGTATTTACAGCTACTCACTACAGCTATTCCGCATCATCAACAAAGACATAAAGATTACAATATTTACTGCAATGAATCATCATTCCTCTTCCAATCACAAACACATTTATATACAAAACTTCTGATCTGATTCCCTCTCTGCTTCCAGCTGACTATGCTACTTCAGTCAACAACTGCCAGCATTCATTAACTCTTGAGGCTTTACTGCATCGGCATCTGAGACACTCAGATTAGTGAAAAAAAAATATGTCCTGAATATACCCTGCAAAAGCCTATCATCAAATTCAAGTAATTCTAGTGGTAAGTGCCCACAATCAGATTAGGTAGGTATTCTGAATAATGCATTGCGTTATGAGCCCTGACTTTTAAAATCCGATTACTGCTGTTCCCAACAAATAACTAAACTCATTATTCTAGCTCTGGTAGGACAACCCAGCCAGGAAAGAGCTGCAATCCAAAAACGGAAGTGCAATATTAAGATGCAGAGGAAAACAAATCAGTTTTAATTTTTAATGCATGTCCTTAGACCACTAAGGCTTTTAATGCAGTTTATTGCCTGCTGCCAGAGTTCTCCAGAAGGCTATGTTTTATAGTATATGGGTTAGTTAAAGAGCGAGAAGGTAACTCAGCTTAGAACCTCAGTGTTTGTATTGCAAACTGTTGTTTCTCATCTTTTAGTTCTTATTAAGTCTTAAAACAAAGCTTAAGCATGCGAACGCCTAGAACAGCTCAAAAAAATGATACACTGGTCAGTATTGGAGACACACTTCTCAGAAGGGACAAGTGGGCCTTCTCTGTTTTATCAGGACATTCATCACATCATTGTGTATAAATTGATACTGCTTGTTACACTGAAATACTAGACAATTGTGTGCACATGGGAGGGCATAAGGACAGAAGACTCTTCTTTGTTACATATCATGCTTAACCCAGGGGAGTCTCTAGCGCAGGGTTCTTCAGTCTTTCTACTATTAATTAAACCTGTGCTTTGTGTCTCTCTGTTAAACAAACGTTACACAACCTGGACAGCCAGGGAGGAAAAGCATAAGCTGCAGTTGTTAGCTGGGACAGAAGCAGTTCCCTGCAGGTATCTCACTGCTTCATTGCAGAATGAGCCAGGACTCAGCATAGTCCTAGAGTAGCCCAGCAAAATCAACCCCACTGCTTCTTTCTCCTGCCTACCCAAAATCCTGGAGTCTTCACCCCACCTTTGCTCCCCTGCTGGTTGTGTGGTGAGGCCCCAGCACAGAAACTGGTCTTGAACTGCTGGACAAGTGCTTGTGGTTCAAAGTCAGTCACACCCATGCTTAGGGATACTGGTTTAGTTTACAGCTTGCCAGACAGATGTAAGATCACACTCATCAGCTGAACAAACAATCATGAAATCTGCAGCTCCCAAATTTAACAAATTGCCACCAGGACTGCCAATTCTCCACTGAAGCAAAATTAAGAATGATGACTCCAGACTTTGTTAACTACAGTTGCGAAGTTAGTTGTGAATTATGTCAGCTAAATACATCTGCAGGAAAGGTACATGAGAGTAAAACCAGCAGCCTTCAGTTCAAAGAGCCTCTCCACAGAATACCTCCTTTAAATATGCTCCATGACCCCTTTATTATGCCCTCAAGATTCTGCAACAAGATTTTTGTTGTATACTTTAATGAAGAGCATGCTTCTTTATCTTTTTTCCATATGCCATGTGTAGGTGCTCGGAGGATTTTAAGTCAGGGGATTTTTTTGTTCCAAGTTCTGTTAAGCTTGATTGCTTTGACCACGATTAAATGCTAATATATCCTAAACACCTAGAAGTTGCAAAATACCACAGAATTAATATTTAGTAAATATTGCTATAATGCTCATGACCCAAAGAAAACAAATTCTAAAACGCTCCAGTATGAATACTTGACCAGAATACCTACTGTTTTGTAAAGCTGTGCTTTCAGACGGTATGAGTTGTATTCCATTTTTCTCTTCTCTTCCTCCCGCTTCTTCTGCACCTCTGGCAGCTGGTCATAGATCCTTAAGTGTAAATACAAAAAATCAAAAATAGTGACTTAGAAGGAAGGAACTTACTGATCTTAAAAAAAAACATCCTCTGTTTTACGTTCACATTCTGTTAAAAGCCACTGGCCAACTACATCATAGAAAAATTTATTTGGGGGTTTCCCTGGGTGTCACACAGGGAAAATGTGGAATACATAGCAGTTGTGATACCGGAAATTCCCACATCCCATAATGCCCTTCACTTACAAGCAGCACCTCCTAAAAGCAATATTTATAACATTAAATGAACATAGAGCTGCTATGATTATACAGCTGCAAAAGGTGGAGCTTCAATATCTTCAGTACAGAACAGCCCCATTGCTTTTCCATACTGGTTATGCTGATAAGTTTATCCATCAATAGTAAAATCCTTATTACAAGAATAACCTGATTAAGCTATTTAGGCATCTTTTCAAAAATTCAGTATTTTCAGCATTCAACAGTGTTGCCCTGTTTAGGTGAATGCTTTCTCTTCTAAAGTGCTGAACTTCTTCCATACCAGAACCAAAGAGCAAGGGATGCTTTGAATTGAATAGGGACTGGTGCTCAGTACAGTCAGTGCACTATTCTAGTCTGGTTTGCATCTAAAGGAGGGACCTGACACCTATGATGGCAGTGTAGTGGTCACACTGCCTTCCCCAAATCTTCCTTTAAGATCATAAAGCTTTACTAATTTCATGACAGTGGTTACCAAGAAATATGGAGCTTCAAAAACATTACAGTTTACAGGAGGTGGGAATGAATGATGTTCAAAAATTTCAATCCTGTAATATTTCATGCAGGAGTATAGCAAGATCTCTCTTTTCTTAACATGCTGATTTGATAATCAGCAAATAGGCCAAAAAAAAAAAAAATCCACTAACTTGTTACAGACACAATAGCACAATGATATTAGGAAGAGTTACTTTACTGAAAGAGTGATCAGGCACTGGAACAGCCTGCTCAGGCAGGTGGTTGAGTCACCATCCCTGGAGGCAGTTAAGAAACATGTAGATGTGCACTTCAGAGCATGCTCTAGTGGCCAAGATTGTAGAGGGTTTTTGTGTGTGTACGGTTGGACTCTGTGATCTCAGACGTCCTTTTCAACCATGACAATTCTGTGATTCTGTACTCTTTTAGAGAATATTTCATTCTTATGTCAGTATCATATCTTTGCATAATTACTGTTGGCACTTTGAATATTTTTAAACACATCTATGCCTTCAACTCTTGTTATCTGAAAGTACTGCAACACACTCCGTTTTGAACATTGCAAATGAATACATCCCACCAGCCAGGAGGGGCATCTTTGACAGTTGACTTGATACAGGAAAATAAGTAATACTTCAGACTGGCAAGAAGAGTGACGGAGGCAAATATGCCTCAGTTTGTACCCATTTGTTATTTCGTCAGTACAAGTTAGGTGTCACTTGCATATTTCAAAGGAGAGAAGGATGAGAAGTTAGCTGGAAAACATAGTCATGGGAAGCTGTACGATAACACGTAAGTAGGCAGAATCAAGAAAGCAAGAATCAAATCCAAATCTCAGTACTGAATTTTATCTCCTGTCTAATTCACCAGCATCAGCTAGGGAGAGCCATACACATTTGTAGCTTCTACAGTCCTGCACGCAAATGTGTTTACCAGTCCATTAGACTTCACAGCGGAATTGATGAGCAAGCAAATACACATCCAACACCAAAAAAAAGACAACAAAAAAACCCAAACCAACAACAACGGCACTTCTTCCAGACACCTACCTTCCTGTGAATCCCTATTTTCCTACTCTGTCTGCACATGCTCTTAGGAGATCATCTTCTCTAAAAATGTCACTACCCACATTACGGCTATAGAAAAAAGGAAATAAATCACATTTTGATGTTTAATTTACTCCTCTCATGCTTTGCTGTAGGGCAGCAGAGGGTGCTAGGTCCATGCATGTGTTACTGAATGGGGGAAGGGATACCTCCAAGATTTGGAGTTTTGCTTTGCTACCATCTCACCACTCTCTAAAGGCTTTCACTGTTTGAGGGCTCCCCACAATGGAAGATCAAGATTTTCCCCTCACAAATCATCCCACCATAAAAATGTTTAGAACATGAAGTGGGCAATGCGGAATTGCAGGCAAATTAATTGAAAACTGTTTTCATTACTGCTAGCCAATTTGCCATGAGAAATTCCATTTACATCCTCACAGAGAACAAGAAAAAAAACTTCTGCAGTCATTATAGGTGTGGATTTCAAAAGAATGGTACAGAATAAATTACTTCTCGGCTCCAACTGAGAGCTGAAGTTTGACAGCAGCAAGAATTAAAAAAAAAAAAAGTCACCAAGTGTGACTGCCTGAATCAGTCTCCATGGAAGTCCTGCTGACTTCACTTACTATGAAATCAGGGTCCTGAAAATACAAGTTCATCATCTCCCTGTCCAACTGACCTGAACCCAAATCCTTCTACTTCAGCTAAAACATGTGGAGATGCACTCCTTGGGAAACTGGCATATTTACCTTATTTACCACTTCTGCCACCTCTCTATTAACACCCTAAAAATACTTTTAAATTGCCAAATTTATTACAATTTATTAGAATAAAATATTCTTTTTGGACTCTTCCAGCATATATATCAAGGGGTTTATTTTATATATTGCACATTCCAGTAAGTATTTTGTGGAATCACAGCGTGACTTAGGCTGATGAGGACCTCTGCACCTCTGGTCAGCTAGTCCAACCTTCTGCTCAAAGCGGGGTTCACTTCAAAGCTAGATGAGATTGCTCGGACCTCATCCTGTCAACTAGTGACTATTTCCAATGATGGAGATTTCACCACCTTTGCGGGTCCTGGTCCAGCCCTTCACCATTTTCTTAATAAAAAAATTATTTCATTGTCTCCACAGACAATCTGTCCTCAAACACTGCCATGGGGTGTGTCCTTGGGGGATAGAAGGGTTCTGTCCCAAGGAGAGACTTCGCATTTGTCATTGTTGAACTTCATTATATTCTTCTTGGCCCCTTCCCCCAGCCTGCAGAGATCTCTAGAAACTACAGACCTACTCTCCAGCATAGTTACTGGTCCTCCCATTTTGGCATCACCTGCAAACCCATTGAGGTGCACTTCATCCCACTGCTAGTAACAATTAAGATGCTGTGAAACAGTCCTGGCCCGCAGGTTTGTGTCTGGGTGTGGCGTGTGGTGTTTGGGTTTTTTTTGGTTTTGTTTGGGTTTTTTTGTGGTTGGACTCAATGATCTCAAGGGTCCCTTCCAACCATGAATATTCTATGATTCATTGTGCTTTCACAT
Source organism: Calidris pugnax (assembly GCF_001431845.1). Taxonomy (NCBI): domain Eukaryota; kingdom Metazoa; phylum Chordata; class Aves; order Charadriiformes; family Scolopacidae; genus Calidris; species Calidris pugnax. The sequence goes on from NW_015090793.1 coordinate 13,645,806, forward strand.
AGCACAAACCCTACCCTCCACATATAGCATGTACATTCCAAAACTTCAATGCAACGAAGCACTTACATATATGCTGAAATCCCAAATACTAAAATATCCCTTGCCTCAGAGTATACTCTTGGCCTTTGCTTGGTTTTGATTCTTAAATAACTTACAGTATCATTGTATTTTTATGTAACTTTACAAGTTATCAGAGATGACTTTATGAGTCTCTAATTTACTTTTAAGTATTTATGTTGTTTCTCAACTGGTACTCTTCCAAACCACCTCCTCTCAACCCCACTACCAGTTCAGAATACAGCTGCAATAGACTCCATTTTTTATTATATCTTCACATGCTCTCTCTGTAGCACAGGTATTCCAAATCTTTAATACACTGCTAGTCTGCACTTTATATATTAATTATTTGAGTCAAAAATAACCCAAAATCTATCGTAAGGTGGTTTTCTTCAAGGGTAAATATCTTCCATATTCCTTTGAGGGTAGCTACTTCTTATGCAAGGTACTTTCATTTGGTGAAACGATGCCTCACTTCCTGCACCAATTACCTGTTTGTTAATGTTTCAAGCTATACAGACGCTCCAGTGGCCCACATCCTACATTTCTGCTCCTTTTGGGATCCAGTACTTGCACAGTTTGCTGCAGTGCTTGGATGGCAGATACTGCAGCAGAATACTCAGGTTTAGTTCCAAAAATCATTTTTCAAAGATGATTTTGTTTCTTGGATTTTCTAAATAGGTGCTTTCTCCCTCTGATAAAATGCCTACATCTTGCACTGAAAAAGATGAATTCTTTGGCGGCAGATACAATTCATCCATCCTTCCTACCCATTTACTCAGATCACTTATCTACACGAAAGAAAATTTTCTTAAGCTTACCGTTTAGATCTTTGAACCATTTCACTCTTTGGAATTGTTCTTCTTTTTTCTCTAATCAGAAGACCTAAATGGAAAATTTTGAGATAAGAGAATGGTGAACAAGTCTACTTCCCACGGAGAATATTACTTCAACAATATGACTCCTTTCTGAGTTTTGGATTCTTATAGATAATAATGTTAAATAATTGTAACACTTTTATTGAAAATACACACACCCTTAAATATAATGTGGAAAATCATTAATTCCTATAGTACATAAAGAGCAGAATCAGGGAGGTACCTCTGTCAGACAGCATGTGGCTTGCATTCCTGTAGCCCTTTCTCTTCTCTGGAGGATTAAATATTTCTTCTCGTTCGGACTGCAATACACTCTGTATCTTCCTTTCCTCCATTACAAGCTTCAGATGCTTCACACGCTCTCTAGAGCGGGAGATGAAATCAGGGCGATGCACTGCAAGAGCCTCCTAAGATGGGATGACACAAAGCAAAGTTTGAAGTGGCCAGACTGTCTCCCTTTGACTGGAAGGGAATAATCATATATTTTCAATAATAATCAAATATTTAACACTATTACCAAAGCATGGAAAAATAATCCCATCAAAGTAGTATTTGGTATAACATATAAAATGTTATATCCTTAATGCTGGGTAGATCCTCAGAGATTTATTTAATAACCTATATGTCAACAAATGGGAAACTAACTGGCCAAAAAGGAAAACAAGGCTAAAATAATTGGCCAGAGGGACACAAATCTCTTCCCAAAAATCATAGCAAAGTTCACAAAGTTAAGTCCATAGAACATTAGCAATTCATTTTGGATCAGAAGTGGAATTTTAAAACCATTCTCCTAATACTTTTGATTGCCACACGTTGATTTCCATCAAATAGCAGTCTCTGAGATTATGAGCAGATGCAACTGAACTTAATGAAACTTCTGAAGCGCACCTAAATTAGCAATTCCTAACTTAGATTTCAGTTGCTGTGGACAAACTTTTTCAAAAATATTTCTGTATGCTACATCTGTATATTTCCAGAGATGTGGAGTAATCACACCTGATCTGAAGTGTACGCTGTATATGCATGTATGTATATACACATGCATACAGTGTTTGCACTGTATGAATTAAAGCCCATTTTAATCACATACTATGTACACCACACTATTATTTCTACATGGAAGCAAGTATGACTTGATATTGCATCAGTCTTTAGTTCCTGAAGAAAAATGATTTAACCCCTAAAATATTAGATCAATTCAAACAGATTAGCATATTGTGGAAAACCAGATTAACATAACCAAACAGGACTCACAAATTCATTGGTTTTCTTGGGTTTGCTATATTTTTTTAAATTTTTTTTTTATTAAGCAGGAGTGGTCTGTAACATGTTGACATCCACTGATCATAAAGGTGAAATAACAACCAAAAAAAAACCACCTAAAAAGGCACAAAATGTGTTTCCACAACATTCAGCATTACTCCCAAAATCCTACTGAGATCCCAGGAGCCTTACAGCACAGAGTGCCTTTACCTGTAGCGTAAGCTTCACAAATGGTCGTGAGGACCTGTTCTCAGCATGTCTTTCTGGAACTGCTGGCTGAGTCATGTTGATGTGCTGCTGCTCTTGCCAGTTCTTCTCTCGGAGAGGCTCTCTCCAAGGCTTTGTGCTGGTCAATGGTTCAAACCAAGAGGGACCAGGACCAGAAAAGAAATTTGAATGGTTTTCCTTCCTAGATTCAGATTTCAAGTCTTCTGCTTGGACAAACCATGACATTCCTGTTAAAAAGACCACAAAAGTTAATGAAAATTTGTAGATAAAACGCATAGATATTTTCCATCTATGGCCCTTCATGCCCAAGGTCTTACCTAAACACACTCAGTGGCCCAACACTGCAGTTAATACTCATTTCAGTTTAATAACAGTGGGACTCCATAGCAGACACCTTTGGTAGTTTCAAAATAATTCCTTTGCCAAGTGTCAGAAAACCAGCAAGTCATTAGCAAACAATACTTTTAAGAAGGCACAAAATGGCTTAGTTTGTAAGTTTCTCTCTGTATAGAAAGAATAGTTACTTATCAGCAGCTACACATTTTTAAGGAGCCTCTGTGCTGTTCTAAGCCCTATGGTTTTTTATAGATGTTTTTGAAGATCAAATGCTTTACATCTTCTAAATTTTAAATATGTATACAAGAATTAGATTACTCACAGTTTACATATATAAAGGGATTTGAATATATCAGCTAGTACTCTGAAGAGATATTCTAAATTTTCTAAATTAAACTGGTATGAGAGAGAATGATTTGTCCCTACAACAACAACAATGATGACTAAGGAAAACATTTTTAAACATTTGATCATGACATTATGAAGACTGACAGGAAATTTGGAAGAAAAAAAAAACCAACCCAAAAAACCAAGACCAAACCAAAATAAAACACCGGTCAGGAAGCTACACTGTCAGCCCAAAAATGCAACTCTAGCTAAAAGAGGGAGACAAGTCTAGTTCTTCTGGTTCCACAACCTTCCCTCAAGTACTCCCAAAAAATACTTGTTCTTTGAAGCCTCAGAACATGAAACACTAAATACAGCTTACAGTGATCGGTTACACAGAGCTTAACAGAACCTTACCTTGAAAATCAAAATGAAGTATCTACATGATTCCTATCTCATTCATCTTTCCTTGCATTATTCCTTGCTTCCTATTTACTACCATTACTTTCTAGGTTGCATCTAACAGCTTCATTGAAGATGGCATCATAATACAGCACTAGAACCATAGAATGGTTAGAGTTGGAAGGGACCTTAAAGATCATCGAGTTCCAACCCCCCTGCCATGGGCAGGGACACCTCCCACTAGTCCAGGTTGCTCAAAGCCCCATCCAGCCTGGTCTTGGACACTTCCAGGGATGGGACATCCACAACTTCTCTGGGCAACCTGTTCCAGTGTCTCACCAACCTCACAGGAAAGAGTTTTTTTCTAGTATCTAATCTAAATCTCCCCTCTTTCAATTTAAAACCATTACCCCTCATCCTATCACTACATTCCCTGATAAAGAGTCCCTCCTCATCCCTCCTGTAGGCCCCCTTCAGGTACTGGAGGCCATTATAAGGTCTCCCCAGAGCCTTCTCTTCTCCAGGCTGAACAACCCCAACTCTCTCTGCCTGTCTTCGCAGGAGAGGTGCTCCAGCCCTCTGATCATTTTCATGGCCCTCCACTGGACCATGTCCTTCCTGTGTTGAGGACTCCAAAGCTGGACACAGTACTCCAGGTGGGGTCTCACAAGAGCAGAGTAGGGGGGCAGAAATCACCTCCTCCCTCTACCTGCTGGCCACGCTTCTTTTGATGCAGCCCAGGATGCAGTTGGCTTTCTGGGCTGCCAGTGCACACTGCCGACTCATGTCAAGCTTCTCATCAACCAACACTCCCAAGTCCTTCTCCTCAGGGTTGCCCTCCAGCCATTCTCCCCCCAGCCTGTATTTGTGCCTGGGATTGCTATGTCCCAGGCACAGGACTCTGCACTTGGCCTGATTGAACTTCATGAGGTTTGCACAGGCCCACCTCTCAAGCCTGTCCACGTCCCTCTGGATGGCATCCCTTCCCTCCAGCGTGTCGACCACACCACACAGTTTGGTGTTGTTGGCAAACTGGCTAAGGGTGCACTCTATCCCACTGTCCATGTCACCAACAAAGATGTTAAACAGCAGAAAGCTCACTTTACATAGTGTTTTTGTTAAAAATTCATTTATTAAAAACAGAGTAAGAACTGACTGTACTAGTGACAGACTACTCTGTGTCCTAGCTAATCTTCCTCACATATTTTGCTGGTTGCTGTTGAGATGGGCAGCTTTTCTGGTCTGCAGAGAAAGTGTATTTTTGACTGACCTTGTGGTAAATGCAGCCTGTTCCTTTTCGTCCTTTTCTCCACAAAAAAATTGCCTGGCTGTCCCTTCTGCTTATCCTTGCTTCCTGCTGCCTGATGATCTGTGACCATACCATCTGACTCTCCAAAAATACCATCAACACAATGCCAGGGTTCCTGTGGCCGTTGATTTGGCTGGCTAGATCTTGGGGTAGGAAAAGTCACACCAACATCTCGAGTGTTTTTCTTAGTTGCACTGTTCACAATCTCCAAGTCTCCTGTAGTTAAGAACAAAGCAGTAACATCTTAGTCCAGAACAGCTGGAAGTACTTGTGTGACACACATAGTTCAGGGGGTGACCCTCAATTTTTACTTTGAAGCTGAAGGATCACTTTCTTTATTCCCACCTTCTAAAGGGAAAATCTTTTATATTCCTACTTCTAATTCAAGGGGAGTTCATTGTGACTCAGGATTGTTACTATAAAATAATCTGAGTAAAATTAAGGTGGTATAAACCAAGCACCCCAGGCAAAGCAAGCATATATATATGGGGTTGGGAATCAAACTTGAACCAGCTATGGCCCTTACTGGGAACCTGAATGGACTGTCTGAAGAGTTGACTTCAAATCTGCTGCTGAAAAACACACTGGCAGGTCAGCACACAGCTTTACATTTTGGACAACCGAATTGCAGATTTTTCTGGAACTGTTAGTTTATGCAGTACATCCCATCCAATACTATGTTTTAGTTATAGGGGATTGGTTTGTCCACAGCACCACAAATATTTAACAGAAACATATGAAGTGGAAGGTGTCAACTAACATTCAAAAAGCCATAATGTGATCTTGAAAACAAGCCTCGAAAACAGTTTTCTGATTCAATCCACTTGCATATGAAAAAAAAAAAAGCAGTAATAAATAAATAATTGATATGTCTGATGAATAAAACAAAGCCACTACTTAATCTTATGATGGCGTGTAAATGAAAGCAACAAAGAAACTGACAATTGCCACCAGAAAAACCCAAATGCAGGACTCCACCAGTCCAGGATCAGCTTATGTTTTAAATAGAATATAACATCCAAAATATTACCAAGAAGAACACGAAAGACTGCAGTTGCCTTCTGAAGTAGCATATGCCTACAAAATGTATTCTGCAAGTAACAGATGTCTTGCGGAGAAAACAATATATAAAAAATACAGTTAGTCCACCTTTACTATTGAAATGGATCAGAAGCTTAGGTTGATAAACTTGTAAGTAATAAAACTTGCTACTACTCAAGCAGACCAAGAAAGGAAATGAAATGGCTCATTTTAATTAGAACGTAACATCTTTCTCTAAAAGCATTTGAAGTGAATTTGAAGAATGCTCTGTGTACACACCCATGACTAGAAACACGCAACAGACTTGGGAGAACGGTTTCCAAAGAGATGAGTATCAGAAGGAAATAGAGAAAACACAAGTCTGGAATTCAACAACTCACCTGCTTGGATACCTTTGTTTAGCATCCGTACCCGTCGCTTGTTACTAAGAGCAGAGCTTGGTCCCCAGGAACCGCTACTTGCAGAAGTTGAATCCAATGAAAGGGAGATTGCCTTCTAGAAAAAAAAAAAACATGCAAGAGAACAGAAATTCCTGAAATACTAACCAAAATTAACAGAAAGCAGGTTTTAAACAGCAAAAAAAAAAAAGTTACAGCCATCACTCTTTACTTGTTTTAGCTTGATTCTACTATTATTTAGATGTTTATCACAGGCTGATTAGTGTCTCTTAGCGCTTTGTCACACAACAGTCAGCCTTGCCTTGATCCTCACACACCAATGCTCTGTCTGCATTCCATTCTAGTCAGAAGATTGTGTGGTTTCTGTAGGCAAGAACTTGCCTATGATCAGATTCTGGACAGTGCCGAGCATCCTCCAGTTCACTTGTCCAAAGTTCATGAGACAATGTGGCCTGACAAGACAGACTTAAAAAAACCCTTTGCTGTAGGGCAAGATCATTTGTTAGCTGTAGTTTCATGAAAGACTGCAAAGTGTGTGAAATATTTCTACTTTAGAAAGTAGAAAAAATCTAAACTGAATCCTAAATTCCTACCCAGAAGTCTTTAAAGGTTGCTAAGTTTGCTGAAGGGACAAACTGTCTTGAAAGATTAACATGTTGCTTTGTAAATTCACATTTTACATTCACATTGCTCTACCCCATTGGCACAGAAGAGCAAAGTCCTTTCAAAACATGGGAAGTTCTCTCACCGTGAGATCCTCATTACACAAAGTTCTCCATGTGGAAAAAACTAAATTCAATAAAAACAAGAAAAAGGAGACACGTGGCGGATCATGGCTTCGGCAAAACACTAGTTTCACATCTTTACCATTTACACAAACAGAAGTTCCAGCTGCAGGGATGTAAGCAGCACAACTTTGTTATAACAAATGAATCTAAATTTTATGACATGATATAACTTTACAGCCATTGAAAAAAGAATATATTCTGTAAGTGTAACGCATCTAGTCCACAAGCTTTTTGGTTATATAAAATGGAGAGAAGGTTATTGCTTTATTAACAGCAATTAACTGACAGTGCTTCCCCAGGCTTCAAATCCAACAGTGCAGATCTCTGCAACCAATCTCTGCAACTCTGCTGAATTTAATTTTTAATTATGAAACAGATTTCTTTTCCTTGATCATAGCAATTAGTATCCTATTAGTAACTCATAACGCCAGCCACTATGGAAATGAACAGAGGTTTTTTTTATTACCTTTTTTATCGAACCTCTGCTATCACCACTTCAATGAAAAACATAATTTCATTTCAACATTAAAAGGAGGCAATTTTTACTCTCATGCATACTGGCAAGAACTGGTTTTTTAGTTTCATAAAGCTATTTCAACTCTAGTAGAGTGTACTAGACAGATGTAGTAGATATGTATCTTCTTTCAGAGAACAGAAGCAAAATTGAGTATGTGCTCAGCAAAAAGGAAGACAGTATAAAGTAAGGAAAAAAAACCCAAGATAAGCCATTTACATGCACATGCATATCAGCCCACAGAAATAAATGTAAGCAGCCACTCAATACTGAATATTGACACGCACATTCCTATTTGGACTAGAATATTCAGCGCAGTGCTTTCAAAGCCCTTCAGCAGCTGAATAGCACAACCTTTAGCTTTGTACCTGCTACCAGATGGCAGCTTGAAGAGTGCTTTAGAAATAACAGAAACTGGAATAGATAAAAGCCTTCTGGGATGGGTTCAGCATCTATAAATAAAAAAAGCTGTAACCAAGTTTTCTGGAAGCAGAGCTGACAATAGGCTTTCATAAAAAACAGCTACAAAATGCAGCACTTGTCTGAAAGATTTATACAGTAGTCTCTCTAGGAGTAAGCCTTCTGCTATAAAGCAAATATCTGTGTCTGAACCACAGATATTTACAGCTAAAATTAAAAAAAAAAACAAAAAAACTCTTGACTTCTGTTCTGCCAAGTATCACAGTAATCACCAAAATTTGGATTTTAAAATTAAGTTTGCCATTTTGCCATCAATTTTCTCTCACTCCTTATTTGAGGTGGGTCATGTATCTATATGTATTTTTAAAAAGAACACTACATCAGCAGATAAAAGACACTACTTTCTAAAGCCATGTGGGTTCAATGCAACATGGAGCACCGGGAACAGTGAGCCTTTATTCTCATAGAAGTATTACTGCAATCAGTTATCTCATGGGTGATTTCAGCAGGCAAAAGACTACATTTTGTTTTTAAGGTCCAAACAGACATTGAAAGATTAGTCTTATGAATGGAATATGGAACAAAATAATCTTCTTAATAATAGAACCATGAAAGGAATGCTGGATCCTATTTTCATTATTAGATGCTCAGAATTAATATTAATGGTCCTAATGTTGCAAAGTTTATGACCATTTTATTTTACCTTTAAATAAATATTATAAATGAAAATATTAATAAAAATCTTTTTTGAACCATCCATATTCTGGGAAAGACATAGGACTTCTTTGAGCTACTTAGATCAAAGACAGAAACACACCATATAAATACACTCTGGGAAATTTTAAATTATTTAACAAACTCTACTATTGTACAGCAGTTTAAGAGCTCCTATAAAGATTAGTTAAAATTGTTTTTCGGTCTAGCTGACCACATACCTGGATCTCTTTCCTTCTCCTGTGTCTCTCAGAAGTAACCTTTGGATATTCTACATCCAGTGCTCTGCCACTTCCCTCGTTCCACTTCTCAGAGCGAATTTTCTGGTGGTTGATGGTACAATAAAGCTGGGAGAGCCTCGGTGACACTCGCACTCTTTCATGCCCAAAAGCCTTGATCAGCCTGGCAGTGTCAATGGTTGAAATGGAACTGCTCACCTCAGTCTGAGTAGCAGTTTCCATCTCTGTTTGGGTCACCGCATCTGATTCTGAGGTGATGGAACTCATCGTGGTGCCATGATCCCTACTAAGCCTTGTCTCCGAGGAAGTGTCACTAGGAGTTTCCAAGTACTGCTGGTGCTCCAAAATTTTATTCACATGGCAGATAATTTTCCCTTCTGGCCTATTTTTCCTGAGCTTAACAAGGCTATTTTTATCATGGATGATACCTGGTCTTTCTTCAACATGTGTTGCATTAGACTGTAAGGTACTTTCAGACATGCTCTTTTCTGACACGCTGACATGCTCCATTTTCTTCTGCTCTCTCCCCTTTATTTCCCTTTCAGAAACATTCTTTTCAGATTTTGTTGTTATTAGTGTATGCCTAATAGGATTCTGAAGGACCCTGGCCAATCTATCAAGGCGTTCAACAAGGGACAGCTCCCCATTACTCCTAAAATTATGGTGCTGGTGTCTCTTCTGGCACTCCAAAAACTTAATCCAGAGTTCATCTAAACTACCACTAGAGTGGGTTCTGTGTCTCGGTGGTAGGTCTTTCTCCACAGTCCCATTGAGGCAAGTTGTTTGGCTACACAGCAAAGGACAATTTCTAGCTGCTTTTTGTTCTGCTTCTCTTCTGCCATGTTGAAGTAGGTTCTTTCCTGACTTTTCATTCCCCAAAGATGTGCTAACATTTAGATCCTCATTCTTGCTGTAATCTCCTTCTGCAGTGAGTGGAAAGAACTCATTTTCACCATCTTTTTTATGAAAAATGGAGCAAACATGTTGATGACAATGTACTTTTTTCCGATTCTGTATGACAGCCCTTGAGGAAGGTCTAGCATGTCCAATACCAGAACTGTCTTCTGACAACTCGCTGTTAGACAGGAAGTAGCTCTCACACATGGGCATTGGATGATGAAGGTAGAACTGTGCAGATTTGAAGACCGAATGAGTGGTTTTTACAGACTTCAAATGATCTGTGTGTTCTAGAAGAGAAGAAAACAGTTTACATTTTTGTTTCTTTACAGGGAACCAAGTAGCAAACAGCAAATCTTAAACAGGATCATTTTCATGCTAACACTTCCCAATCACTTCAAAGGATTAAATCAGGAATCATTGTACCCATTCCCAAATAGCAACAAAGTTTCAGCATTATTAAAAGTACATAAATAATATTTTCTATCATTTGCAACACAGAATCCAAGAGAATATTATATCCAACTGAGTCTGAAGGAGGAATCTAGATACACCAGAGGTAACTAGGCTCCAGACCAAAATTTGGACTAAGGCTTTATTTATATTTATGGAAACTTATGACAGGCCGCAACTGCCTCTTTTAAGACAAATGCCCAGGGAATACAAATGTCCCCTAAGGCTATGCCTCAACATCATATCCTAAATAACTCAGAGCAGCACTATATATAAGAAAACCAATACCACTTCCTGTCCAGCTCCTAGAACGATCTCTGATAGCATACCAAGATCTAACCCTGCTTTGCCTTCAAGCTCAGATGACACATTTTAGTTCAAAGTAGCAGTGAAATTCCCCCAGAACATGCTACTTTCTGAAATTACAAAGAACTATATGCAGAAATCCAATTATAAACTCATTTGTAATATACATACATTAAGTATGCATGCAGCATGTGCTAGCAGGAATATAATTCAAAATAATTTTAAAGTTATCCGCAGTATATTGTAAAAAAAAAATTAAAAAATTCCATTTTTAAAAAGTAAAAATGGGTTTCATATTATGTTCTTTGTATATCAGACTGAATTATATAATGAACCATGAAGGCAGAAAGTAGGAATTATAAATACCAGTTTCTGTGATTGTGATCTATTAATGAAAACAGAACTGGAAACAAGGTCTTCCTTTTTTTTATTTGAGCACACTTTGCAACTGATTCAGCAAAAGCGTGGCAAGTCCCCCAACCAAGGAGGAATATACCTTCCCACCTCATCAACAATCACACGCTATGTTTTTATAAAACCTCAATTCCACATGGGAATGCAAGATAAGCTCAGGAAGGGTTACGATTATATTAATTTATATTGTTAATACTGCCTCGTAAACCTTGTGTTTAGTCACTTGTTTTCCTTATATTTTATACATCCCTTCCCAACACAGAGACACTTCCAGTGTAATGTCAAGGTAATGAATAGCATAAGCAGAATCAGTCTCACTAACTTTGAAACTGGAGGATTTTTTCTTTCCATACAAGGTCAGCGTTTATGTATTCATGTAAGAGGATCCATCCACATCCTCCTGACAAATGAGATCAGGCTTGGGAATACTATGCAAAATTTTTGCTATTTCTGTATTTTTAAAAAGTTATCAACAAAATGGAAGTAATGCAAGCAGGTAAAAAATAGGTTTATATAGAGAAACCTTGTTTTTTAAAAAAAAAAAAACCTAACTTGCATAATTTCAAGCTCTAGACAAGCTCTGTGGGTAGAGGTAATCTTTTATTAGACCACCTAAAAATACAGTTGAAGAAGTCAGAGAAGATTTTAGACACGCAAGTCTTTCTTCAGAAAGCTTGCCTAAATTTCCAACTGTACTGGCTGGTTTAACAAAAGATTATTTCTACTTGCAGTTGTTTTCTTGCCTGTGTCTTTAGACCATTATAGTTACAGAAAAATACTATTAGATAATATTATATTAACACTTGTGTTCCCTATTCGTTTTTATCCAGGCTATTCAGAGAAACGTATATCCATTGATCTCTGCTCCAACACACACTCTTTCTTCAGCTCTGCCACCATGACCCAGCATTCTTCTTTTGAGTTAGCCACAACGGATGAAGAAAAATATTTTTCTATCTTACTCAACTTATTTCCATATCCTTGCATTTTATAAACGCTCACAGACTATCATTTCTTCATTAGAAAAACTAGGTTAAGACAACATTGTCTTTACAGTTGCACTAATTCGACTGTTGGTCCTATGTATACTTACTGAAAAAGTAAAATGAACATAAAATAATGAAATTCAGTGTGTCCTATGCCATCACCTTAAATTATCTCCTGGAAATAAAAATTACTTAATAGAAATACCAAAATCTCCCCATTCCGAAGTAAAAAGCTTCAGAGAAAATCCCTTCTAAAGTGAAGAATTAAAATAATCAGACGGAATCCCTAGCAATACATCAGCACAGCTCTGGGGTGACCTTACCCTGAGCATATTGAACTGCTTGCTTAAAAAGGACAACAATAATCACACTGAGGAACTCCTAAAAATCTGTTACATTAGTGTTCATATAACAAGTTTATGTGATACTAAGAAAAATGTATGGGCTCCAAACAACCCTATGTATGTGAATAGCTAGAAGAGAGCAGAAACTCTCTAATTCAAAATCTGTTATGCTGTTCATATGTTTCAGGTCCCATCCCTCATTAACAGCTATAATTATATTACCTCCTTGTAATTTGCTCATTCTTTGTGTAATATAGCACATATTGCAAAATACTGTACTGTGTAATAAGCAGCTTCTCTTAGGAATTACTAGCTGCATTTAGGAGAGATGGCAACCACTCAGCAATCTTCTGTTTACAGTTACTTCTGTCCAGGAACAAAATGCAATTCTCAAACTCAACAAAAATCCTCATCCCTATTCAGTCTTGAAATTTATTAGGCACTCAAAATCACAAAAAGAGGTTTTGTATGAAAGGAGTGTCCCATCAGGACTAATTTTAGCTACTGCCATGAGAAACAGTGTCAAAATCATCAGCAAGCACAGCGTAATCTCATTTTGTCATCATTCTCAGCAAATAAAGCCTTAAAGTAGGCTATTACAGTGTTAAACCCTGACCTTCATCTCTCAGGAGTACCATCCAAGGAGGTCAATGGAGGGGAGGAAGAAAGAGTCATCACTCAAATCAAATTAAAATTCAATTAAATACCAACATTACAGAGATACTTGACATGATACCACAAGACATCACTGTATTTGTGGGCAGGAACACAACCCCAACCCAATATACAGAGTCTTCCCACCCGCTTTTATTTACCAAAGGATTTCTGTCATTTTCTACATGGGCATCCTTTCTACACATAAAGGAGACTTTGCACTTCACAAACTTAAGCGTGCCTTAAAAAAAACAAAAAAAACCAAAAAAACAAAAACAAAAACAAACAAAAAACCACCAAACCCAAAAAAATCTTACAAAGGCTCTGATAAGCACCGTGGCCACTGGAATGCTAGCGAGTACTAACATCCAAGTATCTGGGCACTCAGGAAGAAGTAGAAAGATGGGGAAGAGAAAAATGAGTCAAATTCAGCATCTTCAGGCAGACCATCAGCAATACCATGAGACCAAAAATGGTGGATCCTGAAATGTAATTCTTTTGCTCTAACTGCTTTTGTGTGTATGAAAACACATGTAAAATGAAACACACACTTTAACTACCTGAGGAATCTTCCAACGGTATCATTTGCTCCCCAGCCCAGGCTAGCTTGGGCTTGGCCCTCTTACTGTAGATTCCTTCTTTCTGTTTGATAGCTGTACTGTCTGGGTCATTATCATCCCTTAAACCAAGCACGCTTGTTGGAAACCTTGGAGGAAGAGCATCATTTGACCCTGTAGAGAGAGCGAGCAATAATTATGAGTAAAAAGAGGAAGCAGGAAAAATGGACACAGACATTTCATAACAAAGACAATGTCTGAAAGAAAGCCTATTATCCAATAATAGTACCAGTATATTTACCAACCAACAATCGTGATGAACCCTAGTGAGCAGTTCTAGTGACTAACACAACAGTAGGTATTGTGCCACATTGTTTTCCATGATCTTTGGTGACAAGGTTCTTCTCTGAGAGGGAGATAAATGTTACCTTTTCTACTAATGAGGAGAGAAGAATACAAGCTTTAGGAAGCCAGACACAGGATTTGGAGTGCCCAGACTCCCTCCTGCTCACATGAAAATTCCAGATATTTTCACTGACTGATGTAAATATCTATTTTCTGAGCTCAGAATAGCAATGGAGAAAAACTGGAAGACTACAGTAGGTCTGTATAACCTCTAAACAAGAATTGAAAACAACAGTAGCAGACCCCTCTCACTATCATACCACTGTCTCCTAATGTTAGAAACCTAAAATGGCCCCTGATTTATCATCCTTGTCAACACCACCTGGTTAACATTCAGCGGACTTACTCAACTCAATTTCCTTCTGCTACTATCGTGAGCTAAGAATCCTAACTGCAGCAGGGAGTTTAAAAAACAAAATTTATTTTCTGATTCTGCTGTACATTTTTTAGAACCTTGCACTGTCTCATATGCATACTGAATTTTTATATCTAGCATCATAGTTTCTGCAAAACAACAGACTCGCATCACATTTGTTTCTCTCATTTTGACCATATTACAACAGACAGACTGGAAAAAGGTAATGATCAGATACACATAAGCAATTACAAGCACAATTTGTGACTATGATGACTAACCCATGCACTTACTGTCACTGTCGTATCAACCTACTTCCTGGGGGCACATCTCTCAGGAACTGGACATCTCTGTAATACTAGTTTTGTCTGCAAATATCTTTGGATGTCAAAAAGCTCTGACTGAAAACAACCTGCAAATAAGACCTATAATGCTTATGTGATGTGTTCTTTATGTACAGGAGAGAACTGAAAAATAACAGCAGGCAAAGCATAGGAAGTTGATGAATCACAGAGCATCCTTTCCTCCAGTAAATGAGAAGTGTTTTTAACTGGGAGATGGGAGGATGTGGGGAAGAGGTGAATATATATTTTTAAACCAGAGTTATGATCATATTACATTGTTTATAGAAAGGCTTTCTACACTGGAATCTCTTAATATGGAGGAAAGAAATTCAGTATTGAGAAAGCTATTATCTGAAATGCGTATTGCATTATGTAAGTATTTCAGAATGCACACATAGCAAATTAATAAAAAAGGGCGAGAATGTACATCAATAAGGGAACTAAAAAGAAGGAGAACTGGCAGAGATATGAAAGAGTCCGAACTGAATAGTAATTCCCAGAGGAAAGTAAAGAATTATCAAGCTGTAAAACACTGAGCCTTGTTTCTTTTCACTGTCAGAATGGAGTACTAACATCCCTTTCATCAAAGAAATTGAGCCTTCAAGTCAGGACTCGTACATCTTTGTGTTATAAAGTGGTGTGAACATGAACAAAGACTTTTTTTATTAAAATCAATGCACTTTCTCTAAACCGATAGGACAGAAGAGTTCTGAGCTCAACTGAGACAATTCTGCATATGAAATAGATATATTTTGATCCATGAACTACAATCATCATTTTGCATTTGGAAGATCCAAGATAAATAAATACCTGAGTGAGAGCTCTCAACGCTGATTTCTGACCCAGCTGGAGAAACTCTGGATCCTGCTTTTAGATAAGGAACATAATACATCCCAGTACTTCCAGAAGGTTTATATGGCAGCAATAAGGGCTGATCTGTGAGGATGGAAGGCAAAGCAACTAACAGAAGTCAGGCTTTAATTCTTTAATGCAACTGAAGATAAAAGCAACAAAGATGCTCACTGTGGTAAATCTGGAGACACAGCATACTCATTAAGAAAATAAATTGCAAATATTAATTAATTAATACCCACCTAATGGTTAGAAGGTTGACTGTCACCTAGCTAGAAAAAATAACTTGCTTACCTCTTCACTATTAAATTTGAGAGTTGAGTGACAAACATTGACTTAAAAAAAACAAACCTTCCCACATACCCACATAGGTCACCGTTGATCCCTGTTTAATGGAATAATTTTAAATAAGTATAGATATCCATTTCTCAAGTCAATAAAAACGGTGTGGCATCACAACAGAATTCCAGCAAATGTTTGGACCAGAACATTAGCTGACTTTTTTCATGCTCTAATATAATGAAAGAATCTGCTCTCTGAACTCATGCTATTTTAAACACCTTGAAAACAGAGATACAAAGCCCAGAGCCCAGGAAAAAATCATGACAACTACACAAGTGTACACGTATCAGTACTATAAAACACCACTGTGGGAAACCACTGTGCAACATCCACTCTCCTCCATCAACAGATTTAAAAGCCCTTCTCATTTTCTGTTTTATTCTGCAGAAAGTAGTGATGTGCGTATTCTCCTCTTAGCTTTTGTACTATCTTCACTAGAGAGTAAATCAGTAACCGGATATATCTCTTGATAAACTCTAAGCAGTAAGTTCCATTTATCTATACTTATTTAAATTTATTTCATTAAACATGGATCAACCACGACCTATGTGGGTATGTGGGAAGGTTTTTTTTT
Source organism: Calidris pugnax (assembly GCF_001431845.1). Classification (NCBI taxonomy): domain Eukaryota; kingdom Metazoa; phylum Chordata; class Aves; order Charadriiformes; family Scolopacidae; genus Calidris; species Calidris pugnax. The sequence goes on from NW_015090793.1 coordinate 13,662,203, forward strand.
CCCATTTAAACTAAATGAAATTATGTAGAAACATATGTCAGAAAATTTTCTTGAACCAGACTTGTACCAAATAAATTCAGTTCCAGGTAAACCTGAACTGAACTACAACTGTATTTATACAACTCCCTACCCACAAGACTGCAGAGCCCAAGTTTAAGGGTTGGGTTTTTTCCCATATGAGCAAACTTAAATATCAAAACTAATCTCAAGAATGTTACTTTCACAAAAAAGCTGGGTTTGTTTTTGCTTTTCAATACCTATAAATATCTCAAATATGAAAAGATGAAAGTCTACATTTAAGCCACTAATTTGCTTACCACTCTGACTTGGGAAATAGGAAATCTTGTTATGAGATAAATTTGTATTGTTGGGAAGTTCCTGAGCTTTCTGGAGAGATGACTGGTGGACAGCATTTTCACTGTCTTGTGAATTAACATAAATTTCTGCTGAGAAGGTTGTTTTTTGGGGACTTTCTGTTGTTATCTGAGTGGTAGCATCAGAAGTACTTTTCTCAATCTTTGCAGAAGCTACAGAGTTGAAGATATTCTTCAGGCTACATCCCCCTGAACCCAGAACTTGTGGTCTCTCACCGCTTTGCAGAGGCAGCTCTTGACCTGCTGTGCTTGTAACAGAGGAATGCACTAGGCAGGAATCCGCTGAAGACACTGGCATTGGGAAAGATGAAGGTCTTTGATCTTCTGGAATAAGGTTAGCAGCTGATACTGTAGAAACAGCTTCTAGTAAAGTTTCTGGAGTTTTTAAAGATACTGGTTGAGTATTAACTTCAGGTTTATGCCATGAACTCATCTCATTTTCAGTATTCAAGTCACCATGCAGGTCTGAGTTATTACACTTCGAGGAAAGAGTTATGTGGACACAAGACAGTACTTTCTTAGTTGGTGATGCAGGAGACACAGACGTGGCAGATAAAATCTCATCCGCAGATGAATGGTGAGATGTACCAATTTGGTCTCTCGCATCCTCTTTCTGAATGAGAGGTACTTCATCAGAAAGACTTTTTTTCTCTTCTTCAAATAACTTAATATGGCCCTTCAGCATATCAGTTTGTATGGCTGGATCTGAACCTTGTAAGCTCTCATACAATTGGATGTGGCCAGGTGGGCTGCTTTTCTCCTGCTGGTAAGAGCTTATAGAATGGGGTTCATTAAATCTATTCATTTCTTGAGTGAATCTTATATTGCAGTCAAGCTCCAGGAGTCTGGCACTATGCCTGCCCAATTCCGTCACATCTTGAGGCTGAACATGAGAATTTTTTGCACTAAGGGTCTGTCTTTTATCAGCGTGGATGCTTACAGAATCCTCATCTGACAAACCGTCTGTTTCTTGATAAGCTCCAACTCTGTTACTGTCAGCAGAGACATGATGAAACCTGTCTTTCTTAGCAGTAAAAGCGATCTCATTAGACACTGAGCCAGCACTCATTGGACTTGAAGGAGGACAGGTCTTAGATGTTTCCCAGCGTTGCTTGTCATAGGTCTGTTCTTCAGTGCTAGAAGAGTCAACCTCCAAAGGCATTATCCCATCAAGACCATCTCTAGTAAGACTGCTGCTGAGCACTGTGGAAGCCAATGGTGACTGCAAACGTTTTCGGGATGAAAAGGTGATAGAAGTAATTTGCTTAGCCATTTCTTCAGAATCCTTTTCCACAGACAGCTTCTTCTGAGCTGGTAAATAAACTTCTGCTGCTGCAGACCCCATTGCATATGAGTCTCCCTCCATCTGCAAAGGCAGATGAAGTTCAACAGCAGCATTAGAATGAGTAGTTGCAACTGTCTGACGTTGGTTGCAAATAGGTGTTGGAATGGTACTCAAAGATTTAAACTCTGTATCCTTCAGCAGACAACAATCAGAAGGATCAGCTGTATATAACGGCACAATTTGTCGTAAGCTTGACTCTAAAAGCTCCTTAGTCTTGACTGCTTGCATTTGTTTGTCAGTTTGAAATCTTTTGTCACTTGAAGATTTGAAATGCTCCATGTCCTGTTCCTGCTTATTGCCACACTGAGCTTCCAAACTGCATCCCCGTGAATCCTGAAAAATACAGAAGAATTCACATAGGTTACGTGGATAACTTCCAGAACTTGCCAGCATTTGGACTGCACAATTCAAAGAAAGATTAGTGCTGCTGTCAGTAATCAAGAGTCTGTCATTATGAATGAGCACATGCTTTCTCTGGAACTCATCTGTTAATGGAACTAATTAAAAATTTGTCATATTTTAAGTGCCAGCAAATTAGCTAACGTGGTTTGGTGCTATAACAAACAGCAGCATCTATAACAGAAACCTTTATTTTTATGCACTATAAAGTTGTAAATACCTCCCAACATCACTCCACTCACTGGAAAACAAGAATAAAACTTTGTTTCTTTTTATCAGTTGGCTTTATACACAGTTGAACATTTATCATAAACCCAGTTCACAATGTACTAGGAATAATGACTATCTTTTGAATATTTATTCTGTAAGTTCAAAAGGATGTAGGGAGACACACACACCCCCTCCTAAAGCTTTGTGATTTTAGTGATTTATTTTTTTTTAATTAAAAGATAGCCAATTAGCCACACAAAATCACAGAAACACTTAGGTTGGAAGAGACCTCTGGAATTCGCTAGTCTGACCTCTCGTTCAAAGTAGAGCTAACTTCAACATTGGACGAGGCTGCTCAAGGCCTTGTCCCATCAAGTTTCAAAAATCTCCAAGGAAGGAGATCTGGCATACAACTTAATTACTTGTGATGTCTAAATTACTGATGAAAGGCATCCTTTCATAGCTCCATGGAAAAACAAAACAATGTAGAAACCCACATTTACTTCCAGTTGTAAGTATTCAAACCTTAACCAAGTATGTAATGTTAAGTTCTGGTGGCCTCCAAGAAATCAGTTAGCAGACACATGCTAAAATTCTTCTGCCTTGGACCAGAGTCCAAACAAACTCCACGCTATTACAACACTACATTATGTGACATTTTTAGGGTTACAGGGATACTTGTGTATCTGACATTTTGCTATGCCATAAATATCACTATATGAAACAAAACTTGATATAAAAGGTTTTCCCTTGCACTTAAGTTGACTCTAGTGTTTATGAAGCAGAAATAAAATGAAAAGTTACATGGGAACAAGTGGGAGGAAAACAAAGCTCTTTTTAATGCATAACAAAATATTTAATTAGAAAAGCTTTAGTTTTCCGTAACCGATATTTCTCTTTTCTCCCAAAGTGAGTATGCCAATTTCCCTCTCAGACAAGAGCTGTAATAAGTCTTTTTATTTTTACGGTCACCACCCACTGCTGACAATAATTAAAAAATTACTGAAAACAATCAGAGCTTTGAGTTGCACTTTAAGGTAAATGATAGCTTGTGAAAACTTTTCAGTTCTCAGATGCAGATAATTTTTATTCTCCCATCAAAATGGATATGCTTGCCACAAATATTATTTTTTTTGTTTGGAAAGCTGGTGACAAAAAAAGCAACAGATAAGACAGTAATCCCACCAAAGACAAGGAAGTTCACCGCCAGTTGTCTTTGCTCATAAAATCTTTTAAAAACTAAGTTACATTTACACCTTTGTCTGACCACACAAATTGTCCCACATCTGTCTCACCTCCCAGTATCAGAGCCACTACAAGTAGGACTCTGCTATTTCACTACACGTATTGAGGCATCTCTGGCATGTATTTTACACAACAGTATAAAATGCTGTCTTAAATTACCTGCCCATGGTCATTTAGGAAACTGAAACTAATAATTTACTTCAATACTAACTTCTGTCCTGGTTTCTTTGCCTGATTTTACTATCATTCCCATTTTCAGCATGCTCTCCAGTCCTCATTGCTTCATCTTCTCCTGTACCTCAAGCCCCATTCCATCAAAAAAAGTCTCAACAGCAACAATCAACAGCAATTTATCATCTGAGGCAAATAAAATTAAAGCAACATATGCTATAGCCCCTCAGCAGAATCAGACAAAATAAATCCACACCCCATTCTCTGAGCATATTCATCAGAAGGTGTTGCCTTTCAGCTGCCTACTAATAAGACAGATTACTGACACTGCAGTTAACTGGAAAATTCCCAGGGCTGCAGTCCCTGCTCACAAAAGAACCTACACCACCCTCTGACATCTCAAAACGTAACCTGATTTCTCGACACACCTTTTGTAGACAAAAGCACTAGATGTACCATACAGAGACAAATGATATGAAGGGTTCAGCAAATGGCTCTAGTTACTTGCCAAACAAAGCAGAAATAAATGTGTTTAAATACTCAATGAGGTTTGGATATTCCAAACTCATTACATACAGCTGATACTAACAAGGCACATTCAATGGTCTGCAGAGATTTACCGAGATCAATAGGACAGACAAACAAAATGGGATCTTCTCTCTCTGACTGGCTCACCACCCTCATTTCTTTAGTTTCTACACCTCCCTGTACACGTGTGTAGTGGTTTGGGCTGGGTGGAGGTAGGAATGGATAGGACCTTTGCTTCCAAGGCTTTTCTCATTGGGAAGCTCCCAAATGCTGGCAGTTGACCTTCGCAGCAAGTTACCTGCAAGAAGGAGGTAGTTTGGAAAAGGAGCATTGCAAATACCTCTAAAGATCACACTACAAACAAGTGAATAAAACATCACACTCCCAAATGCATGCAGAAAGCCTGTCACTCTAAGAGCACAAAGTGAAAGCCTTGCAAGTACAACTAGGAAAATCTTAAGTTACCACTCTCACAGTAATTTATTACTGTCAACATTGATCAGAAAAAAACCAAATTTTGTCCTGAAGCAGGTGAGTAGTTGCCTTAATTTTTTCTCTTAACACTGCACCTCCAATGGGGGGCAATAACAAAAGAACTGAAACACTAACCTTTGGAAGTAGCTGCATTGATTCTAGAGAAATTAACCTTTATCTACACACTGAGATTCCCCTCACTTAGTTGCACACTAACTAACAGGTATGACACAGTTAGCCCCACTCCTAACACAAAGTACCACACTTCACACAACATGCTAGAAAGCAGCTCCCTCTTACATTATTTCACCCCAATTCTTTTTGACAGGTCAGTTTAGCATCAGAGGCAGTAGCGTGGTTAGTGAACACTGGAAATGGACAAAACAAAAGACAATTTCATCAGCATCCAAGACTTACATCCAAATCATTAGAGCTCATGTTAGCATACATGAAACTATAGGCCACCAGCCTTCTTTAGAGATAACTTCTTACGTGTGGACGTAATTTTACTAATTTATCAGTATCTCCACTTCCTTAATTTAAGTGTCATTAAACATTAAAATACTTCCATTGAGGTACAGAGAACAAATCTGAGATAAATGTACTGCCATGGAGATGGGCCAGATAAGCTTATTTAAAAAATAAAATTAAAAATCTAGGCTATATTTATTTTTTCCTACTGATTGGAACAACTATAGAAACAGTAGAGTATATTTGATTAATGAAGTGTAACACACATCCCTGGATGATTACATCCTCAGCAGCTAGCTGGAATTGGGAAATAAAAATCAGTAAAAAACATTTTTGGTGTAAGTCACAAAGTCTAAACAAGTATTCCACAACAGATTTTCCATCCTTTCTACATCCTAGATGCCATTAGCAGGAAAACAGCAAGGTCTGGATTATTACTCCAAAGCAGTATTTTCCTGTAGCCTTATCTGTTCTAAGCAAGTAAACTTGTTTATATGGCTTCCTGTATTTCCTACAGCCATGAGGGATCGCAAGGGACTGTAGAAGAATGCAAGGACACAGAGCAGTCCTGTGCCAGGTTAGGGATACTCCCAAGATGATCTTTTCCCTACGCCACGTACCAGTTCAATGGCCTGAAGTAATACACAGCAACTCCTACTACTGAAAGTAAGCACAGAAGTTGCTATAAACTCATCTTCCCAAGCCTTTCACATGTCTTATTGTGCTTGTTATGTGTCATCCTTCCAAAAAAGATCTGTATGGCATATGATCCACAAGAGATTGCAGTGCAAATTTATAGCTACAACTCAGTGAACTTCCTGAAAAAGTGAGAAAGTACAAGGAATGGAAAAATACAGCATATAGTGGAAGAATACAGTATACAAAGAGGGAAAGCTCTTAGATAAATCAATGGATAGCTATTTGGCACCTATAAAAATACAGGTGGGGTCCTCAATTTAGAAGGAAATTCTTAGATTTAATATGCTGAAACTATACTTTTGTCTAACAGCAATTCAAAAGCCCTCAATCACAACTGGGGGATCAAAACAAATGTACATGTACAAATGGCACAAGGAGGTGGTTCAATTTGAAAGACAATGCTCCTGGAACAGAACACGACCTACTGGCTTTTCCCCATTATTCTTGAAATTCTCTATTATTCTTGAAAGACCCTAATGATTTCAGTGGAAGAATGGTAACAGAGCTGATTTCTGGAGCCTAGGATTGATTTTTTTATCCTGTTTTCTTAAAAATCCGAACAAACCTTTCTGTCATTCTATGGCTCTTTACAACTGAGGAGCATCACCCATCCTAGGGTTAAATTCCTCAAGCCTATCAAAAAAACAAGTATTCTACCACCAACTTACATGCTCAGGCAAAACCAGATCTCCACAGCCACTCCAGTATGGCCACAAATGTAGGAATTATTCATCAAACAATAACTTATCTTTAGGAATGTCTCGCAACTCTATGCCTCCCTTCATCACAAACAAGTTTATAAGAGAGCACCATAAGTTTATCATAAGTTTCACAAGACCCATCTCTCCACAATCCGAAATGTGACTTTTCTTATGCACATTCACAAAATATATGCAGTTAATAAAACTGCAGCCTTTGTCTCCTTTTCCCCCTAAAGAAGCTCAATGTACTGCACTTTGTTTTTCCAAGAATGACAAATTAAGACCTTTTTAGAATAAAAACCCTCTATGTCAAAAGTTCCATGTTTGCCATTTATTCCAAAGCATTTCTGGCAAGTTTTAGTGTTTATTATAAAACATAACAGTGTGAGTATTTCTGTCCTTGTGTAATGAAAGAGCTATAAAATCACCAAGAAGACTCCATGAGTTGAGGGTACAAAAACCAGACTCACTATGCAAGGTTTGTCAATTTTACAGAAGGTAAAACAGAGAAAATAAAATTCTGAGCTACGCTCATGAGCATTGCTTGCTATTAAAGATACCTCTTCAAAATTAAATTTTCACATCAAATGTTCCCTTTTTTGAGCCACAGTTCAGCTTAGCACTTGAGTACATGTTTGGAACCCATTTATGTGCGTATGTCCCAATCACTTCCTTAAACACTCTGCTCAGCTAGAACTTGAGAAATCATTATGATGCTTCTTTTTTAGAGCGTCTGTTAACACATCACCAGTGACAAACAGCTATCAAACTCAACTATCTCAAAAGATGGAACAATCTTTAGAAGTAAAAGATCACTGAGAAGAACTCTCCCAAGCTGTCCTGATCCTTCTTTGCATTGTCTTTTTTTTATAAACAAGGTTCACATGCTTCCTGTGGGAAACTGTAAAATATCACTGTGGTACATTATATTTCTTGATTTGTCACCTATAAAAATGAGAGGCAGAGTCGAAAGTTTCTCAAAAGAACACTCATCGTAAGCCTGCATCAGAAGCACTAAAATAAAGATGACGGTCTGATGAAAGAATTGTTTGCATGAGTGCTAGGAACAGTTTGTCTTTCTCAGTCTGTAAAGTTTAGAAGGAAAATATCTTTTCATAATCTTTGTTCTGCAGTGCATTGCCAGCTTTGCTCTATAAATTCAACAGGTATTTTACAGAATGGTTTCCATTAAATTTATAGTAGATTATTTTGTCAGCAATAAAACTGGCTGCATTTTTTTCAGTTAAATAGTTTTCAACAATCTGTATTTTTCAGTGACATTGTTTTTCTCAGAGGGAAAAACACACTTATCTTAAGTACAGCAAAAAAAAAAGCCACCTTCATTCTGCAAATTCAGAACTATTTTTAATCTCAAATTAAAGCCATAGTAGGGCAAAAATATTTTCAAGATGAAAGCAAAAAGTGTTGTGGTTGACTTTAAGCAATTTCTTGAGGTCTTGAGTTTGCAAAACTGATTTATTTTTTCTTACTCTAAATTAGGATAAAACAATTCATAGCTGACACTCAGTCACATAAAGGTAAAATACTTGGTTCCAGACTGTAACAATGTTAGGGATAAAGCTGTGGTCTAACAAAATATAAAAGTTGGGAAAAAAAATAGCTTCAGGGCATCTAGTTTTTAATGAGCAGATTGAAGCAAAAATTATTTGTGCTTTGGGGTTTTTTTTCTTTTTTAAGAATTGTCTGAATTTCTAAAAATAAATAATATTGTTAATGTGGGGGGTGTTTTTAGGCTCCCTAGTCAAAAATTACATCAACACATGAATAAATGAGAAGCTTAGTCTGATGTTTTTCGGAAGCTGATGTCTATATTACCAATTATGGTCATGCCCAAGAAACTATAAACACAAACATAGACTACTCTTAAAATACTACTCTTCATTCTTGCTGATGCAAAGCTTTTAATTAAAAGAAACAACCAAAACCCTACTGCTTTTCCTGGGAGGTAGGCAGTCTACAGAGAGAAGAAAAAAAAAAAAAAAAAAAAAAAAAAAAAAAAGAAAAAAACAGTATAAAAAATAAGAAGATATATTGCAAAAGCTAAGGACATGTATGTGAAACACCAAATTTAGGACAGATTATGACTATTTTCAAATGCAAATTCTCTACGTTCTCCTCAGAAACTGCCCCAACCTTTAGCTCTGCCTAATTATCCAGTCTCTCTCCTGCCAACTCTGGGCTGTCTAACTCGCACACATGAATACATCATCCATCCACTACTCATGTTATACAAACATCTCCACATTTTTCCAGTCTGTTCTTTTTTTGGTTCAAAATATTCTCTATGATTAGTACCCTATCCTGGGACACACAGACAGCCCCTGGAAATCATGACAGAGTTAGACTGGACATGAATATCTGTTTTCAGCATTTCAAAGTCAGACTGAAAGTAACATACTCCTGTTAGACAAATTCCAATTTGGATATACTATATGTTAATATATGAACTAGAAATGTTCCAGAGGAGATATGCAAAACATCACAACAATTCAGTGACAAGTTTTCACAGAAAAATAGAGCTATAAGAGACTGAAAGCTCATCTAGTCTATATCCCCACCCCAAACCAGCAATAACTACACTTAGATGATTCTTTACCAATACATGCCCAAGCTCTTCTTAAAAACATACCATGATCAACACTCCGTAATCTTCTTCTCATAATCCTTACTGTTAAGGAGTTTCTTTTCTAATAAGACACTTCTTCGCACTTGAAGCCCGTTACCTTTAATACAGTCAACATAAAGAGGGAACAATATACTCCCTTCTTCCCTGACACATCCTTTCAAAACTAAGTATCACACTCCTTTGTAAACATTTCAGAGTACATGGGAAGTAAGCACAACAAATACTCCTATCACCTAGACAATATTGCACTCTACAGTAAACTCTTCCCACAGCAGGAAGAGTTTACAAGGCACCATTAGCACTTGCATAAATATTTTGTGAAAAGCAGAACTCATTAAGCCAACTAAGAATCACGAGCTGCGTGCATATTCTCACCACAATAACACCAACTCTCCCATCACATCGTCACTGACCACATCTCTGTCCTTCATAGCTTCCTTCAGAATATCTCCAGTTGTGTACTAGCCCCCTGTGCCCCAAACCACCTCCCCTCACCCAAGACATCTAACTACTGTCTGGGGAAAAAAAAAAAAAAAAAAAAAAAAAAAAAAAAAAAAAACCATAAACCACACACACCACAAAAGAAAACCAAACAAAAAAAACTCCACAACAGCATGTGCTGTGGCTGGTCTTAAAACATACGTAGGAACTGACTAAACCAAAACAAGTGCTTCCATTAAACAGAGCTCTCATTACTTTGCATCCCCCTCTCGCTGTCTGGCCACCAATCTTCAAAAATACTGCAGGAATTTAATTAATCATTTTAAGATCACAAGCAAGACGGTAGCATTTATCCCCCACTTCAAAAGTTTTCTCCAGAGCAGCTTGTTTGTCTCTTTTGTACCTTGGCTAGTGCAGATTTCTTGGCACTCAGAAGCAGTTCTGCCTTTATTTCCTCTAGTCTTTTTTGGTCATCTTCATTCCAGTCTGACACAGATTCCTGAGATCGGCTGGCCAGTTTTAGCTTCACCCATGCTATACAAAGAACACAAAATAGAAAGCAGTTTCCTTTCCATTTTCTCACATCATGTACAATAACAGTTTAACTTAAAAATCAAAATTTTGCTACACATTTCTAGCTACCATGACAAAGACCATTATCAAATAACAGAGCTGACAGACTGACCAGAAATACAGTTTTAAATGGGTCTTTTGAACTTTTCTTTGGAAAGATGGATCCAGGACCCATTACCCAGTTCTGTCACCTTTACAGTCTCAGACTTAAGTCGACACTCTTTCACACAATCCTTTCCCAAATTCTTAACCTGGCACGTGCCTTATTAGGCATGTGGACAAAACACTTCCTTGTGCCAATGTTAGGCAAAAGAAGGTATTCAAACTGGAAGTCCAATTCTACCCCATTCTATTATACTACATAGGATGACTAAAAAACATCGATCATTTAAGCCCTGTCCCATTAAAGTTTATCATTAATAATATAATGTAATCCACCTTTAAAATCAGGGGAACAGACTCCAGTCCTCTTATGTCCATACCTCATCATTTCAAAGTACTTTCAAAGCAATCCTTAAACATAAATATTTGCCGTTCTAATGTAACACTTGATAAAACACAACTGAGACATTTTGTTACCTCGTGCTTTCATCTCCTCTTCATCCGCACTCTTCAGAATTTGTGTTGCACGTATTGCAGGCGGTCCATTTCTCAGGTTTTTGACACGGGCAGCTAGTGAATCTCCACTGCTGCTGTCATCGCTCTCTCGCATGCCTCCTGCCTTGCTTCTGGCTGCACTAGCTTTAGACAATATGCTCTGGAAGCCCTCTGTGACACCAGTGACACTGCCTAGAGGCTCCGAGGGAGGATTCCGCAGAAGGTTTTTGATACGGGCAGCTAGTGAATCTCCACTGCTACTGTCATCGCTCTCTCGCAAGCCTCCTGCCTTGCTTCCAGCTACACTAGCCTTAGACAACGTGCTCTGGAAGCCTGCTGGGACATTGGTGACACTACCTAGACGCTCTGTCAAAGAAGAATTCCCCAACTCTGAAGTTCTTCCACTGCTGACTTCACTACTTCCAATGCTTTGTGCAAGACCCACATAACCAGGTTGATTTCTGTCTGTAGTTACACTACTACAGCCTTCTGGCTCAGACCTTCCTACAGATTTTCCTGTCCTAAACTCTTTGGTCATTTCCTTCATCACCTCTTCGCTGTTGCACAAATTGACATCAAAAGAATTTTCACATCTTAAATTGCATGTGCTATAATTAAGAGGCTTTATTACCAAGCCCTCTTCTTGCATACTGCTTTGGGCCATAGTCTCATCCCATGAATGTATCTTCTGAAACTGGGGGACGCTGTCCTTCACTAACATGGACTCCTCAGGGACATCTTCCTTTCTCATGAGCACTGAGGAAGACTTAGCAGTTTCTCTAAAAGAGGCAGTGGAAAAGACAGGATCACACTGACTGCCAGCTATATCCTCTGCCAAAAGCTTATGTGTATTGCACAGTGCACCAGACCCAATCAAAGAATCACTTTCTTGACCCTTATTTCTCCTACTACCTACACTAGAAGTTTGTGATCTTCTGTCAACTTCCATTTCATTTTTAACTCCATCCAAAGAACCAGTAGTCCATCTCTGTAGGCTGCTAATTACATTTTTTGACTCATTTTTAGCTAGCAGATCCTGAACACTTTTTGCAACAAGCATGGGACTCTCTCTGTCAGAGCAGCAGTCAGGTGAAGCAGTCTGCTGCTGCTGGTTTGGTTCAGTTAGTCTGGAAACAGCTGAACACTTTGCCTCTCCTTGTGTGACAAGCGGAGCAGTTATCTCCAGTTGGTGGCATGACACCCTGCACTGACTCACTGGTTTGTCTCCAAAAGATCTTGAGAGGCGGGGAGAGAGTTCACCCAGTGACAGAACATCAAAACCAACTTCTGAGTTCATTGATGTAGACATAGTGAGAGTGGAAGTGCTGGAGTTAAAACTTGTTTGCTTAATTTCAGCTGCTGATAGCAATTCACCTACAAAGTAACAGAAGATTCATTAAGTTTGAGGCTCCAGAAAAAGTAGTCTTTACTGATGCAACTGTTATCTTGTACTAGAGGGCATGTAAAAGGAGGGAATCATTGAAATACTGGAAAACATTCAGGAAACTGTTTTTAGACTGAGACTTGAACTAAGAATTCCATTACAATTGCCTACTGAAAGAAATCCCTTGGACCATTTTGGATAAATATCAAAGCAGCTACAGAACTTGACTTAAATAACTTGAATAAATGCTTAAACTAGATATTAAATCAATGTTCTTACATAAATGACATAGCGATGTTTGAACATACAAATGAACACTTGGATTATAAAAGCTTGTTTCCCACTACAGCTTAGAAAGGTCCAAAAGTAGACCAGATGCACTTTTAGCATTTGAATATATAACAACTTATTGCTTAAAAAACAAACAAAACAAAACAAAAAAAAAACACAAAAAAACCACAACTTAAGTGCAAATGCTTTTCTTAAATCCATGCTGCCAGGCAGACACAAGAGTGAAGAGCCAGCTCCCAAGTATGCCTGCCAACAGCTATTTTGTTTGTTTCAAATGCAATTTTGTCCCATGGCCCAACTACTGATATTTTCAAGTATATCAAGTAGTCCAGAGCCCAGCTGAATAATATCTCTATTGAGGAGAACTCTATCTCTGTACCAAGGTGTTTCAGTTGCCAAGTCTCCCGCAATGCTTAAAGAAGGAAAAAATAATAAAAGAAAATAAGCAAGCCCAATTGGCATAAGAAGAGATGCACTTAATCACTTCTGGTTAGAAAGACAGGTCAGTGCAGGATTCTCAAAGTCACAGATGTTCAAAGGGTTAGATAGGTACTTCTTGTGAAGAACCTTCAGAGCTGCTCTTCCCCACTGGGTACAAGATGCAAACTCCAAAAGAGAATAATGCTAAGGAAAAGTAGTTGTAATGCACATTTTCATGTTTTAATGACACACTACACGGGCATGTCACTGAAGAACATCTTAACCCTAACTGAACACACTGCTCTTCACATAGAAATGACTCAAACTTGTTAAGGTCATATCAAGATTTTTTTATATATTGAGATGAATGGATTTATGAACTGATCTGGTCAGTTATAAAAACGTGTATGACATTTTGTCATGCTGAACACACCAAAAAGACACAGAAAGAAATAGAAACCACACAAAAAAAAAACCTGGTAACATTTCTTTAATCTTCAAATACAAAACATTTCCTTCTTAAGAACTCTTGTAAAAAGAGGAAAAAAAAAGATAAAATGCACTGCACTGGCTAGAAGGTAGCCATGACCTCTTAGTGAGAAGCCATGTTTTCAAATGTTTTAATGCTGACTTTTCCAATGCCAAATATCTCGTATTTGAGATAGGATAAGATCAACTCATACAAATGAAACAGAGATCACATGAGAAGAAACACACTTGACGCTACCAGGCCAAGAGCAACCTCCCAGGTGAGTCTGAAGTTCTGTGTTCTCTATGCACAACACAAGGTCCTCCCTTCCCCATACCTTGTGGCTGTGGGACGGTCCTCGTCAGCGTGTCAGTGAAGTCCTTCAGTGTTCTAAGCTCTGAAGGGGAAAATTCAACTTCCCTGATTGGTCCTCGGGGTATAAATGGCGTCAGTATAGTTCCAGGTGACTGATCAATGCCAAGGTTGCGAAGATATATCTGGCAAAAGAAAAAATAAGTAACAAAGATGGCAGTCTTACAGAATGTCAGTGGATTCTGAAGCTGCACATGATTTCCACGTCACCTTAAACACAACTTGCTTTAAAACATCTTAAGCTTCATTCATGTTCAACTCACACCAACAGTTCATCCAAAACACTAAAGCAGTTACATGAGATAACATCTCCAGCTTATTTTGTTCTTTGGACCATGAGTGACAAGCCTATTCTCTAGCTTGTACGGTAAGGCCCACATAACGGGCACTTCACAAACCACATGTAGGCCAGCAGAACAACTGACACATCCTGCAATCTCTTCCTCTTTAATTTATCTTTGGCAGCAATTCAGAAATAAGTTGCAAGAACTGTTCCAGTGGTCATAGCTTGTGCCTGCACTCATCAACAAGTTTTTCCCTGGTGCTTTCCTGCCCTTTCCTTCATCATGTGCCAAAGATGGCAACTGGCAGTAGGCTGCAACCACCAAACAAGCGCCCAGCCCTTTCCATAGGATGCAGAAACAACGGAAGCCGACTGCTTCTAGTCTTTTCACTCAAATGCATGCTCTGTACACTGTATGAGCAAGAAGTCTGATACTTCAGAGGAGATTTGTAAGCTTCAGTCTCACCTGTTTAAGGTGAGAAGGAGAACACAAAGGTTTGCTTTAAAAGCCTTTTCCCTTCCCAGATGACCACTGCACAGAAAACATTATCAGACATTGTCTGGACATTGCCAGCTCAGACACACACGCCATCATTCCCTGTATTAATAAATTTTGAAAGCGTGGAGGTATGAGCCTACCAAAGGTCACCTAGGATTTCCTGAAAAAATAATTTCTTCCCTTTTGATAGAGCATCTTAAGTTTGCATACAGACATTATATGCAGGGAAAAAAAAGAAAACACCACCAACCTAAATTTGCCTTGACTTAATCACCTGTAGGGACAAGTTAATTCCAACTCATCTGTACTATGTCCTAAACTAGCCAACAAAATGAAATAAATCACCTTATAGATCTTAGCCAACTCTATTTCCTATGATTTTATTACAAACAACATATTAATACCCATATACGTGGCCTAATCTACTTTACCTTGTCAGTGATTTATAAGAACAGAATTCCTCAGAACTAGGGCTGCAGAACATGCCTAACTATAGTCATAAAAAAAATAAAAAAGGAGTCAACAGACAACCTTTACCTCTCATGAATTTAATTTAAAATATCTCCCCTACAATATTGATATTTGTTTCAACACATATTTGCAGAGACAACTCAGAGAAGAGTGCTTCTAAAACACAGTTCCAAAGACCTAATGATTAAAGGAGTCATCTTGTGAGAGGAACAGCCACTTACTCAGAAGATAATTACATGTTTATCATTAACATAAATCTGCATTTAATTTTCTCTACCATTCAACAGCTATTAGTACAGCTAACATGGCTGCCACAATCTGCCCTCCATTCTCACGAACCATCCTGAAATGGGTAAGGGAGGAAAGAAATCTGTAGTAGCCAAATAAGATACAAAGGAGTGAAGGCATGCAGAGGCTTCGAACATCCTTTATGAGCAACATACAAAGAACCAAGAATGTATGCCTTAAAGACTGGAACAAAGTGAACAAGCAATAAGAGTATTTATAGAAAAAAAAAAATAGGCAATTTGATTTGCCAAGGAGTTCTATGTTGGTTTTGCTATTATTGCAGATCCGTGGGTGTGTGAAGTTCATCTCTCTCTTCTGCAGCCTAGCATTTCCTTAGTCAGCAGTTGAATCTCAACCTCATGTTTGGATAATTATAACCTGATCTTTTGAAAGAATCTGGAAGATCAGAAATGGTTTATCAATGCTCTGCTAAAGGAGCTATAATCAATTTATTTACAAGCCTTTTATCAAACAGATTTCACTTTTTATCACTCACTGTGTCCTGTGCTTATGTCCTTTATGTTCCACCACCATTAGTCACCAATCTTTACATTACTCTTGTACTCTGTCACCACCATAGTATCACCTATCCCCCTATGGGGGAAAAAACATATCTTTCCCATATCCAGCCTTTTATTTGCCCATGTAAAATATTACCTAAAAACCATTTCTTCCATCTCTGTACTTAAGATAAGCTGAAGTAATATCATGGATGAAATTCACCAGTAGCACTGTCCAGCATAAAGCCATTTTATTTAGTCTGTAGTGATCTAGACCCTACCAGAGCCTCCCAGAAGAACAGTGGATAAAAAAAATGGGAAAACTCTGAAATCAGAGTTTAAATTAGAATTGGTTATAAAATGTCCTTTAAGGTTATTTTTTTTAGGCTTACATAAAATGCTTATTTGCATGTGTTCCTAGAAGATGAACTATGGCATGACAGGTTCCGAACATGAGTACATATCAGAAACTATCAGACACTAGAGCATGCTAGTGTCTCACTCCTGTGATACCTTCTGTGTTTCTGTCCTGTTGTCCCCTAACTGTAGCAGCTCTAGAAAGACTTACTGAGAAAACCAGGACATCACTCTACGACAGCCGAGTGCACTCTGATTACTCCATAATCAGAAGGTAAAAAAGAGTTACAAATTTTTGTTAGAAATTAACTTACCGGGATCCTTTCTTCAATATTAAGCTCTTCTTTCTCTGGAGTTTCCAAAGAAGTTGCTCCAACAGGGATGAAGTTATCTTTTGCACTGCTGAAGAAGTACCTGGAAACCACTGAAGAGCACCCAGGAGAGCCCAAGTCCCCCTGGCTGCTTTCCCCAGCACTAACAGGCAGAGTCAAACTATCTGGGGAAATATCACCAAAATTGCCCATGCTAACATGGCCAGTAGGAATATTTAGGTTGTCAGAGTGATTTTCAAGAGGATCACAATTCTTCTGGTCATCAGTTGGAGAGTTTCCACCCTCTCGAAGGAGCGGAGCAACTCCTTCACCGGAAACAAAAACATTTGGGTCTGAACTTTGTCCTGTACTATTACTTTCTGCCTCTTCACCACTAGATCCAGAAACAATCTCAGCTGTGAACTTTTGTATCACAGAGCCTCCTAAACTATTTTCAGACACTCCTAAAATGTTACTTTTATCTTCTAGAGGCCGCACTGTCTCCTTTGAATTTGCTGGTGGAATAACTTCAACCAAGGATGTGTTCCTACTGGAA
Organism: Calidris pugnax; assembly: GCF_001431845.1. Lineage (NCBI taxonomy): Eukaryota > Metazoa > Chordata > Aves > Charadriiformes > Scolopacidae > Calidris > Calidris pugnax. Next base: position 13,679,279 of record NW_015090793.1, read on the forward strand.
ACATTTACCGCATTGACAGACTGAGATCTATTAAGAAGGTGCATAAGCAGTAAGTTTTTATTATGAAAATGCAAACTTCCCAGGGAACCTGTCTCTCTAGAGGAAGCAGCAGCAGCATAATCCTTGGGGTCTCTACCACTTTTTTGTATTGACAAAATATTGTTTGAAGAACTGGTAATTGCACTGTAGGCTTTCCTTCTACAAGAAACCCCACCTGGGTCACTTGAAGTCAGTGCATCAGGTATCTCCTCTGGCTGGCTCACATTCCAAGCCCCTACCTTTTCCATGAAACTAAGTGATGGGAGTGACTGAATTCTTCCAGTGTGGGGATATTTCAATTGTAAGGACTCAAAACAATCATTGTTTTCTTTCTGAGCACACTGGAGTGAAAGTTGCTCCTCACCAGGTACAGGTGTACTGCTAGATGACTTCTGTGAAGTTTCTTCATTTAAGCATGAAGGAGAGGCCTGAGTATCTGATTTGATCACAAGGACACCAAGTTCTTCTGCCTTAACATTTTTCTTTAGTAGTATCCCTGGAGTAGACTGATAGTTTGGATGAACAAGGTGCACAGAGAATGAGCCATCACCTACAAGATTAAAGGAAGGGGAAATGCCTGTAATTTTATGTCCCCTTTCTATGGAAAAATCCGAACTAGTTAATTCACTCCTGCTTACTCCAGGTTCTACTTCCACTGAGGCATTCTCACTGCATGAAGGAGCTTCCATTTCAGTCACCGCTACTTGTTTAGGTGCACAATCACTGGTGCTTGTCACAGTAGAGATAAGCTCCTCTTTCTCAGATCTCATTATAGGAGATGGTAGTTTCTGCTGATGATCTAGGAGAGCTCCCTGGATTTCCTCGGCAACAGCCACAAACTTCAAGCTTTCAGAGCCATTTAAATCCACTCCATGTTCCTTTGACAGTTGAGCTATTTCAGAAGTCTTTGTAGAAAAAGCATCTTGTGCATCTGAATTTTTACAATTGTCTTTCCTCAAATCATCAGATAAATTATTACACAAATCAAGCTCATGAACCTTCTTTTCTTTTTCCAGCTTCTCCAGCTGCTTCATGCACCCTTCTGACTCACCCTCAGACATTTTTACCTTTTCCTTTTGCATCTCTCTTTCCCTTTTTTCTGAATTCTTAGTCAGTGCTGTTTTACAAGAGGAGTTTTCTGAAGATGAGAACTCATCATGCCTCAGTAACCCTTTGTCCTCCTCTAAAAGCTCAAAACCAGTAGCTGGTACATCCATGCTGCAAGAGAAACATTGGTCTTTTATAGACGTACTACAGGTCTGCTTTGCAAGAGAAACTTCTGTTTGGTTGAGTCTGTTTGTCTTGGTTAGCATCACCTTTGAAGTGGAGTTTGCTAAATTGTCACTTGTTTGGGGCATCAATGCCTTCTCATTAGTATAATTCTTACAGTCTTCATTTGCCTCCTTGTTCACAGGCAGTTGTCCAGAAAAAGAGGTTTGCTGAGACAACCAGCCACTACCACTGGCATCACAAGGTTCCACATGTCTGAATGAAAAAGGATGCTGGGACAAAGTAAAGCAGTCACTGGGCACATCAGAGGGAGATTCTACGTCTGTCAGTGACACAGCTTCATGGATGTGTGAAGCCTTTGCATGCTCCTGAGACGCACCAGAAACATCAGGGACTCCTCTACAAGAGGCAAGAAAAGTAAGTAAATTTCTGATCAATTTTTTTATTTCAACATCCGTATTCTCTGCTGTAATGGAAGAGGAAAAAGTAAAACTTCACTCAAAGAAATAACTGCAGTTTAGCAACATACACATAAATACATCCTCTAAACAGGCCAAAATGTGAAAAAATGTAAAAAAAGTTCAAACTATATCAAAAACCCTACCGCCCTATAAAATAAAAATTTTTAAATAATATTAGTTTCTACTTAGTAGGTCAATATTTTTCAATCAATTTAGGACAGAAGTATTTTTTACTAACAGGATGTTTATCAGTTAAATAAAATATAGAAGCTGCTTTCCATGTGGGTTTGGTTCTTTTTAACATAAATCACCTATGTCAGTTTCATTATGTCAATTATTTCTTTAAAGGATATAAAATAAGCCAGGGTCTCAGAGGGACACAAGAATAAATTCCGATAAACTTCTAATATTTTTATTGTAGATTTTTAATTAATAGTTATTTTATATGAAAATGATCATCAAACCTCAACTAGTATTACTCTATGCAAGTGGATCACTGGCTCTGGTGGAATTAAGTTTTGATCCACAAAGTGAAGTCAGAGTGTATGCCATTAGAAAACAAATCTGTGTCCCATCACACACCAAAGAAAGTACAAGGAAGCCTAAACAACAGCAAAACCGTAAGTATGTATATTTATGTATACCCTTCCTTTTTTCCCCTTTTTAATAAAGGGCAGAAGATTTCTTGCCTTCTTTGCACAAAAGAATATTTGTCACACCTTGAAATGAAGGCTTGAACAAAAACTTTTACTGAAATAGTTATTTCTTTATATATTCAAACTTTATATACAAATACCTATTTAAAATTACACATATATTACTCCATTACAAACCACAATATTATTACATGTATATGTATGCATATATTTACTACTGTAAATAGGACTTGTATCTCATTTTTGTCCCCAAAATTTCATGAAGTTTATTTCAGTCTCTAAGAAAGCTAAAAAGATGTCTGAGAGGGTGGAGTTCCTCATTTTCCGGTTTTCTTCAGGTACATTAAGGATGTCAAGTTCAGAAGAGGCTTGTTCTCGTTTTCCCTTGTTCAAACTCTTTTGAAGGCAAAATAAAAAGAGGAGTAGAACTTTGACAATGCCTTCTCTCTATACCAAACAGAGTAAACTACACCTTTGTCTTATTTCTGTGAGCATAAAACTGTATTTAGTTATCAAATGTAGGACAATTCATGGCCACTCAAGAAAAATGGGTTGTATTCTGTTATGACCCAAGGTAACTTTATCCTACCTTAAGGGAATAAAATCCATTTCTGATTGCTGGAGAAGCGTATCATCTGAAAGTCTTTGGCCTTGTGCTGAATACATCAGCAGTGGAAGACAGGGAGACAACTGACTGTCCTGAATATCTATTAAAAATAAAAAAAACACAGTAATGAAAGCTTGCCAGGAAATCCCTCTTTAGACTGCCCCACCAACTAATAAAGCCTTCAAAATTCAAAAACATGTCAACTGCAGTGAAAATTAAGTAATCCCATCATTTAAATCTCTGATGAAGTGTGTTCCTTCATGTATTAAATTCAACTTTCTAATCAAGTATCAAATTCAGGTGTCTTTTTGTCAATCTCAAAATGCTACATGACACTGACATCTCTAACTTACCCTCTTAAACTTCTTTTTGCACACATCCCTGTCCTTTTCCACTCACTAGTCAGCACCTCCCTTCGTGATTTCCATACAGTCTATACTCATAAGAACACCTCCACAGGGCTGCTATCCCGATCACCATTTACTTCTTTAAAAACCAAGAATCCCCACTGACATCTTCCCCAGTCTTCATTTTACCATAAATTTTGATTATAGCAAAAGCTGCATAGATATTTTCTTTAGGGTTTCAAGATGCAAGTAACATAGTCATCACAATTATACTAATACCACCGTCTATTACTCTAGCAATAAATTTTAGTCTGTCATATATTTCTTTGTTCTCTGAGGTAGTTGGCACTTCTTTTTTTCAGTTCACTGCTTTCCAAAAACAAACAGAAATGTTTTATAACACAAGAATAAAAACAACTATAAACTGGTATCTGATAACTGTAAATGACTACATACACATTTTGATGCAAATAAAAAAAATCCGATACTTTGATAAGTTTTTTTATTTTAAAGCAAAAAGGCTATTTGTATGACACGAGTATGACTTTCAGAATCAGAATTCACATTTATTTAATTTGGGTTCATTAGTTTTCAGCCATCTCAGACAAGCTATCATCTGTATCACCTACAGAAGCACAACCACATCAGATAAGATGACCATTACATACAAAGAATCAAGTTTACATTACGTCAGCTTTATCCTGAGGCTTTCTACAGCTTGTATTACATCACCTGATGAGTGGTATCCAACCACAAGATGACCTTTCTGATTCATTTTTAATGTTTCCAATTATCATTTTTTTAATCACTTTAGAACACTATGTAGTGAGAGGATAATTATATGGATAGAAGTAATTCTACAGCACACAGCAAAGCTGTGGCTCAAAATTTGGATGCCCCCTAGTCCCACCCCATCAGCAGCTAGAAAAATAATAATATGATTGCTATACAATTTCAAAGATTCCCTTCTATCTCAGCAGCTGTCTCCACCACATGGCCAGCCTAATGTCTCCTAGAGGAAGCCAAATTTATACTTTAGCATCTGTAGGACAGATGGCACAAACATGCTACAGCAACTTAAATGGAGTCTTTGTTTTTCTAGCACCCAGTACCTCCACCTTACTTGGTTACATAAATGCATTGCACTAGTCACCATTCCATTTCATTTTGGTCTTAACTATTTACAATACCAAACATGAAAGTAAAAAAAAGCCAAGACTTTTGGAAGTTTATAGGAAAGGAGATGACACGCAACTTAAAAAAATAGGTATGAATAGCTACTCCTAAGGAACTTAACAAGAGAGGGCATTCAGAAGAAGCTCCAATGTAGACTGGCGAACAACTGGGTAAAGCTGGATGAAAAAAGTAATTCTATAACACATGGTAGTGTAAAAAAAAAAGTAGAGGGGAAAACTCAAGACTAGCAGCATCAGCATAGAGGGAGCAGGAGCGAAGAAAATAAGGAACAAGGTCATGGATGTCTCATAATATAACAGTGTCTCAGGGCTCTGTTATATTACAGGGCGTAACCAAGATTGTGGTCTAATGTATCAGGACTGATTGGTATTTATGTGATTTTAATCACAATTTGAATCATCATTAAAAATCACGGAAGAGGGGACTGATCTAACTCACTGTAATCTCCTTAGCATTTATTTTAAATGTACTCACAGAAAACAAAGAAGTTTGTTTTCAGTGGCTGATATTGACAGAACCAAATACAGCTTGCACATTAGATTCCTTACTCAGAACCACTGTCTGGGAGCAGACAGTATTTACAATGCATTTACTCAAATATTTACTATATTTAGTGGACATTTACTGAAACCATTTTTTGTTATTATACTCGAAAATATTGAGTAGATTAACCATAGTTAGCCTGGACATAGAATTGCATTAAAGATGCAAAAACTTGTATTTTAAGAAACATTAAGCTTAGATTCCAACTTGCTATCTCAGCTATGTTAGATGTACTTTTTTTCCTCCCAAATCTTGTTTTACATTTAAAATTATATTAGTGAAGAAAGGCAATAGTAATTGCAGTTATCAAATTAGACTTGTCATCTCACATCATGATACACCTCATATTTTCAGAACTGGCATCTCATTTTTATTCATACAATAGAAGAGGAAAATAAGCTTTCCTGATTTTCAGCTTAACTTCTTCACTTTGAATGAAAATGTGTTTTCAAGTTCAATTGAAAATCAGTGGCAATTAAAGATAAAGCTTTTCTGCACAATGAAGACTGGGTGTGCTGTCTTTGTAAACGAAGAAACAAAAAAGACTGAGGAGGTGAACCAAAAATAATTGGGAAAAAAAGCTGTCAAATGCTGTCAAAAATGCATCTACACATGTATTGACAAAATAAATGCGCATATACACATACATACACACACAACAGAAGTCACAACATTTGGCTGATAAATCAATGTTTTAAAGATAAATTATATCAACAACAATTTAAGTACCACTCAACATTTGTATCAAGAAAGTCAACCCAGTACAGAAACAGACAAAAAATGATTTGGCATTCTCCAAGAAGTATTATAAACAGGAAATCCTCACTGCATCTAGTGAGCCCCTTCAAAAGCCATTCTTGCCCCTGCCCTATTTGAAACTTCAGAAATCCTTAAGTTCTTACAGGGAAGGCACCCAGAGGAGGAAGATATTTGCCAAGCAATAAATATCCCACTGCACAGACCATTGATACAGGGCAGTCTGGGTCACCTGGCATCACAGTATGGCAAAGGATACAAGTTTTAGTATAACTGAAGTCCAGCAATACATTGGTTGGAATGAAGCACCACAGCAAATCTAACGGAGTCAAGGACTACCTCAGAAAGCAACAACTCAGATGAGGGCTTGGGGTCATGACAAACAAACCACTGAGAAGACGCCAGTGCACTACTGTGTCCAAAATGGCAAGCAAATTTTTCATATATACAAAAGCAGGAATAGTGAATAAGGAGTAACAAGGATTCTTTCCAATCTTGTACTGAAACTACTGTTGAAGTGGAATTTGCAGCTTCTGATGACCATAACTCCACATTTGTAGGAGGATCTCAGGAGGATCAGAGAAAACAGCTAAAAGATGAAGAAACACGCCTCAACACAAGAGCCTCCTGCAATTAAAACTATTTAGTGTAATCAAAGAGAAGATTAAGTGTGACTTGATTACATTTGTACGTACATATGCAAGAACAGAAATTTGACCATTGAGAGCCCTACAGTTCAGTATATAACAAGAATCCAATGTAAAACACAGAAGCTATGCAAACCTAGGTGACAAATAAGACAGTTTTGAGCACATTGACATGATACAACAACATAGCTCGCTCTCTAAAAAAAATGCAAGGCAGTTTACATATATCATTAATGGCTATAACAGTTATTTGAACAGCACAAACAAGTCTTACTTCAATTCCCTCTTCCCTCCCTCCTCAGCCTCGTAGATGTAGTCCTGAACACGAACCTCTGAGTTCTCTATCTCCACTTGAAGCAGTAGGGACAGCCCTAACATCTCCACTCCAGCCGAGATAGGCGTTTCCCCCTCTGTTTTTGCACAGGCAAGAGAACTCTGATCCAGCTGAAACATAACCATCTCCATTCTCCAACCCTATCAGTACCTTTCAGTCTGAACAGCAAGCTCATCTGATTGCACTGATTCACGTAGTGGGTTTAGCAGAGGGGATGCAGCAGGAACAAATATGCAGGACGAGGAAAAGCCAGACTCTTCCTTTACAGTAGCAGTCTTTAGCTGACTAAATATATTGCAATTCTACATCCTCAGACTAGCTTCCATTTCAAGCAGTCATGCTCCTCTGACTTCTCCAAAGAATGTTCTGGTTTTGCCACATAGCAGAAATCTGCCTTGGGCTGACAGTACCCTATCTTCCCCAGAGGTTTCCAGTCGGAGGAACTGTGGTGGGGTGGTGATCACTGACTTGAAGCAGCAGGTGACTGACAAGGTCAGGAAAGAAGAGTGAGAAAAAAAGGGAACAGGGGAAGTTAAAAAAAAAAAAAAAAAAAAAAAGGTTGAGAATAGTCGAGATTCACTGCAGCCACATCCTCAGTAGAAACCCTCTCTTCCAGCTTTCCCCCTGCAGCACCCTGCAAAGATGACTTTAAAAGCACTCTATACGGTATAATAAGTGATATTTAACTGAGCTACAAAACTTATTTTTTAGATATATATATATAACTCCAGCCATGTCACACCAACCACCTCATCTGGCTTTTTTGAATGCTTTCTAATCTTACAGCACATGGACTCTAATGCTTTCAGTAACTTATTTTCTTCAGGAGGTGGAAAGATCATCACTATCATATTTTGGATGCTTACGGTGATTTAGGGGCTCATTACGCTCAGACATAACCTAGGTTTTGCAGGCAGAGAAGCAGGTGCTCAATGCTTAAAGCAGCAAGTGACGTCAGTACAACATTCTTCGAGCATCTTGTGTCAAAACAGTAATTCTTCCCGCTGTCACTCTGAAGGTCAAAAGCTTTCTCACAGTTGAATTCACTGAACAAGCAAAGCTGGGCATGCTACTTTATCTTACAGCCTGCTGACAATTCTGAATGCCAGAGTCAAATTGCCATTTGTGGAAGATAGAAAAGGAAGGCAAAACAAAAACAAAACCTTCTTGGCTTTATCAATCTGTTCCACAATGTAGCAGGAGCAATTTCAATACAACTGTCATTGTGATTTTCTCCCCTATCCCCCCAAATGAAATTCAAAACACTTTTTGAAGAGAAGGAGGAATAGATTAGTATTGTAGCTCATGTTTCCCCCTTCCCTCTCACCTTTCCTCCCCTATCTGGAAATTTACACAAAAAGGCTGCAGTTACTGGCATACTCACTAGAGAGCAACAAATAAAATACCAGCCGTTTAGAGAATTCTTACATCTTCGTATCCTTTTAAAAAACCTTATGCTTTCTCTTTAATTACAGTTGCATTTAAAACATAAACCTTGACAAATATCAGGAAATTTTTCTTAAGGAAACAGATTCCAGTTCTACAAACCACAATAATGTGGACAAAATGCTATAAAATATACTATATACAACAATCCTATACAGAAGATGTAGGCAAAAACAAAGCATGCCTAACCTACCGTGTCCTTCTGCTTTTTAATATCTGTCTTAAACCTGAATTTCTTACAAAACAAAATATTCAACATTAACCAATTGTAGCCAGACAGCAACTCACTGTGATGCACACGTGCCTTTTAATTACAAAGCTATCTGTAGACCCAAACATGAGGTAGTCAAGAAGGCTTTTTATTTCATAAAAGAGAAAACATCTTCAAAAACATCTCAGAAGCAGTTCCAAATCCACAGCAACCAGCAATTGATTCAGGCATACCAAGCTTGTCTGCCTGTGTTGTTACGTTAGAACAGAATCTCACTTCATCTTCCTAACACACTGTATTAAAAAAATAATAAAAAAACAACCTTAGGGCAGCAAGGGACAGGGCTTAGTGTTCAGCGTAGACAAAAAGCAACTCTGTATTGGCAAATGTTTGGGATTTCCAATAAACCACCTGAAGCTCCTAAGAAACTAAAAAAAGTGCTGGTCTTTCCCTTAATGCTTTTGTATCACAGGATTTTAAAAGTTCCTCCAGCAGATGTATTACCTCTACAAAAGCTAACCTCATCCCAGATTCTGACTTTACAGATAGAAGTCATCTTGTCTTTGTTTTCCTTCATAGAAATCCATGTATATTCACTACTATAAAGTTAACAAAGAACCACATACAAGAGAATCCCTGAACAAGTAAAACAAGAGGTTCAAGCAGAGAAACAGCATTTTTTTGAACCAGATAATCCAAGTTACCAAAACCGAGTTCAGTCTCTGAAGAAGAGAAGAAAGCATAACAGGAGACACAAGGGATGGAAGGCATTGAGCCTTGAATCTCAAAGGGGTTCAGAACCTCTGGATACAGATCCACCAAACAGATGTTCTCTCTCACAGGCTCCTCCACAAAGGATCAAAGCGTTATCAAAATAACCACAAAAGCTGATGGAAATGAGCACATGGTAATTACAGCCAAACTCATAAAACCCTCAGGAGTTGCCATGAATGTTTATCGGGCTATTCCCAAGGCAATTTCAAGTCCATACCCTAGAGTGGTTGTTTAACTTCAGAACAAACAAAAGCCCAAAGAACAACCTACATACAAGCAAGACGACACAAGCAGGTACAGGAATAGCAAATTGCAAGTTGAACTTGCAGTTAACTGGAAGCAACACAGGTTTATTTTAAAATATCACAATCAATCATGTTATTTGCCTGTAATAATTTTGTATTTTTGTGAAAAAATCTAGCCCAATGATGTAGTGAAATCAGCCTTAGAAGAAGTTTTATTCAGCAACTTCAGTAACATCCTGGGAGAGTGAGCCACAAATATAGCAACCTCATGGGCAGGGTAACACTTGATTTTGCAGAGTGATCCTCTAAGAGATATCAATACAAAAAGAAATACTTTGGCTTAGTAAAAGCATTGTTAAGTTATGTGTTTCCAAGGAAGCGTATGCAAGTATACGCATAAAAATAGTCTAGGCTGGATGTTATAAAAGAATAAAGAAAAATAAGCGTTATCAGAAGGTAAGAAGAAGTTAACAGGTGACATAACATTAAGTTACAGTATAGAACCACAGAGGTTTGTGCAGGAAAAGTTAACACTTCGACTGGAATCAAGACAGAGCTAACTTTGCATCCTGGTTTTGGCTGGGATAGAGTTAATTTTCTTACTAGCAGCTGGTATAGTGCTGTGCTTTGGATTTAGGATGAGAATAATGTTGGTAACACACTAATATTTTAGTTGTTGCTAAAGGGCCAAGGACTTTTCAGCTTTTTGCACTGACCTGCCAACAAGAAGGTGGGGAGAACCCAAGAAGCTAGAAGGGGACACAGCTGGGACAGCTGACCCCAACTGATCAAAGGGATATTCCACACCATGTGATGTCATGCTCAGCATATAAAGCCAGGGGGAGAAGAAGGAAGGGGAAGATATTCAGAGTGATGGCATTTTACTTCCCAATAACCTTTATGCGTGATGGAGCCCTGCTTTCCTGGAGATGTCTGAACACCTGTCAATGGAAATTAGCGAATAAATTCCTTGTTCTGCTTTGCTTGCATGCACGGCTTTTGCTTTACTTATTTAAAGTGTCTTTATCTGAACCCACCAGTATTCTCACTTCTACTCTTCTGATTCTCTACCAAGTCCCACCATGGGAGAGTGAGCGAGCAGCTGTGTGGTGCTTAATTGCTGGCTGGGGTTAAGACACGACATTTTGAAAGCCAAAAGTTAACATACAGTGCATGATCAAATTTGATGTTAGAACTAGCATTTAAAAGCTGGAAAAAAAAAAAAAAGGAATCAACACCTAAATACATCAACTGCTAATTTAAGAGTGGAACCAATGGGTAACAATCATTTCTGGTCTGGTGAACAGTTGTTTAGTATAGTAACTTGGATGCATAAGAAAGCAGAAATGCAATAAATGGAAAGAGCACAATTAAAGTAAGGCAAGCAAGGAAAATGTTCTAGCTTGGGTGACTAAAACAGCTATCGACAACAGTCTTGGCTAGTTTTGTCTTCCATAGCACAGAAGATAAAATAAACCATTTCAGCCGTGTAAGTATTGTTAACTATACATTGCTTAGTTCTGCTTTTGCTGGTTTTGGTTTCATTAAATGTACATTTACAAAAAAGATATTCCTTACAGGTTAATTAGCAGAGTTGAAGCCTGAAGTTAAAAAACAAGAAGAAAATATGAGCAAATAAAGGTAATGAAGAAAAATGGATCTGATAAAAGTTGGCTGTATTTCCAAGAGAAACAAGTTTATCTTGTGGAGACAGATGTGTTTCTTATCATTAAGATCAGTGAATGAATAAAGTGAATGCCTCTGTTTCCACTATTTTGAGTATTATTAGACATTATTACAATGAATCCGTAATATGGTTTGTGTCTTAAGATGCAGAGAATAATGCTGCATTATAAAGAGAAGGTTTCTTTTTCAAAGTTGTACTACTACAAGTGGACTAAAAATTATACTGCCAAAACTGATCAGAATCCTCTGACTTCACATGGATGAAAATTAATGTAACTTAGGACGGATAAAGCTGAAATATTATATCTTGGAACTTCTCAAACCAATCTTAAAATTGTGATGATTAGATGTGAAAGGAAGCAATAGAAATGCTTAGCTTTTCTATAGTGGTGTTAGAACTGGAAAATATTACTGGCAGTAGTATAAATTGCACCCAAACGCAAGCGGTAGCAATAAGAATAGAATATTAAACACTGTAAGTAGTGGGGTTTTGCCACAAAAAGGTAAATAATCTGAATGGTCATGGCAGGGGGTGAGGCGAAACCAGTATCTAGACTGGTGTACATACCAGGCAAGGAACAGAATAAAACCATGTCATTAGGAGAAATAAAACCCAGGATTTTATGTCAAAAGTAAAGATGACTGCCAAATAATAGATGCACAAACCCCACTAGCATTACTGAAAATAATCTATCGGTCTCTTTGGATATCTAAAGTAAGAGCTTGATGCATCACTAATGGTGTATTAATAGAGCTAAAAACGCCTTATGAAAAATGGAGGTATAACAAATTCATCTGTCCTACATGAATACAGCCTGAAGAATGCTGCACTTGAAAGCAGCAACAACCACTTGCATGCGAGTACCAATTAGCAGCTAATGTTTCTCACAGCTATGATACAGACAAAGAACACGCATGCAGCTGTTTCTAGTATCTGGCCTGGTGAGGATTACATCAGAAAACTGAACCCCACGTAGAAAAAACAGTAACATTCTTCCTGTATATATCAAGGATGAAACAGTGTCCACCCATATAATGCATCAGCTAATCAGAATTGTATAACGTGGTAGAGTGCTACACTGGGATTAGAACAAACTTATCGGTGAATCACAATAAATAGAACAAGGAGTTAAAGGATGAGGAAACCTTAAGTCAGAAAACCAACAGCCACTACAGTTAAGTGATGCAGAAACCCTAACTATTTACCATCGGTGTATCATTCTTAAAGGATGCTCACAGCTATACTACAATTAGTTTTTTTAACACCTCACAGGTGTTTTTTGTATTTCAAATTGTGTTGTTAATGATGACACTTGTAATATACCAATACATTGCACACAGGTTTTCACATCTTACCACTATGATCAACAATACTTAATAAGGTAGCATACCAATTGCAAAAGCATTCTGAAGCCAGGATGATAATATATTGGAAAGAATCAATATGCATATTAACGTGGTACATTCCAATACGGATACTGTCCAAACGCAGAGAAAAATGTAAGGACTTGTAACAAATACATTAAAATTGTATTTAAATGAAGTAAGAATGTGTGTATAAGCTTGTGGTTTAAGCACCAGAACACAGGACTCATTAGCAGAAGGTCCTGTGTTCTGACAATGGGGCAACAACAACAAGGTTGCTGCATTTCATACACACAGCTCCTTTTTCTGTTAACCCAACAGGACAGTGGAGCACAGCAAAGCACCACACCAGGCTGCCGTGTTACAGGCAAGCTACACCACTTGGGAAATAAAAAACCAAGTAAGAGTTGGTGCTTCTGAGCGCAACAGTGAAAGTGTGCAAACATCAACTATTTAGACATTTTGTAAATAATTACCACCTTCCTCTTCCATGTAGTCTTTGTTATGCTAACTTCCTACATAAGCAAATCCCTTTATCTGGAATGTTTGGATTAAATCTTGCAGTAGTACAATACTTCTAGCTATAACTCCTCAGTTTTTCCTCTTATCTGAAAAGGAATACATACACTGATTAATTAAAGAGCAGTAACACTTATAAGATACCTTTGTAAAGGGCTATGGAAAACCTTTTATAAATGTATTTGGATATTATTTGTCTATAAAGAAACCCTGTAAGAAGCAGTGAAACATAGAACCAGTGCACAGTAGTCTGAATACATGAGAAAGGAGAGGAAGTATGCACACACTCTTATCAAACAGTTTTTCATGTTATCAAGACAATTATATCTACTATTCTATCCCCTATTTTGAAATAACAGATTTCTGACTATAAAATTAGTATAGATTTTAAGGACATGGACAACTATCACCTCACCTAGAAAGAACTTAAAAAAATTTCTTACTTTACTTGGGTTTACTATTCATTCTAAAGGAAAGCAAAAGTACAGTTTTACCTGAGACCAAAGATAATCAATCCACTTGTTAAAAGATCCAGGGAAGATACGCAAGCCTTCTGTCTCATTTTGAAGATGGGCATTGACAATAAAATTACACAGAATGTATTTTGTAACCACCAGTTTTCACTAAAAAGTCAAACCAAGGTTAGGGATTTATTTAAAATTAAAAGTAAAATTCTAATTTCACTGAATTTTTCACTGAATTTCACTGAATTTCTAGAGTTGGAAGGGACCATAGAGATCATCTAGTCCAACTCCCCTGCTGAAGCAGGATTGCCTAGAGCTAGAGCATGTTACTCAGGACTACATCCAGGCGGGTTTTGAAAATCTCCAAGGAAGGGGACTCCACAACCTCCCTGGGCAGCCTGTTCCAGGGTTCCGTCACCCTCACCGTGAAGAAGTTTCTCCTCATATTTGAGTGGAACCTCTTATGTTCCAACTTGTGCCCGTTGCCCCTCGTCCTCTCGGTGGGAACCACTGAAAAGAGTCTGGCTCCCTCCTCCTTCAACCCTCCCTTGAGATACTTGTAGGCGTTGATAAGGTCTCCCCTCAGCCTTCTCTTCTCCAGACTAAAGAGTCCCAGCTCTCTCAGTCTCTCCTCATAAGGGAGATGCTCCAATCCCTGAATCATCTTTGTAGCCCTACGCTGGACTCTTTCTAGTAGTTCCCTGTCCCTCTTGAACTGGGGAGCCCAGAACTGGACACAGTACTCCAGTTGTGGCCTCACCAGTGCAGAGTAGAGGGGGAGAATGACTTCGCTTGACCTGCTGGCTACACTCTTCCCTATATGCCTCTCTGCTGTGTTATATTGCCAGCAGATATCAGGGAAATTGAAGTCCCCCATGAGTACAAGGGAGAGTGATCGTGAGGCTTCTGTCACCTGCCTATAGAATACTTCATCAGTCTTTATATCCTGGTTTGGGGGTCTATAACAAACTCCCACCACAATGTCTGCCTTACTGGTCTTCCCCTTGATCCTTATCCACAGGCACTCGACACTGTCATCATGCATATTGCTAAGTTCTAGGCATAGAAGACTGTTCTTAACGTAAAGGGCCACCAATTGTTTAGCAGTTAAACAAAAGGCAACTTTGAACATACCCAGCAGTAAGCCATGTGCTGTATCTCCAGGAGACTGCTTTCTAGATGCTTCTGCTGAAGGTAACACTCCTTCCTCCAGCGTAGGGAACTCCGTCAGGTCATTTCTATCACAGGTCAGGCCAAGCTTTGTCTCCGAGGCAGCAGTTAAATAGCTGGCATCCACTTGTGCTGGAAGTTGATACCATGTCTCAATACCCTAAGAACAGGTGGGGACAAAAAAGTGCTCAAGCATCAAGTTTTATAAGACTTATTTCCAAAGGAAATAAAGACTAAGTTATAAAACAATGGAATTATTACTTCTAAACTGTATTTCCTATAAAAATACTCAGTTTTTAATGTAAAGAAATTAAGATGCACTATGAACTGCTGAAGTCCACAATCAGTTCTCACTACTGCCTAAGTTGTCATTGCTCATTATCTGATCACCAGCCTTCCATCACTTGTCTGAAACTGATATCCATCTCCAAATTCTGCCACTGCAGAAGATTTTTTTCCAAACCAGAATGAAATCTCTTACTTAGAAAGAAAAATCTTGAGAAGGAAAAATGTTTCAGTAGGATGCTGGGCCAATACAGTTCCTGACACTGGGGAGTAAACACGGTTTGCATTGTACAACCTGGGAGTAACAAACAGAACAGTTTCTCATTTGTCTTTAAAGAAAGCCTCTAGTTACAGAAATTCTGAGTTCACAAAGATAATACCTCAGAATCCTAGCTGACTCTTTGGTGTATTTTAAGAAAAAAACTTTCAGTTCAGGTTCAAATGGGGAAGAGCACCTTTTGTTCAAGTAATTCATTAAAGAATTTGCATTGGGATTACTGGAAAAGTAATTAAACAGATACATTTTAATTATAGAAAAGGCACACACCAGCTTTCCCTGCAGAGAATTAAAAGTATAAATCATTTATAAGGCAAACCATCAATAAAATATATAAATTATAATTACATATACATTAAATGTCCCAGTGAATTGGTAGATGTACAGTACTATCCCTACTTAATAGCTGCAAACTCTTCTACCTTTTGAAACACTAAGGTATTAAAAGCTACTTTTCACATCAGAATTTTGATATCTGAACTATAATTTTTGCACAAGATTCTTATAACCATTTGGAAATAAAATTTTTTATCAAATCCATCTTTTCAAAACACCTGTGACCTTACACAGTTCTCAGAGTAATTAAATATTTGGCAGCATGTCCATCAAATAGAACTACTATGACTGTATCACAACGCAAATACGTTTTCCTTCATCACATATGGAACACATCATTAAAACTAAGGTCTAAACGCAGTTAGACAGCACAGAGTCATGCTTCAGTTCATGTGGTGACATGTAAATCACCTATTTTGAAACAGACAGATCTGACAATTTAAGAGGCAGAAGCAGGACCACGATTATAGCCCATTACAAACTGAACACATATCAAAGATACTGTTGCAAAGAAGAAAACATTACACTGGAAAATATCCTATACCAGACATAACCAGAAAACAGAAGAGGGAGAGGGGAGAAAATAAAAAATAAAAAAAATAATAAAAAAAAAAAATCAGTGAACTACTGGGGATTCAGTTTTTAATATATCAAAAAGGTTTGTAGTATTTCAATCAAGAATAGAATAGATGACTTGTCAGAGTTCACAACAGCCCTATTTTTCTGCAGTTCCGAGATAACAGAAACACAGAAAGGCAGAAAGGTGGAAGTCTAAATTATACAGATAAAGCACTTCATATTGTTTTCAATCACGTAATTAACCTTCAACCACAACCAAAACAAAGCACAGTACAAATACCCAATTAACAGCAGTTTTCTGACGTATTGCTTCTCCTAGGGAGATCCCACTTGTAGCGGATGCCTGAGTTTCACTACTGCTGCGGCTTAAGGATTCCTCCTTCCAGCCATGATGCGGTGGAGTTGTTGCAATAGGCTAAAAGAAACAATGTGTCTTTTTAAAACAGAAAATAATTTATTGGTATTTCAACATGTATATATATTTAAGTAATGGACAATGAAATACATAAAATACTCAAGCCATCCCCAACACCCAAAGTGAGGCATGTACCTCAAAGTACTTAGGCAGTGACCTAAATTCCATCTGGAGTTCCAAAACTTAACTAAAGAGGGTAGTAGGTTCATTTGCCACTTTAGATCCTGAAAGCCAGCAAGCATGAGTTCCTGCACATTAACCTATCATTTCTGAGGGTCAGAAATTTCTTATTTCCAACCCATGTACATGCAGTTCTGAATAAATCACAAAATACCAAAAAGACTTATCACCTTGATCAAAGTCAGGTTCTAGCATTTTTCCTGTCTGGTTCATTTTTATAGTAAGTTGTTGTTGAGTATTACAGTAATAGTAATTTTATATATATATATATATAATTAACAACAGAAGGTTTTTACTGGTATCAATGTTGTAAACTAAATGTTAAAAGGCATCTTACATAAATATCTTAAGGCAAGTCTAGGTTGATTTCTAAATTCTAATTTAGCAAGTTACCTCACACACTTTGAGGTCACAAATTGAAGTTAAATTAGACTTCTGCCTAGAAAAGCAGAAGTAACTTTTTTTTTTTCCCCACAAGGTACCAGAGAAAGCTGTTCTGCAGTCAGAATGAAATTTCTCTATGATATCCCATGCCAGAGGTCACAGTGACTGTAACAGCTTTCCCCAGACAAGACAGACAGCCAGGTTCAAACACAATGATATATAATTGAGAAAAGAGACAGTTTTGGAACATCAAGATTCAGGTCAAACAAATGTTCCAGAAAAGTATCTATCCACTTAAAAAAAACTGGGGACTAACACTGGAGAATATCAGGTAATATTAATGTAGCAATTTAACATGAAGCCTCAACCAGAATAAGGACCGGTATCTCCCACATCTCTTTAATACCCCTCCCTGTCCTCATCCTCTTGCTCATGTCAACTGTAGTTCCAGGTTAACCCAGTATTAATAACTTTTTTTAAAAGCCAAGCTACCCTTGGACGTATTTTTAGTAACCAAGGCAGCAAACGGCGAGATCTGAAGAACACTGCAGGGAGAGCAAGCAAAGGCAGGAGGAAGCTCCCCACCACCTACTCGTGTACTGTGATTTAGGTATCTACTGTCTGGAGGTATCTGGCTGCTGTGAAAATTACAACAGCCCTTAATGTGGGCAAGCACCCTGTGAAGGGCAGAAGTAAAATGTCTCAGACTGAGAAAGATGCAAATGATTTCCCAGAAGCCTGCCTCTACATAAATAATTATAATACTGTTGGATATGCGCCTTCAGTTAGGAAGTCCTCCAGTGACAACTGTCTTTTTTTTTTCTCAAATAGATTTTCTGATAAATTGGTCTAATAGTCATTTGTAAATTTCCATTCAGTAGCACAGACCTACCTTGCTGGGAGGGGGGGAAAAGGGATAAGCCAGGCTCACTATAAATAAGCCCGGGGCAGTGTTTGAAAGATGGTCTGCCATCTCAGGGGAGATAGAGGATGGAGATCCATGCGACAGCAAAGACACAGGGGTCGACAGTGCTAGTTTAATGGTTGGGCTTGATGATCTTACAGAATCATTTAGGTTAGAGAAGACCTTTGATTCTATGGACTGAGCATACCATTTGCAACCTGTTATGGTTTAAACCCAGTCAGCGGCTAGAACCATGCAGCCACTCATTCACTCCCCCAGTCTGGATGGGGGAGAGGAAAGGAAGAGTGAAAGTAGGAAAAAGCCTCATGGGTTCAAATAAAGACAGTTTAATAAGTAACACAAAAGCTGTGCACACAAGCAAAGCAAAACAAGGAATTCGTTCACTGCTTCCCATCAGCAGACAGATGTTCAGCCATCTCCAGCAAAGCAGGGCTCCATCACACACAATGGTTATTTGGGAAGACAAATGCCATAGCACTGAACATCCTGTCCCCTTGTTCCCCCCCCATCCTTCTTCTTCCCCCAGATTTATGTCCTCCCAACTTCTTGAGTCCTCCCAGCCTGCTTGCTGGCAGGGCAATATGAGAAGAAAAGGCCTTGATTGCTTAGCAACAACCAAAAACATCCGTGTTTTACCAACACTATTTTCATACTAAATCCAAAACTTATACTATGGGCTGGTATAGAGCTATAAGCAAACTTCATCCCAGCCAAAAAAACTAACACAATCTTTATCACAAAAAAAAAAGCAAGCCATGAGAGTTTGCATGAAGACATTAATTACATTCTAAGAGAAGAGATCAGACACAAACTTCGGGAAAAGTCCAGGGCACAAACTTGTTTCAATGTAAATGAAACATGCAAAATTCAACATTTGAGATTACTTTCTTTAAATGTGAATATCACCTACTAGATTAGCTAAACTGACACCTGAATTCTGCTTCATTCATATTAGGCACTAAAAAGCTGGCAAGGATGTGAATAAAAGCTTAAGACTTTTATTTTAGTTTGTTACAAGACTACTAGTCCATTTTGGAACTTAAGAAAGGTGAGTTCACTTGACTAGTTATGGCACCTCAGTTGAATGCAATTCTTACACAAAGCTTACCAACATCTTCAATCCATCTACAAAAAATAAATTACAGCCATCACAAATGAATCTTTCTTTATCTCTTATGTTCCTAAGAAGCCATTCATTCTGGATTTACAAATTTCAGAGAAGCTGAAGAAAACCCCTTCAATTTTGACTCACCTGTTCAAGAGACACATGAAATAATCACCTTTCAGTGGCTGGGCTGTCACCTACAGAGAGAATTTGTGCCTTCCCCTGTAATTCCCAATGACCAGGTATTCAAGCTTCCAGTGAATAGCTTATTTTCACCCTTACTAAGCCAGAGAAAATGCAGAGCTGATGACAGGCTGAACTACTCTTGCCTTTAAAGAGCATTTGGTCAGGGGACTGCCAAGACCCACTAACTAACCACATGGTTAGTTAGTTTCAGCCCCAATTCTGCTCATGAACAACAGGTAACTCCTGAACTCTTCCTCCCTGGAAAATGCAGCCCACTTCATTTGTAAGATGAGGTTCCAGTTTACAACTTTTCCTTTTACCTCTTATATGCCCAGTTCTTCCTTTAAAATAAGCCACTTGCTGAAATGTTCAACTGCAAACTAAAGAACATCATCGGGGCAACACCTCTGCATTTTTCAGGCACAGTTACAAAAACTTCAACTCTACAGTTATCTCACAAATTTTAGCTCTTGGAAGGACAACAACTTCCAGAATTTCAGTACCACATGCCATCTTAAATCCCTCCACAAAACAGCATGACAGAAATAAACACATGACATAGCTTTCCATACAGGCCAGCAGTGTAAATTACTTGGAATGGCAAGAATATTTTTGCCCAAGTTTAAAAAACCTATAGCACTCAAAAGGAAGATGATGTTAATTACTGATCATGCGTAAATCACACCTATGAAACTAGGACTCAGCCAGGCAGAAACTATTCTTCCCAATTAATTCTCTGCACAAAATGAGTTGGTTTGGGCTTTGTATCCAGACTACAGATAATAATTGTAACCTGTATGCATATATTCAATCCCAATCACATTCTCCTAGTTCCTATTGTTCATACTAATCAAGTCATTAAAAGAAACAGCACTGAAGTGTACATGACAATAGCTTTGAAAGCGAAGCATTCCAGTAGCCATTTGGTAATTTAATTAAGGCCTATTATTGAAATTTTTGTTTTACAATATGCATCTTCAGAAAAGGGCAATTTTATTAATCAAACTGGAAATTAATAGTGTAAGGTACTGGAAGTTAATAGCATTAGGTAAGGGACTCGTACTGTAATTAGAAAACTAATTCAAAAAAAAAGGTACTGATTTTATTTAGATATGCTGAGCATAGCTAATTAAGTGGGTGTTCTAGAGGATATTTATTAGAATGGATGAGTAACAACAGCATTCCAGATGCACACAATGAACAAAAGACTAAACAACCAAACTGTGCATGTTATTCTTCATTCTTCGCTTTAAAATGACCTTCTTTAGCCTATGGTGAGCAATTCCTCTCAAAATCGTTTAATTACTTGTATACCTGCCAGCCACTTAAAATCCTTTTTCTATGCTGCAGCATCACAGACTTCCTTCTACCCACCAGCTTTAGTTCCCAAAGCCTGCTGATTAACTTGTTTTCAGAATAAATAAATAAAAAAATAAAAAGTTGACTAGCAACCCAAAGAAAATATCACTAAGATAATAACTTCATTAAACCTTATAACCAAACGTTGAATTTTTCCATAGTTTCAATTCACCTGGAGTGACATATTCTTTGTCACAATATTAAAAAAAAAGCACAAAAAGAATAACTGCATGAAAAACATCACCTGAACAGGTTTTTTCTAGCTGTAGCTTCATATCTTAACCTTTTACCAAAATATTTTATTATAGAATGAAAAAAAACCCACACAATTCACTATCAACTGAAGTCAACAAGAATCTTCCTTGGATAGAGAATTTAACTTGAACAAGTCTTGGGTGATAAAATGAGAATATAGAAGAACAAAGTACAGCTGAGCTTCTACTTTGTGGAAATTTCTTTCCCAGAAGTACTTCCTCCTCCCAAATGCTCCCTTGGCACTTACAGTTTTCAAAACTGATTTATTTCACATTAGAATTTGGAATAGGTTCGACCAGTCTTATTCTGGGAAAACAGAGCCAGAGATGTATCATATGCAGATTTCTCAAGAAGAAATTGGTGAAGAAATGCTAATGAGTTATGATGCATTTACTACAAATAGCAATATTCTAGAAGATTCAGAGTATAATTATATCCAGAGCTACCAAGGCTCAAATACTCTGTCACCGAAAAGAGCAGGAAGGAATCAAAGTAGTATTACTATTACTAAGACTACTTACATAGTGCCTTCCATGCAAAGACCCAAAAATGTTTCAAAACACTGATTCACAGAACTACTTTAGAATGTGCATGATAAATATTTATCCTCCTTTTACTAGGCAGAGAGAACTTAGTGTACAACAATATGGCAAATCAGCAGCAGAGCTGATTCCCTGAGTAGTCTGACCCGACCATAATGCGCATCTCTTGTTTAATGTGCAAAAAATGTCTGTGCCTGTAGGTTATGAGAATTCAAAAAAAAAGAACACCTACAGCATCATAAGCCAAGGCGATTAAAGTATGAAAACATGAAATAAGATATGAAATAAATGTTTGTACCAGAAACAGATAATATGATACCCTTTAACTAAATTAATATTTTGTGTAAGTAGCTGCTGTCATTGTCACAGTGATGCTGTAGTATCATGAACACAAAAAGCGGTCTGCACAGTGGCAGATTAGAAGAAAGTGACAAAACTGCAGATGAACCATATTTAGAGTCAATTCCTGTTAAAACATAATTCAAACGGTTTTGCAGCATCTACCTCCCTCATATAAATAAGAAACATACCTCTTTTTTGTTTAAGCAATCTGAAAAAAATATGATGACAGAAAAGCAAGAAAGACTCGCTCTTTGTCTCCCAATTCCATACAGGTGTACCAGTTCTGATTTCCAGAACACTGTCATAATTTCTTATCAAAATACCCATAGGCTATTGATCTGTCTGCAACGCTACTGGGGAATGGGAGGGGAAGAGAATTTGAGTTGGAGGACAGAGTGGAAAGGAGATGAAGCAGGACCCCCAAGAAAGGGATACACTTATAATTAGTCAGGAATTTTCCACTGAAACTTGCTCCTCAGAAAGCTTCAGTAGCATTCAACCCAAGAAATCTCATGTGAAACAAAAAATTACCATCAATGACTGATTACCCCAGGAAGGCAACAATCCTGAGAAAACAGCCACTCAATAAACCCAAAGCTCCACAAATCAAGAAGCAATCTTACCACCCCAGCTTCAGAGCAGCCTGCCTAGCATACTCTCAGTGAAACCAATACATTTAACGGTTCAAATACCGCTATTTTTTAAAATCGTTCAATTCTTGTACATCATCACAAGAACCATGTCCCTGATTCTCACAAATGGTATTAGTTGTACCATTACATTTCATAAAATCTTCCCATAAAAACCTAAAACTTCTGTGGAGATTGCTCTTTCAAAATTTCCTTCAACAAAAACAAAAAAGTGCAAGTTTTACACAACTGCATAAATCCACAGCTGCATGTATCCAAATTTTATGCTCTGAAATCAGAGGGAATCAGAAGCCAAGCATGCTTGAAATACTGAAGTAACAGAAGGACCTTAAGGAAAGATGATCACTTCCTCAAGTCAAATACTTCCCACAAAAGTAGGATTCTCCTGCTAGCACCCAAGCTTGATTTGTGCTTTCACATAACAAATGCCACAGCTCACAGGGCTCAAGGCCCACATATTAATCAGCTGTAGTTTCTCCTGCCTGTGTACATAAGGCTGCACTATGCATTTAGCATTGCTTTTTAAAGGAACCTGACACTGCATTAACAAAACACCATAAAGGAAATAATCTCTCCTTTTCAAGACAGTCAAGTCAATAGGACCTCACGGGTTAGCAGCTAGAAAGAAGCAAAGGAAATGGGCAACAGCACATTCTGTTTCATTATTTCATTTTTAATCCTCATACCAAAGAGCAATATCACAGAAACACCACAATGGAAGAGATCTGCACTGTGTGTACCAGGGTACAGGGTACATAACAAAGCAGTGGCAGGCAAGAAATAAATTAGGATTTAGTAAATGAGTATAATCATCTCTGAGGGCTTCCATATAATTAAACTTAAATGAAGAAAATTTAACAAGGCTTTTCTTCCTGAAATCCAATACATCAAAAGTTAGCTTTTGCTGCTAAATACATAATGACAGGAAAAGACAAAAATAAAGCTGAACAACTACAAACACCCACACACAACATAGTGCCACTAACTTCAATGGGAAGAACGGCAGCTCCTGTTTGGCATTCTTAACTGATGCTGCATTTCATAGAAAGAAACGTGAACGTTTCTCAGTTTTGAACCACTGAAAGTTTGAATATTCAGGCTTAGCTCTTCTTGCTTTATTCTGAACTACTGACCACTGAAAATCTCCCAGTAAAAATATCATACAATAGAACATAGCACAGCAAAGTGAAAGATCAGATATGGGAAAGAACTCCCTAGATGAGTAATTATAACAATCTGATCTTCCCAAAACATCAGATATACACTGTAATTTTTTCCAAACACTTCATTTCATTTCTCCCTCCTAAAAATCAGAGGTACATGGCCAGCTCAATTCAGTACAAATCTGTGTTCCAGTTTCCTTATCCATCTAAGCAAAATTACCAACTCTGCAAAAAGAGGCAGTGGAGTTCAGGAGCAACTCTTCCAACATCAGCAAGAATTTACACCAAAATAAGATGATCACGTAACAGTGCTAGAGGTAGATCCCATTTGAAACTTGACTTTGCTGGATCTCATCTTGCTAATTTCAGAACTTAATTTTCCCCATTTTGCGAAGAACATTCCAATTCTCCTACCATTTTCCAAAGCATTTATCACTTTCCCCTGCATAGCCATATCTACTTATTTTCTAGGTCTCACCATCTATTAATCGTGCAATTTATCAATGAAAATACTTAACAGGAATGAGCCAGGAAAAATCATCAAAAACTGTACCTAAAATGACTTCTAAACTTGCTGCATATTTTCTTAGTTTGTTCCAGGATCTAAAACTCTTTAGAGGTCACGATACAACCACATGCTGCCACCAATTTAGCTACTAGATCACTTACCTTCTCAAAGATGATAATTCAATGGGTTTGAAATCAATTGTCGTTAGCAAAGTCACACTGGATATTTTATTAACAATTTATTTCGAGTTAGTTTGTTCTAAATCCTTTCATTTCTGTGCTTTTATCGCCTACTCCTAGTGAATAAACAATCATACAATATAAAACCCACAATTAATGAATAATTAAATAAACAACATTTTATATTTCAGACAAGCCTGAATTTGATTGTCTGTATACACTATTAGTTTTGAATACAGATGCAGAAATGTCCCCATCCTACAAACACCAAACACATTTGCTGAATAACTGGACCCAAAGGATGTATGATGGAAATCCCTTCACTGGAGGTTTCTTCATAGGTACGCAACTTGTGCTACATACTAAAAAGTTCTTGTTCTTAGTTGTCCATTAGTTTATATTCAAATAGTATGTGGTAATAACTTTTTTTTAAAAATCTGTAAAAAGTTGTCACAAATAAGATCTAAATCAAACTTTCTATCCTGTAGCATTAATTTATTTGTCCTTGGTCTGGGAAGACTTACAAAGAAAGCTAAGGTGTGAGCTCCCTCCTGTCACCTGTAACGACAGTGCAGTGCAAGCCTTATGCCACTTGGAGTCAGCAACCCACTGCTGCAGGGCAGGGTCTTCCCCAGCTGTGGGGGAGGAACAAAAGAACATGGAGAAACAGGCTCATAATTACCTGCTAAAGCACGGATTTGGCACTGTGTCCCTGAAGATTAAAGAAAAAAATTTACCAGAACACAAAGACTGTAGGTCACACTGTCTTGTACCTACTTGTTCCTTTCATGGTGCAATTATCAGCTTGTAATGAACAGCCAAGGAATAGCAAGGCAACAGTCATGCAAAAGCATTTCAAAGGCTACATGCAAACTCAGAATTCCCTTAATGCTACATAAATATGACTGCATTTCACAATAACGCAAAAAATTAATTTTTCGTGGCTTTATAGTCCGTATCAACCCTACTTGGTGTGTCAGAACACAAAGCTAAACAAAAAGTGTCATTTAAATGCAGAACAAGTTTTTACATCAAAGAGTATTTTTTTTTGGCCAGAAGCCGAGTACCTCAAGCTGTATGAAAATTGTTAGCATTTAAGTTCAGCTACTCAAAAGAATAACAAAATTGCCATTGTCTGCAAACAGTTTAGCACTAGAAGTTCATCTATGAGTGTATTGTAAATAATTAATTTTTTAAAAATTATTCAGGGAAATGATGAACACATTATTTTAGCTGTACCTTTTTTTTTCAGTAAGACCTGGTGTGCTAGCAGTACTTTTCAGACCCACACCATTCCCTCCAGATGTTGCATGAAAGCACCACTAATAGATACATCAGGTGCTGTATAAATTCTGAATGGTTTTATTACTTTCATGCAATGAACTTTGGGCTCTCAAATGGCCACGAGAGATCAGAACCAGTGCAGCAGATTTCAAGTACAACAAGGGAAGATTCATGGCACAGTTAACTGTCAGGGATGCGATAAAAGCATTCCAGAAAGGCAATCCCTATATTTAGACAATGTACACTGACATTTCAAAGATTGCTAAGAGATCGTTTTGAATCTTTTAAAAAATAATAGTAGTTTCCACTGTCAAGTTCATAACATCAATAGCTTTAGGAAGTGTCCTAAAAGAAGTGGAAAATTAATCATTGCTGACCTGCAACAAGTGTGCCTATTTTTTATGCAGCTTCCAAGGCTGACAGCACACTCTCTGTTCACAGTCACACCTCAGCTGTGGGCACTGTAAGGCAATCTGAAAGCCGATTACTGTAATACACCTTAATGCCTGAAGCAGAAGTTTTATTCATGTAATCACAATGTAACTTATGCTGGAAGAACCTCTGAAGGTCACCTAGTCCAACCTTCTGCTCAAAGCAGGGCTCGCTTCAAGGTCGCTCAGACCTCATCCTGTCCACTAGTGACTATTTCCAAGTATGGGGATTCAACCACTTTTGTGGGTCTTAGTCCAGCCCTTCACCATCCTCTTCATAAAAATTATTTCCTTGTCTCCATTTAAAATTTCTCCTTACTGTAATATCATCACTGCTGCTTGTCCTGTCACTGTGTACCTCCAAGGTGAGTCTTCCTCTGTCTTCTCTTAACCCTCCTTCTGGCAGGGAAGCAGCACTGCCAAATCCTCACCTTCAGCCTCCTCCTGCCCAGGCCAAACAGACCCAGTACCCGCAACTTCTCCAGCCCCCTGACTGTCCTGGTAGACAACAAGTTGATTGTAGGCTAGCAAAGTGCCTTTGTGGCCAAAAGTCCAATAGTATCCTGGGGTGCATTAAAAAGAGTATGGCCACCAGGTTAAAAGACGTCATCCTCCCCCCTCTACTCTGCCCTGCTGAGGACACATCTGGAATACTATGTCCAGTTCTGGACCCCCAGTTCAAGAAAGACAGGGAGCTTCTGGACAGAGTCCAGTGGAGGGCTACAAAGATGATCAGGGGAATGGAGCATCTCTCTTACGAGGAGAGGCTGAGACCCAGGTCTGTTTAGCCTGTAGAAGACTGACAAATCAATGCTTCACAGAATCGTCTAGGTTGGAAGGGACCTTAAAGATCATCTAGTCCAACCATCAACCTAACTCTAAAAATAAGCAATAAATAAGAAATAAGCAATTAAAAAAAAAAAAATCACTTACAAAGTGCTTACAAATATCTAAAGGGCAGGTGTCAAGAGGATGGGGCCAGACTCTTTTCAGTGGTGCCCAGGGACAGGACAAGGGGCAATGGGCACAAACTGGAATACAGGAAGTTCCATCTGAACATGAGGAAAAACTTCTTCGAGGGTGACAGAGCACTAGAACAGGCTGCCCAGAGAGGTTACGGAGTTGCCTTCCCTGGAGATATTCAAAACCCACCTGAACGCAATTCTGTACAACCCCCTCTAGGTGAACCTGCTTTAGCAAGGGAGGTGGACTAGGTGATATCCAGAGGTTCCTTCAAACCTCTACCATTCTGTGAACAGGAGACAGAATCCAGCTGTGGCCAAGAGGAGGAAATATTCAGTTCCCTCCAGCTATCAGTTATGCTCTTATTAATGCAGACCAATGAATGGCAGGCCTTCATCGCTGCAAAGAGCGATCTGTCAAGTCCCATTCAACTTGCTGTTTGCCAGGTCCTCAGGCTCTTCTCTGAAGCACCACCAGTCAGTACTGATGTACAGAGATTTTCTTTCTCAGTGAGAAAGACTCCACATTTTTCATAGCTAAAGCTCATGAGTCCTCTCAGGCCATTAACCCAGCACGCCAAGGTCCCTCTGAATAGCATCCCTGTCCTCCAGCCTATCATCCACTCCCTCCAACTTGCTGTCATCCACAAACTCAATGTGAATGCATTCATGGGTCACCAGTGATGACATTACACAGCATTAGCCCAAGGACTGACCCCTGAGGATCACCACCAGTTAGATTTTGAACAGCTGACTAGGCTAACTGGGTAGTAGTTCTTCAGGTCCTATTTGCTGCCCTTCTTGGAAAAAGAGCATAACATTAACCTTTTTCCAGTTATCACAAATATCTCCCTGTCATCACAACCTTGATAGAGGGGGGCCATTTGTGACACCAGCCAGCTCCAGCACCACCCTCAGATACACAAGTCCATACAGCTGGACATGATGTATGTCCAGTTCACATAAACAGTCACTTTCTTGAGCCTCCACCCCCCCAGGCACTACCTCTCACCCACAAGCTCTTGTACGAAGCACACAGAGTGAGAAGGAAGATTTAAATGAAACAATGGGTTTATCCCACTTCTTTGGAACTGAAGCTGGGTTCCTCTTCTATTTATTCAGAAGTAATTATTTTGGGTTTCATAAAATTATAGATTAGCTCAGTTGGAAGGGACCTCAAAAGACCACCTGGTCCAACCTCTTGTGGGAAAGGCAGCATAGATGAGAGCCTAATTTTCAATTATAAGAACACACTAAATTCCCAATATGTTAACACTGCTACAGCCACTTCAGCAATCTAACAGCTAATAATCAAAATTATTAACTTTTCTCCAAGAATCAACCTCTTCTCTACATATTGCAGATAAAAACTAAATTTAGTTTCACACAAGGGAGCTTAGACATCTTGTTTTCATTCCTGTGAAAAAATCCCGTAACAGCTTGCTGTCCAAATCATAACTCCAATATGAACTTTTAACAACAATCCTGAAAACTTTTATGTAATGAGAAGGTCAACTACTACTTTATATTTTCAGCTTTGGAACACTGAAAAAGCAATGAGTACCACCTGATTTTTAGATTTTTGTTTGTTTGTTTAGATCATATTTACAAGAGCTGTAATTTGCATTGTACTGTTCTTTGGCTTTTACAAAAACTTTTAATCCTTTATCTTTACCACACTAAATTACCACTGAAATACAAGGTACCTCTGTCAGAAGTACCTTAGTTTGATGTTTCTACTTAGCTTAAAAAAAAGGTAGAAAAAAATTCTATTAATGATGGACTTCTGGGAATGTTGCTATCAATTGGCAGCATTTAAGAATGAGAACCAAAGACTTGATCCTACTGAATCCTGTTTGTAATAGCTATGCCTAGCTAAGTGTAGAATCAAAAACTTTGCAGGACAGTGCTTAAATCATCCTCATAATCAAAAGTAAACTAAAAGAGGAAACAGACGAAAGCGCTTTCACTGATGAAACAAAAAAATAACATAAACAGTAAAAAGTATCACTATGTTGGTTACAGACTTTCTTCTCACTCTTACAGACTGAGGCCAAAAGTTCCATAATGCCTTTAAATTGTCATAAACTGGCACTTTGGCTGGAAGATACAGTCACAGTCTCTCTTCAGTGAGCAAAAACTTGAGATAAAAGTTGGAGCAGATGTTTCTTAAGACAATTTTTACTGTAGTTAACAGTCCTCTGCTGAGCTGCGCTAATTTGTTGTCTGTTAGAATATGTGACAAAACAACATAGAGGCAACAAGAAGTAATCAGGGCACAGCAGCATAGGTCACTTCTTTTAACTGGTGAACTGGGGCTTGCTAATTGACACGAAATTCACAAAACTACAGCCTTGCACCTTACAAGTTACAAACACAGGTTTTCAGTGTTATTCTCTGTCAATTGAAATTATAGCAAAAATAGTCTCTTGCAACAGAAGTAGACAATAAAGGTGTAAGAGCAGCCATACTATGCCAGGCAGAAGATTCACCTGGCCTGCTGTCTGCACCTGCATCCCCTTGAGCCAGAAGGGCAGCAGTATACTAGCAACAAGCTTGGCTTAGCTCCATCTGGTACTCCCAGAGCTGAGTTCCAGTTGTCAAAGCAGCAATTAAACCACAGTGCAAAACAAATACAGAGAAGGAAGCAATGGCCACCATAAAACAACAAAATCTGACACTCAAAAAGGATTAAAACAAACTGACCTGTGATGGACACCATGAAGACATAACAAGAAGCAGGAGGCAAGTTCACTGGTTTATAACATCACATACAACTTAGAATCATAATGTTAGTTGTGAAATTTGCCCACAAAGCATCATTCAAATGAACTATATTTCCACTTAAATATGTACAAGAATACACAGTAATACAAGAACCATCCCTTCTATTCTAAGACAAATTAGCCTTCTTAAAACCACATGGTGAAGGTCCTTCAGCAGAAGGTTTTTGGAAACTGCATTAAGACCTCACTACCTAAGTTCCTATATTCACATGTTTGTCAAGGCCAGACTTGCCTTTAACATGCCATATTTATTCACATGCCCATTTTCATTCTTTGTTTTAGTTTCTATTATTTTTCCTAATAAGACTGAAACCTGTACCAATCCATGATTCTTCCCAGGGAATATTTGTAAAAATTTATATGGCATCTACCACTGGCTGCCATTTTTCTGTTGTGCCTCTGAGTTCCTTCAGAACTCTGGGACAAAGCTCTGGAGTGATCACCATCTTGTAACTTTTCATTTTGGGTTGTCCTCTTATACCTTTCCTAACACAGAACCGTGAACATGACATCCAAAAACATCTCTAGACCCAAGTGTCCAACATCAGCTGTTTAGGCACAAAGATGCCTCCAAACAGTTTGCAAAAGTGGGAACTTATGCAGGTGCTACAAGCCCTTTACACTTCTGGAAAACACCATTAGAAGAGTAGGGCAGTTAAGACTAGGTGCCAGAACAGCACAATACCACAGCAAGAAAGCTTCCCAATGCTCACACTGGGGCAAGTTCAGGAAGATATTAATTCCAGAACATGGGGGTGGCGGGATGTGATAGGACACCCATGACCTCCAGAAATCTCCTCCTCCCCATCTCCAGAATTGATATGAACACAGCAAAGTGCACAGTGCTGAGATCTTCTAGGGCATGAATGGGTCCATGAGGCCCACCTGGCTCCGATTTCCCAGGAGGGTTAAGGACCAAGACAACTGCACCGGTCAAACCTACTGCACCCACCCCTCTCCAGGGTGGACTAAAGCACAAAGGGAAATGGTCAATTTCACACACGCTCCCTCCTGTCAGGAAGGGAGGAGGAATCTGGTCAATTTCAACCCCCTTGTTCTCCAGGGCCGAAGAGGGGCGGGGGCCGGCTCAGGACATTAGCATCCTCCCTTCTTGTGGGGCAGAAGAACCAACCTTCTTACCTTCGCGGGCGAAAGATGAAGAAAGAAGGCGAAACAGAAGAAGTGACCCAGCCTGCCACACCCCCCTCTCCCCAAGGCCGGAGACGGGCTGAGGGGCTGCTCAGAGCTGCCAACGCCTCCCTGCCGCGTTACCGGCGAAGGCCGCCTGCCCGAGCCCCTCCGCAGAGCCCGTACTCACAGGAACACGCTCCTCTTCCTCCTCCTCCTCCCGTGGCTCCATGGCGGCCGCCCCCTTCCCCTCACAGGGGCCGCCGTGGGGCCGCGGGCCGGCGCGAGCCCGCCCCGCCCTGCTGCGCACGCGCCGCTGCCCTGCCAACCTGACCCGTCGCTAGGGACTCACTCCCGCCGCGCGCATGCGCACGCGCGGGGAGGGGGGGGCGGAGGTGGCACCTTGCGCGCGCCGCGCAGCGACCGTTGCATGGAGGGCGGGGCGGGGGCCGCCGAGCGGCGGCTGAGCGGGCGCGCGCCAGGATTTTGGCGCGCGGAGCGGCGGACAGTACCCGGATGGGGAGTTTGACACAAACCGATCTCTGGTCCCAGCCCTTTTCCCGCTGGGTCCGGGTGAGCTGGAACACCGAGGGGAAATTCCTGCCAGTGAAAGGGGTATTTTCCTCACAACGCGTGTGGTGGCTGCATGCTTTTGCCGTGATCGGGGACCGTTTCCCCTGCTCTTCTCTGCCAGTCCGCTTGTATAAAGTCGATGCCTGATCATAGCAAGCTTTGGGGCTTAGTGATGAACGTACATTAAAATTTGGTGGCAGACGTTTTGAGATAGCGTTAGGGAATTATATGTCGTTTTCCTAGGCAGGGAGTCTGTTCATCTCACTCAAAACTCTCCACCAGGAGAGGTGGCCTGTCTGTGGCAGCCTGTCAGGGACCGTTTTCTCAGTCTGGTTGAGGAAAGGACAGGCCTTGAGTTTGGGGGAGATCCTGTGCCACCAGGGCAGTCTGAGAGCTTGAGGTGAACCCCTACAAAGGCCTGGGTGTCCATGGGACCTCCACAATCATTTGTTGCTTCCCTTCGGGTACCATGAAGGAAGAAGGAGCTCCACATTTCCCCTGTCACAGCCATAATGCTCTCCCCGAGGCATTCAGTACAAGTACTGACTGTAATGATGTTTTATGTTTCAGCTGGTTGTTGGCAAGGGCAAGGAAGGAATTTCCCCTGAAAAGCACGGTGATCCCGTGTATTTTATTTGCTCACCCTTCCTCTAAAGCACCAAGAGCAGGTGACAGTTGAAGCCAGAGCATCAGAAGATGTAGATCATTGATCTGGCACGATACTGACAGTCCTTCCCCCACAGCTCGAGAGGTACGGAGGAGTGAGAGGAGTCTCCAGGGTCATTGACTGCAGCTTCACCATCCGCGTTTCACAGGCAGAACATCATTTAATCTTTCATAAGGTTATTGAGCTCCTTCTCAAAAGCAATTAAGCTTTTCTGGTGTTGATACAAGCAATATATCTAGCTGTCCATATGAATATAGCTCCAGACTGTCCACCTCTCTGCATGTAAGACAATAAATAACTGCACCAATTTTCATTCTCTATTAAGCAGAGGGAAGCTGAAGTAGGCTGAAAAATAAAGGCGCCTCCATAACACTTTTTGTCTCCCGAGTTATTTATTCCCCTCATAGCAGTTATCTGCCATGTATCCTACGTAACATCTCCCAAAAGGCAGTGTATGTTCATTCTTGCCTGCATTGATTCTGCAGTGAATTGGGTGTTATTTTTCAAAGCTAGATAAATCAGAACACTAAAGTACGTCAAGGCAAACATTCCTTAAAATAATTAAAATGCTAACAAGAAAATGCAGCTTTATATCCAAACCCATCTCCTATTACAAATGCAATTAAATTTGCTGGTCTTAGGCAGTCCTACTCCTTGCTTGTGCACATCCCCAAAAATCATCACCTAATAATTTACAAGCGAGGCTTAAGAAAATACCATATCTTGGGGTGCATGCCTGGGGTGACTGGGTGAGGAAGAGAAGAGGCAGCAATAAAGGAGTAAATGCTGCTGCAAGAAGCCGAGATTCCGTGCTTGCTTTCCCTGGAAAGTATGAGGAATAGCCTGTTTGATTTCAGTGCCATTTTCCCCTAATTGCAGGGGTACGAGGGAGAGCAGAATTTAGCCCGTACGTTGTAGCGCTAATAACAGTTCCAAATGTCATCTGTGAGAAAGCTTGCCATTTGCTTTTCTCTCCTGCAAATGACTGAAGGGCTCTTCTTGTCATACAATACAGAAATTCTGTCATACCCTTTATTTTTAGAAGAGCAATTCACAGGCAGAGAGGGGAGGAGGAAGGGTTTTCTGAATGTTTATCGCTTACACATCATACAGGAAGCTGTTCACATTCTTTATTAATTTTCTAACAATATCCAGAGACTTACTCAGTCGGAGATGTAATATGCTAAAATCCTTTCCAATAAAATGTCACTTGAAATGAAAATTGGAGAGGAATTTTTAAAAAGGCCATCGCTGTGGAAAATTTTCAGAGGGAGCCAGGCCTGACCAGCCCTGTCTGGTTCGGCTTCCCCCAAAACTCTGTAAAGCTTGAGGGCTTTTAAAGGTGATATTATGTATTGAATACAGTGATTGATTAATGTGCTAGTTCCAGAGAAGAGTATAAAATACAGGTGTCCCTCATGACTGCAAATATCTTGGA
This sequence comes from Calidris pugnax, assembly GCF_001431845.1. Lineage (NCBI taxonomy): Eukaryota > Metazoa > Chordata > Aves > Charadriiformes > Scolopacidae > Calidris > Calidris pugnax. The sequence goes on from NW_015090793.1 coordinate 13,712,915, forward strand.
AAAAGGAATATTTAAAAATCAGGTCCTGGCTTGTGCCAATGACCTGTTAATTGCAAAGCTTTTGACGTGGGGATTCATGCTGTCCAGTGCAAAAGTGCCCAGGCGGCAGAGGACTCTGGATGTGACCTCAGTGGAAGTGATTAATAAAAGCAGATATACAGTAGTGGGCATATTATGACCTGTTAATTAAGGGGCTCAGTCCCCTACCACAACTGATGGTCCCAGGCGGCCTGAGGGGATAAAGTGATCTACAAATGGTTGTGATTCCCTCAGCTACTGCACTTTTTGACTGACCTCTTGGCATGCCAGTGAAATACCAAACTGTTTTTCAAGTCTTTCTCTGAAGATCTAATTGAGTTTTTGGGCTGTCAGATTTGGATGCACTGAAGCAGTTGGAAACTTAAAATTATTGGGATCAGGTCAGCAGGATTATTCAGCTGTTCTGGAAAATCTCAACTATTTAATGTCTGCATATTTCAGTATCAGGTATCTCAAGGACACTTACACCTGGCGGAGCCAGCTCCGCTCTGTCTTTTCCTGGTTTGTAATTGAAAAAAAATCATGTGGTTCAGTGGGAGAGACCCAGGAGCTCTCTACATCTAGTCTTGGTTAAAAAAAAAAAAGTGAGGGAAAAAGCAAGTAAGTGAAGATAAAGCATGTCAGTGGGCAGAAGGGTGGGCAGCAAGGAGAAAGAAAGTGCTTGTGTGCGAGAAGACTGATTAGGTAGGTGATTCAATTAGTGAAAGGACAGTGGGAGTGCTCCGCTAAAAGAAGAGCTGAAATGTGTATGTATTAGTGCAAGTGAAGGAGCTCAAACTGCCAATGCAGGACATGAAACCAGGTATTAGGATAACGATGATAATAATGAGTTAGAGCTCATGACTAGAGCACCGGCACCAAAGAGTCAGCGCTGTGAGTGGAAGATGGAAATAAATGCATGAATGGGGAGGCTGCGCTACGTGCTGTGGTTTACTAGGCTGGAGGAATAGGAGCTGGGATGGGTGGCACGGAACCAGCGTAGGTCAACGTGACTTTGAGGAAAGCTTGAAAAAGATTTTCCTCCTTGCTGTCTGCGGTAGTGCTAACAATCTGCCATAATTACTGAAATACTGTCAGAGAAAGTAGGAGGGTTTATTAGCTGATTCTGTCTAAATTAGATTGAGGGATAAACAGAATCTGGGCTTAACTGCTGCTTCCCATCTCAAAAGAGCAAATCAGGATTAAACTGAGAAAACTGTTTAATGAGATAAAATGGTGTGAGGAACTTGAGCGCAGCATCACTGCACCAAACCTCAGGCACCTAAGTGGGGTATCTAATTTGGGATGACAATGACAGGATCACAGAACGGTTTGGGTTGGAAGGGACCTTCAAAGATCATCTAGTCCAACTCCCCTGCCATGGTCAGGGACATCCTTCACTAGATCAGGTTGCTCAAAGCTCCGTCCAACCTGACCTTGAATACTTCTAAGGATGGTGCATCCACAACTTCTCTGGGCTACCTGGCCCAGTGTCCCACTACCCTCATGGCAAAAAAATGATTCTGCATGCCTAAGATCCACTCTCTGAAGGTACGTGGTTCCTTCCAGTGCCCCCAGAAGATGCCTAGGATAACAAGACACCTAAGTTAGGTACTCTGGTAACACGACCAAAATTAGGTTAAATAGACCCAAGTTTTGGAGACCTGAATGTGGAGAAAGCTTGACATTTCTTTCTTTCAATGGTGCATGAGTTGCTTAAAATTTTATTCCATATGCAGGGGGGGAAACCCTGCATCAAAAGGCTCTGGACCTGGGTCAAAAACAACTTCAAAGAGGGAATAAATCACCCTAAGAGAGTGATCAAAGGCACTCACCACCAAAGAAAGCTTCATCATAGGAATGAGAAAGCTTAGGAGTGTGAAAGGCTAAGCTGGGATAAAAGGAGGAACCCCAATACCTTCCTCCTGAAGAGTGGGTAGCGCTGAGCCCCCGATTTCAAGCAAAAGGAGAACATTTTTAGTCAGCCTTTCTCCAGTGACCCAAAATAGGCTGATATCACTGCTGCAGAGTGTGCTGTTTACTGGCATCCCAGCCGGCAAGCAGACAGTGCAGCTCCTGCCAGTATCGCAGTCACAGATTCAGGACTGGTGTCTTGACTCACATCTTATGCAATCCTTCTCCTCACCAGGAAGCGAGAAAGAACCTATTAAATCTGCCCACACAGCGTCTCTAATGCCTGAGCTGAAAGTGGTAGGAAATTATGATAGAGGTATGGAGCCCTTCCCCAGGTTTCAAGCAAATCAGGGGAAAGTTCCTTCAGAAAAAAATGTACGACTAATTATGGATTTTCCAGCTGCGATAGTGTTTGGAGGTCTAAGTCTTTCTTTAATTAAATCAGAGGTTTATGACTGAACACTTACATTTCTGGTAGGAGTCTGTAGGGAGTAGCCTTTGAATTGGTAAATCAGTTGCCTGAATAAACCACTTGTCAAGCTAAAACGTTACGTTCTTTGAGTTATGTGCTAAGTTTAAACAAGAAAATAAGTAAGTGAATTTAGTGGGGATGAAAAATGACAAACTGGCAGCACTGAAAACAAGTCTTTCTTTTACCCACAGGTCCAGAATAGCTCCTGCAGTGCCCTTTCTGTCTGTGCCATCCCCTCAGCATGCTTCTGCTCTGACAGCAGAATCGTTTGCACTCCATCACCCATTCAGACCTTGCTTTCTGTGCTGCACAGGGCTGCTGGAAACACATTTGTCTCTACTGATTGTACTGGTACCTTTTAGGCACTTTGGACCTGGTTGTGCCAGTTCTTCAGACCAACCTCCCTGACAAAATCTGCAGTAGCATCGGGGCTCTGAGGCTGTGCCTGTGGAAGCCAAGATGTTTGTTTTATCCTTGAACTGTCAAGAAGTCTATTTGAGTTTTCAATCTGTCTTCTTCCTTAGGAGACTCCCGAGTCTATCCATCACAGCACTGCCCTCATGCCTTGGCATTCGAGGTATCTGAATTACAGACCAAGGGTGAAGTTCAGCTGAGAGGTGACTTAAACCTGAGTTTAAGTCTCTACACAGGGGTTTCTACATGTGGATTGTGTATTTAAACCCCTCTACAATTGGTAGTAATGCAGGATGGGATTCAGTTGCCTAAAAATAGCACTTAGTTCAGTCCGAGGTCCCTCCACGTCTGCCTGGAGCTGGTGCAGGGAAGTCCCTCATCCTTCTGCAATAGCAACTTTCAGTGATTCCTGAGGCATTCAACTGCCCTACTCTAGGGTCAGTTGAATCACTCCTGCATTTCATTGGGCTTAAATCTTGTTACCTACCCACAGATATCTAGTGCCACCTGAGATGTAGCAGAGTGCCCAAGACATCCGTATAGAGCTGGTGAATCCAACACCAGACCAATAGGAGACCTGTGCCCTTATGGAAATGGAGATGTGATACAGCTGGGCATCTCAAGTAGCACTCGATGCCTGTGTTTGTGCAACAGAATTGATCCTCAGATTTTAATTGACCATAAAGGGACCTTAGACACGTCATTGAGACGCAGTCACTCACACATTCACATGCTACTGTTTCAGGAGCCTCAGTCTTGTACTTCCAACTCTTAGTCAACTTCTGCACTCTGAAGAGGAGCCACACGCTCAATACTCTTGAGACATGATTTCTTTGATGGCAATTTCTGAAGCAACCTGCTCTTTTTCATCATAAACCCATAGGCAGTTTTTCCATGACATCCAGATGACCAGTATTGGCGACATCTTCTGTGCTCAGCCATCTCATCTCCATCTTGCCTCCACTCTTCTGTCTCTTCTACCTTTGACTCTTCTGCCCTTCTTTCCCACTGCAAGGTTACCCAGTCTTAGCTCATCCCTGATCCCAGTTCTCTGCTCCCATGTTCAGACTGCAGAGTGTTTGGGGTGGATAAGCAGCATAGCAGTTACCTAAAGTTGTATTCCTACAGTACAGACTTCTAATCTGAACTCAGGTGTGTAAACTCCCTTTATAATCTGTGGGGTAAAATCATGCTCTTTTAGGGCATGAGTCAGCTGATCTGTTTTAGATCTCTATTTTAGGATGAGATGAAGCATGCCCTCAAAGATTCTGATCATCTGTGCTGACTTTAAAGGGCACCCAGGGTGACTTGCTCAAATGGAGATATCTGTGCTATGAAAGTCTATCTTTGGTCTGATGAATTGCAACAATGAAGAGCAACGGTGACTTCATCCATTATATATTAATTCTTTTCAGTGGATTCACTCAATCTTGAGCTCTGCTACCTGGCTAATATACTGCCAGACTTGTGCACTGCTCACTTCTTGAGGTTCCCTTTCTCACTGCTCTACTTCTCTCCCAGGACAGGATCTTGCCTAATACTTCCAAGAGTTTATGGACAAGACATATCATCACCCTTCCTTACCTCTGTGCTTCCCTGCTCTCTATCTGCCTTTCATTATTCTGCTCCGTGATCACCAGTGTGCAGGATCTTCTTGATCGTCCCACAACTGCCTCAAACATCTCATGCTATCTCCTTTGTGCTCACTTTCATCCCATCCCCTACTCTCTTCTTACACCTTCATTCTTGACTGCTAATTTCTCCTCACAATATAATTATGCTTTAGGTTCTATCATCTCCAAAAACCTCCACTCTGGAACCCATTTGCCACCTCCATTCCTGTCCCCTCTTGCCTTCTCTCTGCACCTCTAAGTTTATTGAACACACCAAACAATTACTGCCACAGGTTCATAGAATAGTTTAGGCCTGGAAAGGACTTTTGGAAGTCTTTTAGTAGATCCAAGTAGATCAGGTTGCTTGGGACTTTGTCTAGTCAAGTTCTAAATATCTCCAAGGATGGACATATCAAACCTGTCTTGGATTCTTCCAGTCTCTTTCAATATCTAATAAATGTTCATTCCAGAGTCTCGCATGACTTCTTTAAAGTTAAATCTTAAAAACAATACTTCATCCTCACCTTCCTTGACTTGTCGATCAGTTCCAGAAGTCACACTGATCTCTTCCTGAAGCCTTGTCCTCTGGCATCTTGCTATTTCTCCGGTGTATTCTTCAGTGTGGACTCTTCCTGCTCCCAGGCTTTCTGTGTAGAGCTCAATGGGCTCTATACGCTGTGTTCTGTATGGTCTCCTTGCTTTGCCTCCTCTGGAAGAACCTCATAGACACAAACCCAGGTACTGCCTTTGTGATAGCAACTTGCAGGTGCAACCCTTGCTCCGCCTGCCCCCCTGAGTCTGGAGCAGAAGCCCAGCTTGTCACTGGTATCCTCATATTTTATGGATGTCAGTTCAAGCTCTGAATGGCTTCCACCAGCCCTTCTCTGCTTTTCTTAGCAGACTTTCTCTCAGACCTTTCGCGTGAGCCCCACCTTTGACTTGAGTCTTCATCTTGGTCCCTTCACTAAAGGTGTTTACGTGTCTCTGAGCCTCTCCAGCTGAAGGTTCTGAGATGCAGCCACACACCCCCAGCCATCTCCAAATGCTGCAATATCCCCTTCTCTGGACTTCACAGCCCAACCCCACTTGTACCTACCCAAGGGGCAGCTGCAAAACCTAACATTTTGCTACTGATCCCCTGCGCCCTCTGCCTCCCTCCTCTCCATTGCCTCCAACTGGAAGGCTAATTTTTCATTTTCAAGGTTTTTTTAACTCACTCTCAGCAAATTGCTCACCTTTCATCAGCGTCTGGAAGCCAGCTCTGTCTGCCAGCGGTGCCAGCCTTCGTTGTCTCCGTGCTAGCGTGTGGACAAGCACCTTCATGCTCTTTCCCATGCCACTCCCCGCATTTTGCTGCCATTCCTGCAAAAAGCTGCCTAACAGACTACTGGGGTGCTGAGCTGACTTCCCGTCATGCTGGCTGACATTGTATCATTGTTTTCTTGCTTTCCTCCATCTGTCTGTTTCCATCTGTTATATCTTGCCTTATCCTTAGAGCGTAGCCTTTGTGAGACAGAGACTGTCCTTTTTATTTCTGTGCCTGTGCAGTGTGCCTACGGCATGGCCCTTGCCCGCAAGTAGGGCTGAAAGATGCTTTAATGATAAATGTTCAATAAAATACTCGTTTATTTAATTGAACCCACCAGCACTGGGTGCCTGGGCTTCGATTCTCAGGAGAAAGAAGAGAGACTTTGATTTGTATGAGACTTGACCTCTATTCCCCAAATTGTCTTCAGGGGTAATGGGAGACTACCTCAGTTTTATCGTCCTTAAATTACTTATGTTATAATTATAAACCTCCAAAGTAAGACTAATAACATGCAACGGTAGTTCATTTTCAGACTTGGCTAAGAAAAGGCTGTAACCAGACTGAGCAATTTTAATTTAAGCAAATTAAAGATATAAATTTAGCACGGTAACTAAAATCCTACGAATAATAAACCATCGCCCCATGTTAACTGCACGATCATCTTCTTCTCATAGTTTGATATTATATAGCATCTTTATTTTTTGGTTTCTGACCGGTCTAAAATCGTCGTTACAGTATTAGTCATGCAATGAATGTCTGGGAATGTACAATGTGTAACATTTTGTTTCTTTCTTACTTCATAGAAGAATTTTTTTTTTATTACTTTACTATTAAAGTAAAGTACAGTTCTATTTTTGGATAGAAACCTTTAAAATTAACTGAGTTTTTATACTTTGTAAAAATAAGATACCCACAAAAGAAACTGTCTATTTAAACGTTCATTCTTCAGTTTAATATTGAGCAGCAGAAGCAGCAAAAGATTTTGCTCTTAATCATATTAATGAACTTGATTATTTTAGGAATTCATGCTGCCAAGCAGGTTATCTATTTTAGAATGTAATATCATCATAAATTAAATGTAGCAATTAAAAGAAAACGTGTAGCAAATAACAGATACATGAAAGTTTTGACAGATGGGATGGCTAGGCAGGGGTAGAATAGTATGAAGTCAACCTAGTCCCAAGTATATGTTTTATAGGAGATCCAGTTGTCCCAGTTGCTCATTCCCAGTACAGTCAAGAAGGAAATAGGATTTCCTTGAACAGAAATTAGGATTATGTTAACAGTAGATGTTTTCTCTGTAGGCCTCTTTTTTCTTCAGTCTTGATATATACACCAGAAAATTTTCAGATTCTGCTTGCAGATTCACTCCGGGGAAATCAAATAATGGAAAGAAATATTTATGTCATGTCATTGTAAAAGCCCCAGTGAGAAACAAAAGTACTAGGCACTCTCCAAGTGGAAGAAGGAGATCTTTACAGAGTTACCCACCAAAGACTGAGACAAGAAGTAATTACCAAAACTGCACTGTGTTGGGGACAGTCATCTCTTTGGGAGCTTTGGCTGTTGAAGAGTCCCGTGAACCTTTGCTTCACCACTGACCTACTGGAAGGAGATTCCTCTGGAGTTCCCATCATGAAAGCAGTTGTGACCCCTTCATTACCCTCCCAAATTTTGCCCCCAGATCTTCTTTGCAATGGTTCACCTGTGCATTGGTGACAACAGGTTCTCATGGAAGATAGAGCAGAGAATGAGGACTTGGAGCCTCATATGTGCTGCTTCACGTTGTACATAAGCCTGCCTTGAAGGCACGAACCGATCAGTATGTCTCTGGAAGGAGAGCTTTGTGGTAGTGACATTAACTTACCAACATCTTGAGAAGATAAGAGAGGAAATTAGCCTTCGCCATCACAGCAGTTTGCCAGTTCTAATGAAGAACAATTACTGCTGAAGAATAGTAAATGTTTCCCATTGGCAGGTTTCCTTCTCACAGCCCACAGCTCCCCATGAGGGTGACAGCCACTTGCTTTGCCTAAGCTGAGAGCCAGCCTTGGTGAGGGAAATGATATTCAGGTCCCAGATATCATCGGATCTAAATCATTTGCACCCGTTTCAACCCACAGATGGATTCTGATTAGTTTTACAACATGGTCCCTTCGCTGTCTGGGAAGAGCTCGCTTACTCATCTGTGCCATTGAGAGCCATCCGGTGATGCAACGTTCAATACGCTGTCCGTTTTGGCAGTGTTTAGGTCTGCCAGCATAGAGCTGAAGGGTGATAAAAGAAAGATGAGATGAAACAAAATGAAAGATGATTGATAAAACTGTAATTCCGCTGATAATTCCATCTGTCAGTCTAATAACTCGCTTGTAATGTTTTTTTAATAATAATAACTTGTGCTTACATAACAGCTTCTATATGTGGCTTTTTAAGCAGTTTGTGAGTCTTAATTAAAGCCCAAAACAGCCGTGTGAGGCAGGTGGGAATTCACATCGAATATCACTATCATCACTCCCTCATTCCACAGGCAGAGAAGTTGGCAGAGCTGGCTACAGGCTTTGCAGCGCTGCAGGCAAAATTCAGCTTGCTCTGAATAAACTAGTTCCCCTCCGTGGGATGCAGAGACGCAGACATGGAGCAAGGTCACAGGAGCAGGCAGGAGGGTTTGGGCCACCTCTTGCCAGCACTACTTTGTTCAGATTTCAGATCCAGCAGTCTCTGTAGGGATTCTCTGCTGTCATGAGACGGCATAAGCTGGGCAGAGCTGCAGTTGCTGCTGGGATGTTCAGAATTGTCTTCTTCTTGCTTGAAGCTCAGCTTCTGCTGCTCCAGGTAGCCACCTCCTTTGTGTCTAAAGACAGTGCTGGCAACTGGGAAGAAGTCACAGAATCACAGAATCTTAGTGGTTGGAAGGGACCTCTGAGATCATCGAGTCCAACCACATTAAAAAAAAAAAAAAAAAAAAAAAAAAAATGACACACAATAATACTCTGGCCCATTAGTATCAAGTAATTAACAGACTATTTAACACATACTGGAATCCAGTGCTAGTATTCGAAGTGCTTTATACAGTAATTTTAGGCCCAGACTAAGACAAAAATCAAAGAAAAAGCTTTGTACCGAAGTAGTTCCAGCTCGGTCCTGAGCTCTGCCACACAATTGTGCTGTGTGTCTTCTGCACTAAGGATGGTGTAACCACAGCCGTTGGGGCACTCCCGGCTCCGGTACTCACACACCGCCAGGTGACCTTCTAAGTTACGTCGCTCAATCTGAACCGTACAACCTGAAGAGGGAACAGTGAAGTAAAACCAGTCATTTACAGCTAAAGAAGCATTTGAATTCACAGAATCACAGAATCACAGAATCTTAGTGTTTGGAAGGGCCCTCCGAGATCATCAAGTCCAACCACATTAAAAAAAACAAAAACAAAAAAACAAAAAAACAACAACAAACAACAAACCCAAAAACACCACCCACCAACTAAACCCCACAACCCCCCACACAACACCCCACCACAAACCAATAATCTTGGGCACTAGAGCATGCCCTGAAGAGCCATGTCTACACGTTTCTTAAATACCTCCAGGGATGGTGACTCCACCACCTCCCTGGGCAGGCTGTTCCAGTGCCTGACCACTCTCTCAGTAAAGTAGTTCATCCTAATATCTAATCTGAATCTCCCTTGCCGCAGCTTCAGACCATTGTCCTGGGTAATAAATCTCTCATCAACCCAGAAAAAGAGTGGGGTCTCTTCATACACATCCCTGAGTTATAGACAACCTTCCTCCCCACTGCTGTCCTCCAGAGTGGACAAGAAAACACAAGTGGCCCTGAGGTGGGTGCTTAGACAACTGCCATGCATTTGAAGCCAAGTCCTGTAAATTCTCACTTTTGATCTCTGGGCTCCCTGTGATGACTTAAGAATCATAATATGTAGTGTTTTCTGGATCAGTCCTTTTTTTTAATTATTTTTAGTTATTATCATTGATATTGTTATTTGAGTCCTGGCTGTAGTCCAACAAAGAAATGGTCCCCTTCGGGCTTCAAGCTACAGAAACACAACTCCAAGTCATTTGGTCTAAGCTGAAAGAAAACAGGGACCCCATTTTACATGTCTACACATGGGTGCCCACTTTTACAACAGGCATCCAAGCTCCCATGTAGTCAATGGAGATGAGGCAATGGACCCCAGGGAGTAATTCACATGCCCTAAAATGGGTGCTTATATTTGCTACACTCTTCTTTATACCGTCTGAGCAGATCAGGTGTATGTGGGACCACAGATGTAAACCAGCATAGAACTTCATTTACTTATTTAAAAAAACAAGTTTGTAATGGCCCTCTGCAGATTCTGTTTGCTGAACCAAATATCTACAGTGTGTTCTTCCTCAGGGTTTAAGCTGTAATTTTTAGTTGCAAGGACAAAATGAAAACCCACAAATGAAAATGCTGCAGCCTAGGAGGTGTCACACATCCACTTATGCTGCAGAGGGTCATCAGCTCCTCATTTATATCCCTGAAATCCCAGCACAGAGATTAAGAGTAAATGTATAGCCCATCCCCACCTATTGACCCGCACTTTTGTGGTGAATCACTTTGTCTATGCTACTTCAACCTTTTTGTGTTCTCCCCCGCTCCTTTTATATAGAGACAAATCTGAAATGGTGATTGATTTTAAAAGTGCATTTTCTTCCCTTTCATGCCTCTTCAGATGTTGCCAGACTGGCATTTCACACACACACGCATTGTCAGAGCCTGTTACCAAGAAAGCATGATGTTGACTTTTGTCTGGCAGGTCACTCCTAGTGTGGGGGTTTATGAATCAACACTTGAGAGGTGTAAGATGTCCGTCCTAATTCCTTGAGCTATCTCAGACATCTATGAGCCTGGCTTCCTTAGAAACAAGGCTTAGGTGACTATGCATGCATCCTTCTGTCTGTTCATCTTCCTAATTTTAAAGGAATAAAGTAATAACTGGCTGATAGCCATTGGGCAGCTTCAATCAAATATTGTGAATCCCAAGCACGGAAGGATTTTTATAGTCTGTTAATTAGAGCTTTACAATACACCAGGGGATCCAATTAAGAGCTACAGCTCTGTAGGACATCAGGCTTCACTGGTTCTACTTATCACTGCCCACCTTGTTGACTTACATGGTTCATCACACTTTGTGGGCAAAACTCACTGTGTGGAGGCCTCACTTTCCCAGTATTGTACTCAAATTGAGCCTGGGTTAACTTGAGTTACCTGTCAGGCAAAGAAATCAAGCAATATTCTCTGCCCTAGTGTATCTCTCTCTCCCATCTGCAACCAGCACATGTTTGTCTATGCTTAGTGTTAGGCATTGGTCAAACCCCTCTCCAGACAGAGAGCCTCTGCGCCTTTAGGAAAGACCATGCTGTAGTTCATGCTCTCCAAGCAAAGTATGAGGCCAAATAGACAACCACCAGCCTCCTCAGCAGATATCCCAGACAGGGCTCATCTCAAGCTGGAACAAGCATTCAGTCCAAGGCACAGCCAGCAGTGGGAAAGAAGATACCCGATGGCACTCGTAAGAACTAGTTTTGAGCTGGTTCAGCGTCTGGTGCAAACGATTTGATGACCTACAGTTGACAGCAGAACTGTCAGATCTAAAAGGGCAGTGCCTTCTTGTGGATTTAGATTCAGGAATGCTGAGCTGAGAATGTGGAGAAACCGATCTGAGAGCACGGATGTGTTTGTTGAGAGAGACAGATTCTTTTTTGCCAGCTTGCCTTTGTTAGAGATACTCTTCCTCTGAGCTCAAACACAGGCTACCAATCTCTCCCATCCATGACCTGCCTGTACTAGCACTAGTCACATCTTCCAGAGGCTTCGTTGTTTGTGAAGTTACCCCTTCCACCTCCATCCCCTTCTCATCTTCTCTTCCATTACATTACCCTTTTCCCTATTTGGTTTTCGTTTCTCCTTGACATGCCCACAATATGCCAACACTAACTTCTTGATCTTTCGCAGTGACTAACGCTTCCGTTTTGCCAACCGTTCTGAATCATTCTGGCTGGTTCAGCACATATCCACAGAACTGACACACATCATTATTCTTGGACACAAAGTTATATGAAGGAATTGCATCCCCTCAGGTTGCTTTTCTAGTTGCCATTTTTGGCTACAGGATCACTCGGAATTTGCATGCAAAAAAAATATGGTAGCCTATGTGTTGTGGGTGTGTTACAGTTTTCAGTAATTTTATCAGCAAGATTTCTGTATCTTTCCATCTGTGAAGCAAGATGCCCTTGGCTTATATATTTATCACCCACTCTACTAAGATTTTAGAAGCTTCTTTGAAAATCCATGCAACCCAACTTCAAGATTTTCTATTGCAAAACAAAGCTTACTGTGGATAACCACTGATCTCTAGAAGACCCTGTAATCCCACCTCCTCGGAAAGGAAAGACAGCTGCTTTTGGGGTTCATTCACTGCTGAAATGGAGTTCAATCGTAAAGGCTACAATATCCATGTTTTTGACCTTGGGGCAGGGCAATCACCCGGAAGGAAGAGGCAAGACTCCACGCAGTGCAGAGAAGCAGTAAGTGCACTTGTATTATAACATTTTGCCAAGGACAGTCTTGCCAGTACGGAACCCAAATGTTGAGAACGAAATGTTGTTTCATGGATGAAAAGCTAAAGCTGTTGCTGTAGATAGCATATACAGTCCATTGCTGGTTGCTCTTGCTCCAGCTGCTCCGCTCATTAAGGCAGCCTGGCTTTTCCCATTTCCAACGCCTGCTTGCTCAGTTGCTCAGAACTTTTGCCAACCTGTAATTGTTTGGACAAGAATTTTCTGGGACAAATGTCTCTCCAGCTGAGATTTTGTGTAAAGTTTCAGATGAAACAGTTTTGTGGTTTTCAGGAATGAGGGGAGGAGAAAAATATGTTGTTTTGCCAGATTAGGAAATGTTTTGGAGTGTTATAAAATGGTCAAGGAGATACTTATCCGAGGAAAACCCATCTGAACATGCTTAGGTAAACACCTTTGAAAAATCTGGCTGTTTTCCTTGTGTTCAATGAGATTTATAGCAAATTTGCAGGCATGTTCTGTGAACATGGATGAGTTTATCATCTCAGCCCTGCACAGCTCCTAAATGTGAACAACATGTGTTCTGCTGCCTGCTCCTACAGCACACGGGACACATATTAGGAATATAGGAACTCCAGACAACTTTCTTGGCCAGTGCCAAGAATGATATGGGCAAGAGCTTACATGAACGGCAGGAGTCTGTGTTCCCCTTCCCAGGGCACCTCGGAGGGGTGAGGCACATATCTCTCATATAGGAGGACTAAAGGGGTGGGGAGATTGGGAGAAGGGAGAGAAGCAAGATGAGCTGGGCAGAAATGGAGTAGTCAATACAAGAGAGTGGGGTTGGAAACAGTGGCTTAAACCTTGGCATTTGGTGTCATGGTTGGGTGCCCTGCTTGAGCTCCACCTGCCACTCCAGGAGAGCACAGGTCTTCTGCAGACAGTCTGTCTTTTCTGAAGATGTCAGAGGACACCTCAGATGACTCCAGATGCTGACGTTTGGGCAGCTCAGTCCTTCTCTAGAAGCGAACAGCTCAGGTGGATGAGGTAGAAAGGGGATACGCCTAACGGCAGCCTTGTCCTTGACGTAGATCACTTTGGGACCAGGACCTCAAGGCATGCTGTATCTGTTTCGACATCGCCTGGTGTCATCCTGCAGAGGAACCTTCCACTGCTCCCAATTTGGCACAATGTGTTCTCCAAGGTCGTGTGCTGTGCATGCTGTAGGCAGATAGTGTTTGCATTGCTGGAGGAAATATCTCTGTGAATGGTGGAATAACAGGATTGGAAGTACTTAATGTACGTATTGCCCAATTTTCCTTCCAAATTATCCTGATATAACAAGTGCTGGGGGTAATAATAAAAAGTGAATGCAGACATTTTGGCAGAGAGCGCAATAGGATTTTGAACATCGCTGGGGAGTTAAAGCCTCAGCTTTCAGCCTTGTCAGGAAGAGTAATTCAACACCAGCCAATTTCATGAGTCAGCTCCTCGCTCTCTGTCAATTGGTTGGCTCCAGCGACTGGCTTGGCCCTGGGATTCAATGGAAATCGAAATGCAATGCCTGTTTTTCATGAACTTAAACATGACAAAGGGGAAGTGAAACCTGACAGTCGGAAACAAACATTCCAGGCTCAGTTCGGGCAAGAGCCTGACATTTGCAAAACAGCGCAGTATTTTATTTAACACATCAGAGAAGTACCAAATATTATTAATCACCTTATTCCATGACTGCAGAGGAAGCTGGAGCAATGAGAGGTTATCATCACCAAAGAGAATGAGGAGAAAGTGCTGAACCACCGCCTCTGATGCAATACACCTTCAAAGCGTTTCACCATGGGAAAGGCACAGCAGTGCCAGTGAAACGTGGCCTCATTTAATCTCCTGGAAACAACAGACACGTTTCTTGCTCTGAAATCTTTGAGGTTCCAGTGCTTTGTGGTTTTTAGACCCTTTGCTATCATTATTATTTGAATCTGAAGTCTAAAAAGAAAATGCCATGTGGAAGTTAAAATAAAAAATATTAGCACATTCTGAAACTGGTTGCACTTGAAAGCTAAGAGTAAATACTTGTGATCATATTCAGACCCTGAGAACAGCTGGATTATGCCTAGGACAAATCAGGAAATGTGTATTTCCTGAGAAATCAGCTTTGTTTATTTCATCAGGAGAGGAGGAAAGGAGAATTTAGACCAAACAGTCATGAAACAAACAAAACTGTACATAGCATCAAATGTCTCTGAGTGTGTAAAGTCTGAGGTAGGGTGGAAAGCTACCAGAAATGTTGGTAGCCTTGAAGTCAACAGCAAAATTCCCACCAGCAGGTTCCTGCAGAAGCCAGGTCTCACTCCACAAGTCCTTTTAGTTACAGCCCTGCAGGTGACCGGTGTGCATTACCTTGGGCAGAGGATTTTCACCTCATAGTCCCTTCTAAAGCACTTCTCAGACATTAATGAATTAAATCTCACAACATTCCTCTGCATCAGGTCATTATTGTTATGATGGCAAGTCCACCCCCAACCTCTGAGCCCACCTGGCAATTGCTTCATCCTCTCCACATTACAGTAAGCAGCAACATTTCCCAGCCTGGCCTGAAAGGGAGCGCAGGGCTGTAGCTCTGCTCTTTCCTCCTGCTTGGTTTCATTAACACAGGAAACAACAATCAAATAAATCTCCCTGCTTTTGGCTCCTCTCTGGCTTAGCACAGGTTGGGAGCTGGGCCAGGGACCGTTCCCAGGGGGCAGCCTGCAGGAAGCCCCCCTGTTTTGAAGGGTAAGGAGTTTATTAACCAGCTGGCCTCCATGCCCAAGTTCCCACGCGTGTTTAATTCACTATTGTGTGTGATGCAAGTCGTCTCTGGAGTGCCCAGGCCTCAGCCAGTCAGACTGGGTAACCCCAAGGCTGTGGAACACCTACATGCTTTTCCTCTCTATAGGTGACGAGGGCACGGAGGGGAGGGGTGGAGGAATGATGTAAAACCAGGTCTTTTCCCATCAGGGAGCCAAGGCATGATCAAGGCACAAAATAAACCTAGCCTAATTAGCAGAGACTGAAAGGTTGCAGAAGGAGAGGGGTCCTCACCTGCTGGGAGAGGGATGCACCCCAGCTAACTTTGGGAAATTAAACGTTTGATTGGGAGCTCAAATCTCACTATTGAGCTGGTAGGAAAAGCTGCTAATTCCAGATGGCAATTCAAAGTGCCCAAATTTGCAACTGAACTTGCTGGGTTGGTTTTTTTATAGAAACATAGAATTGTTTGGGTTGGAAGGGACCTTAAAGATTATCTTGTTCCAACCCCCCTGCCATGGGCAGGGACACCTCCCACCAGATCAGGTTGCTCAAAGCCCCATCCAGCCTGGTCTTGAACACTTCCCAGGGATGAGGCATCAACAGTTTCTCTGGGCAACATATTCCAGTGTCTCACCAACCTCACAGTAAAGAGTTTCTTTCCAGTATCTAATCTAAATCTCCCCTCTTCCAACTTAAAACCATTACCCCTCACCCTATCTCTACACTCCCTGATAAAGAGTCCCTCCCCATCTCTTCTGTGGGATCCCTTTCGGTGCTAGAAGGCTGCTAGAAGGTCTCCCCAGAGCCTTCTCTTCTCCAGGCTGAACAACCCCAGCTCTTTCAGTCTGTCCTCACAGGAGAGGTGCTCCAGCCCTCAAGGGATCCTGATCCTCCCCAACACCTAAACTGACTAGTCAGAGCTCACTGCAGCTCAGTATCCTTTCTGGTGTCCCCAGGCTCAGGGGATGAAGAGGAGAAGAGGGATAGGTCAGTGCATGCCCAGGGTTTGCCTTGGTATGGAGCTGGGATGGACTCAGAGTCGGACAGACAGGACTCAAGACTTCCAGAGGGTTTCTCAGTTAAAATATAACCTCGGTTAGGTGTGTAGGTACTGTCTAACCTAGATTCTTGCAATCACAGTGGTCAGAGACACGTGTGACCACTGCCATGAGACCTGAAAGCAGAAAGCAGATTTAAAAAAAAAAAAAAGAAGAAATCAAAACTTTTCATTTAGATGTGGTGTTGGGGGATATGGTGTAGGGGAGAACTTTGTAGAGTAGGGTAGACGGTTGGACTCGATGATCCCAAGGGTCTTTTTCAACCTAAATGATTCTATGATTCTATATACAGATCTAGCAATCTGGGGAGAGACCTTTGTGTTTCCTGAACACTTTGGGTCCACAGTTCTTACTGCATCCTCATCTCTGGGCATTTTTCCTGGTTGCATGGGAAGGGAATGTTTATTTTTCACAGGAACTCATTGATTTGGTGATTTATCCTGGGCAGAGGTTTAAAGGGCCAGCACCAAAGGAGGTGATCTAGCTTCAGAAATGTCTCCACTCAGGAGTACGGCTTTTTATTTTTATTTATCTATTGCCCCACAATTCCTTGAAGCAGACTCAGCTCCTTCTTCTGCTTATTTTTAGTCGTGAACTGGAGCAGTGAAGGAGAAATCAGTGCGAGCTGAGCATGCATCTGTCATCACTAGCTGTCACAGCACCAGAGACGCCGTGTCCGTCCTTTGCCTCGCATCCGACATCGTCTCCAGCAATTACATCCCACTTTCCTTCAAAAAAAAAAAAAAAAAAAAACACCGCTTTCACTCCCAATCCCCAATACTATTGCATAAATACTCTAATTCTTCCTATAAGGAGATTGTGATGACTAGCCATAGTGGTCTTTAAAAAAAAAAAAAAAAAGACAGCTCAAATGAGGAAGTTCACAACATCAACAGGCTACAGAACTATTCTTGCTATGGTTAAATTAGCGTCAGGTTCTCTTGTCAGGGGTTTCTATGGAGACATTGCACTGTCCTGGCAGGCAGTGTATGCTTCATGCCAGCTATATTTATTTGTGTTTGTCAGTGAGCCAGAGTGGGCCAAGCCCTGCTCTGTCCATTTGGAGTTACACAGGATTCCTGCTGGCTCCCTCCGGCAGAGCTCTGGGCACCGATCAAGGAGGCGTGCCATTGTTTGCTACTAACGCTTTCTTGCAGGGTATATTTAATTCTTTGCAGCTCTTGGCCAAGTCTTCTGCAAAGAGAGGGGAGTGCTGGAAGCCCAGCTGGCTGCAGAGCTGTCCCGTAGCAGAGTTACGTTTGGTCCCGTGCTGGGTGTGTTGGGGCTGTGGGAGTACGGGGTGCCACGGAGCCGGCAGCATTGGATGGGTTGTTTGGGATGGCTGGACACGTCCCATGGACTGCAAGTGGGATGTCCCTGCTCCAAGGCAACCTGTGTGCTTCCTGAATGGCGCACTCTGTTAGTGACTGCCTGCAAGCCACCCTCTTACATCCCAATTTTAGATCGCTAGTAATTTCTCAACTACTGCGCTTATTTATAGCTGGATGTAAACTGCATAACTGATACTAACGGCTGTAGTCATTAACTGAGGTGGATTTCCACGTAAATGAGCTGCCATCAACTAGTCCCAGCTGGCATCTCCAGCTTCAGGGTGTGATGGGAACAGGACAAGTGCCAGGGAAGGCTTAGGGACCAAGAGGGAACTGAAAGGTGCCATGAAATCACTAGCTGCTGGCTAAAGTAGTGAGTTAAGAGGAGACTTGTTCATCATCTGAACCTGCTGGGTAAAGAGTGACCTGTGGCCACTGTTAAATGGACCACTCTGTTCCCTGGAGCTGTTTGACAGAGACCACGGGAGTATTTACTGACACAAATTTATGTGCGCACAGGACTGACAGCTGCTTTCTTCTGCCTGTCTACCTCCCCACCCCACTGCTGACAAAGGCAAAGCCCTTCTTCCAGGTGAGGGGAATGAGCAGTGAACAGAGGCAAAAGGTGGATGTGAGTCAAGGAGTCTGGGGAAATCCATCAGGAGCACAACCAGTGGGCAACTACAGTATTCAGAGCGCAGGACATGGGTCACCTTTCAAGAAGCTCTCCATGATATCCTCATCCTGCAGGCTCCTGCATCAAGGTTCATTGCTGAACATCTCTCTTCCAGCAGATCCAAGGGAATGGAAAGGCCCTTCTTTTAGCTCCAGAGAGGAGCTGAAATCAAAGGCATGAACACCCTTGGAGGACCCCTGTGTAACCATCTTGAGATGCTTCCTATTTCTGACTCTCGGGCTACATGAGTGAATACTCTTGCTGATGTGTGACATCATGTGTGTGACATCATGTGTGACATCATATAAACATTATATGTTTATAGGAAAGTTTCAGCCCCAGTCCCTCACTTTCCAGATCAGACTAATGCTTGTATATGGCTTCCTCACCACATTATTTAATGAGCTGATCCCAGCTCCAAGTGATCCTAGTGAAGAGGTGATGCATGGCCCAGAAACCACGGGCCAGCCCCTGGCATGGTGTTCTCATCTCTGCTCTGCACTTGTAAATCTCTAGGAGCAGCTGCTCTGGCTTGTACCCTGTTTCCAAGGCTCTGCTCTGAGCCTGATCGAGAAGGGATGCATTGACTCTTTCCCAAAGTGGGCTCGTCCAGAAAGTGTTGACCCAGCTGTGTGTTTGGGTGCAAATATAGCCAGATGCGATGCAGCCACTTTATTCCCCTTGGCACACTGATGGTACACCTTAGCCACAGAAGTCCACATTGTTCTCTGAAGAACAAACCTCGCACTGGAGAATTATCCTCTTCACAGGAACAAACAGGACTCGAACACATGGCCAAGCGGGATGAGGCACCGAGGTCCAAATTCTGCCGAGTGTGTGACCACAGCAGGACATGCTGGACTGTCACAAAACAATCCAAGGAGGTTGAAATCCTTCCTACTGCACCATAGCGATGGGATGATGTCCTGGAGGAGAAACGTAGAGTCAGTCGCTCTGAGCCAAGCTGAAGACCAATCCAATCACATATTTTGTCCCTTAACAGTGGCCACCGATGGGTGCCTAGAGGAGGGTAAAAGGGGGCATCCATCTGCATCCTTATTCCCTTGGTATGTGCTGCCAGGTTCTGGCAATCTGTAGCAACTGACTGCAAAATGCAGGTTAAGACATTTTTAAGAGTAGGTAAAATCAGCATTCTCCCATGCTATTTTGGGGTTAAAAATGCACTCTTGCCTATACATTTTGGAGTGGCACTTTTCCCATTTATGCCTGGGTTGGGCAGCCTGATTCCTGCAAGTGAGATGGCAAATTCTGCTCCTCTCATAGCTGAACTGTGTAATAGATGTAACTTGTATTAATTTCCATACCATACTATATTTAATAATTTTCCTAATTATATGCCGAGAGACCAGAGCAGTTAATTTGAAGAGTTCCATGAATTTCTACACACTTGCAACCTTTGGCATGAATATAATTAAGTTTTATTAACATAATTAATACTTATGGTAAAAAAAAAGAGGACTGCTATCATTTTACTCTTGTATTTTGGATATGAGTTGAGATCACGATACTGTAACCACAAGCAACAAATCAGAGCGTGATAGATGGATTTGCCTTCATTAGCAGCTAATGGTGACAGCCTTTAAATTTACTTGGGAGGAAGAATTGATGGCATAGAAAGCTGACTTCGGAGTCTGATGGTTTTATTTCATGGAGAGGAGAGTTAATAAATCTTCATGCTGCTCTGATTAATGATTCTGGAAAGCGTCTCTCCAGATTCTTGGAAACTTTCCTGAAAAGGAGCAGTGAGCTGGTCAAGGAAGTAAATAATGCTCACAAATGAAAAGCTGTCCGATAAATTCATCTCCAAGCAGGCACCAGGCCAGGTGTGTGTTCCCCCGTCTTTGCCATCAGAGGGGTAAGCACTTGAGCATGGTTCATGGGCAAGATTTGCAGTAGGTGGTTAGAAAAGTAACACAGGCCTCTGGGAGCGTGGAATTGGCTCCAATCTCTGCAACAGGCTCTCTGCAACAGGCTCTCTGCAGCTTCCTTGGCCAATGCACTTAATTTGCACCAGTGGGTGCAAAACCAGTGCTTTTAACTCTTGAGTTTCTGGAGGAAGCCCCCTGCCCATTCCCAGGGCTGACTCCAGTTCCCAGGAATCCCTGTGGGCATTGGGAAACCGGGTCTCGAAACTGGCCGGGTGCCCAGGGAGGGAGGGACGGGTGGAGGTGAAGCAACCTGGAGGCTTTCTTCCTTTCCCTGGGCAAGGAAAGGTGCTCCTCCCTCTCCAGCCACCTTAGCTTCCCTTACCTCTCCTTCTCAAAAGGGATTTTATTCTAATGGTTTGTTAATGAACGCCTTTATCTGATTGCAAGGCAGCTCCCTTTCGGGTTGACGACACCGGCGGTAAAAGGGGCCAACATTTCTTTGTGTCTCATTGGGGACGTGTGTCCCCGGCACACCTTTGCCGTATCGTTTGCCGAGCCGGAGCCCCGAGGCTGCTGGGTGCCATGCGAGCCTCTGCTTGCCCAAACTGAACCTGCCAGGGCTGCAGGACCACAGCCAGCCGAGCAGAAGAGACCTAGAGAAGGTTTTTGTCTGCAGTGGGGATTGAGATGTCCGGCAGCCTAATGAGGATAGAGCCTAACGATGCTCAGGGCTCGCTTCAGAGCTTGAGCTCCCTTTCAAAGCCCCCAGGAAACTAAAAAATAAAACTCAAAATGTTTTTACTTCAGGCTTTTTCTAAATAAAACAGTCCAATAACTTGGTTTAAAGAATGCTTTATTTAAAAATATACATAATTTTTTTTAGAGATGATTAAAACCAGTGTGAGAATGAGTGAAGAAAGGCTTATTTGGGGCTCAGTGAATCATTTCATTCAAACTGGGAGTCAAGCTTGCTTGGAAGTGTTTGCGGCTTCCCAGTCAATACACCAAGGCAGACAGACTCTTAGAAAAAAAATGTGAATTTGGAAAAAAGTTGAGAAAATTATCCCCTCCTGCTTTATTATTTTATTACAGCCAAATCATTGTGTTCCTGACAGCCTCGGCCTCAGCCCTGTGCTTATATTGAGCCAAATTAATCTTGCTGCCCCTGACCAACGCACGCAAAAGCACATGCTAAAAATATTGTGATTAGGACGCGTGATGAAGGAGAGAATAGAAATTCCACTTCTGCTCTCCGCCGGCTTCTCTGAGAGCTCACAGCATTAGCACTTTGCCTTTAGTATTGGGCTTGATTATATTATTTGGGGGGCAGGGGGGAGCAGGAGATGAGATTATTTCTGACTATAGCCTATTTTTAGGAGGCGATGCGATGGCAGGCACTGCGGAGACCTCTCTGCTTTGGCAAGCTGCTCTGCTGTCCCCGTGTGCAATCACTCCCAGCCTGTAATTCCCCTCGGCTAAACTGCAGGTAGCAGCCAAATTTGAGGGATTTTACCCCAAAGCTCAGCTGCTTGTGAATGAAAAAGCGAGGATGCAGGAGAAATGATCCATACAATTTCAGGGCAAGAAGAGCTGTTATGGCTCGCTGAGCGCCCGGAGAATATGGTGATGTGCAGCAACATAAAACCTGGAGCGAGATAGCCATCCGCCCCGACCTCCCGCTCTGCCCAGGCTCTGAAATTCCAGCCAGCAATTCCTCCCTCATGACTGGTAATTGAAAAAAATAGCCTTTCAGCAGGCATTTCACAGAGCCTCACGTGCTGCTTAAATCTGCTGGGGCCGCCTGGGCTTGCCTCAGGAAAGATGCTCTTCGGCAAAGGTCCTCAGAGCGTCCCTTCGTGTTGCCCCGGGGCTGGCAGCACGGCTGGGAGGTGGTGGTGTTCTCCTTCTCAGCCTCTCCAGGTTGTCTCCTCTGTCACACGAGCATCCTCTCCACGCGCCAGGAATAGGTACGTGGCGGAGACAGCACCGCTGGTCGCGTGCCAGTTGCCATGGAAATGCAGAGCAATGTATTCTAGAAGTTTTCCTGGAAGGGAAGATGGTTGGAGTGATCGGAGGGGGAGATGGAGGGCAAAGAGATGAGATCCAGCAGCTGGGTGGTGACCCATCAATGGCGCCATCTCCAGTGGCCATCCCAGGAGAAATCACTGCTCTGTGATTGTGCTCTGCACATTGTTCCATCCACTACCCATGAAGTCCGTTGCAAGCTTCAAGATTTTGGGATGCCACTCCCTTCTCCATCTCAGAGGCCTGACAGAGGGAGCTTTGGGGTCATTTATAAAGAATATGGGCTTTGTGGTTGGCTTTTGATGTGTTTTTTTGTGGGGGGCGGTAGGAGATGCTCTACATCCAGAAGATGGGAGTCACAAAAGGTAATTCAGGGATTTGCATCGAGCATGAGGTAGTACTGGCAGCTTGCAATCCATGGGTGCTCGTTGGGCAGCTGACTCTTTGGGTGCCAGCCTTTGTCCCTGCCCCTAACAGCATGGGGGGAAGCAGCAGCACTTCCCAGAGAGATTTCTTTAAAATACCCAACTCCATCTGCTGCTCAGCCCCCCCAAACAACAAACAGAAAATCCCAGGGACACTGTTGGCCAGAAGAGATGGAAATGCTGGGGAGCAAGGGGAGGCTGGCAGTGCTGTCAGATTGTTTTCTTCTTCCTGGCTTCCTGGGGGAAAAAAAACCAAAACAAAACAAAACACTTTTGAATTGCAGAAGCATCTTCTTGAATATTGAGGACCAGTGGCCCAGAGTCAACAAAGCTGCTTTCTTGCCCATGAGAGAAGCCCTTGGAAGAGGTTAGCAGTGAATTTCGTGGCTTCACCCGTCACCACAGACAGGTTTTGGTCACCAGGAGGAGGGAATTAGTAGCTTCATGTGAGCAGCCAGCAGATTTATTGCACACACCTCCATTTGCTCGGTGGCTCTTATGAAGCTGCAAGCGTGGGGGTGGTGGGCACTCTCCAAACAAACTGAAAGGGAGATTTCTTCACCTAAAACTTAGCTCATCTCACAGAGCAGAGGATTCTAAGGGTTCAGAGAGGAATCAGCCAGTGGAAAAATCCACTGAGGACTATTAAATATAAGGCATCAGTTCGAATGCAGAAGATACCTGAGCCGTGAATACTTGGGGCTTGGAGAAGACTCATGGAAACCACACTTTTCCCTGGATGTCTGTTGGCTTTGGACACGTAGGCCCAAGTTTGGCTGCCAGAGTAATATTGTCAGCCCATACTCAGCCCATCCTTTGAAAAAAATGGATTCCAGCCTCAAATCAGTGATGGTCATTTCTGCCCTTGCCAGAGGCTGCAGGGCTGCCTCCTCTTGCCCAGCCCTCACGCTGCAGTGAGAAAAGTGCTCCCTAGCCCTTCCCCCAGCAACTTGCTGGGTCATGGCTAGTCAAGGCAGGAGGACGAGAATATTTGCCTCCTTTCCACAGCAGCTTCTCCCTTGAAAAGGTCTGGGAGTCCCAGGAGCATTCAACCCCCTGCCAAAATCTCGCCAGACTGTAGGGAAGACCCCAGACCAAGCCTCCAAAGATGAAAGCTAAGGGAGAAATGGGACAAAGCCAAGAATTAAGGCTTGATTTCCATGCTATAACCCCAACTGGGAGCACAGACTGGAAAACTGGAGGGAAAAGAAGGGTGACGTGCCATTGCAATGGGTTGCATGCAGCACGATGGGATGGTCAGGAGAAAGGTGCCCCCCCTGGGACCAAGCTGGCACCCAGCTCTGTGGGGGAAACATCTGGGTGGATCAGCAGGAGCCAGCGAGGAGCTCACCAAGCAAGTGCTCGCCCTGGCTGGTGGAATCAGGCAGGCTCCTGGGGACCATGGCTTGTGCCAGCCGGTTCCAGATGGCAGGTGACTGGGGGAGTCCCGGGCTGGCAGCCTGTGCGCTGCGGCACGCTTGGAGGGCTGCAGTTCTGGGCGAGCTTGGGGGTGAGCCTGGGGCTGAGCAACCTGTGCCCTCCCAGAAAGCTCAGAGATGCTTTTTGGGCTCCCAGCATCACTGGAGCAAAAACGCTTCTTCCTTTGGGGTCGACGTTTGTTGCCCCAAGGATGCTCCCACCAGGGTGCAGGGAGGGAGCAGAAGATCGAAGGCCTTCTGCTTGGGTGAACTTCTGCTGCGAGGTGTGCCCCGCAGACACACACGGGGCTGCCACAGAGGCTTTCCAAACTGCTTCAGCTCTTAAAGACCTTAAGCAAAGCTTCCCGCAGCATCTCAGGGACTAGAGAAAGAGAGAGAGAACCCAAAAAACGGGTCAGAGCCTGAGCTGTGGTACCTTCCCGGGGTGCCTGCGTGTGGCAGGGGGGACCTGGCCACTGCACGGATTTCCTCTCCGTATTTTTATGACGACACATTTCACCCCAGGAAGGCTATCCCGCCTCCTCGCCAGCCAAGTGCCCCTTCTGGGAAGGGAAATGCTGTGCCAGCACCTGGTCCCGGAGCTTGGCTTTGGCCGTGGTCACGTTTCCCCATTACCTCATGCGTCGTGTCACCTCCACGGTTGGAGCTAACACAGCCGTGCTCCTCCCGTGGAAACTGCCGTCCAAGAGGGTCACTTTGGACTGTGTTTTTTGTTGTTTTTTTTAATAGAAGTGGGTCTCTATTTATCTCAAACTTAAAAGAAAAAGGCATGCATCCAGAGGAAGAAGGCACATTAGGCAGTACCTGTACAGCCACCCCTGTACAGTCTGCAGCGCTCTCCCAGGCAGACGAGGCATATATAAACCACACAATATTGTTTATTTTCTTGTCTGGGGAACTGAAATGTCGCCACTATTTTAGGATCATGTCTGAGGATGGAGAGAGGTTTACGAGAGCTGCCTCTGCCCCATGGTGGTAGCTGGCGACATTCCCATGGCATTTTAGGCTGGCATCATTGAAAAGGTGGGACAGTTTTTTCCATCTCCAGGAGAAGAGGAGAGCTGCTTGTCCTGGCAGCGGTTGTGCCAGGGATGTGCACAGCAGCAGGCAAAAGAGAGGATCTGGACTCAGAGGCTGGAGGCCCTACACATCCTAAGGCCTGTCATCCCCGTTAAAATGTGCCACAGCCAAATAAAATAAGAGCAACCAAGGTCTGATGGGTCCATCTAATGCAGCCAGGGAGAGGTGAAGAAGAGAGCAAGGGTCCTGAGGTCCATCCCTTGGTCAGGTCCCATAGGTGTCCAGCAGATCCCCTAAGCAGCAGTGGTGGTTATGTTTAGTAAGCCACAGATGGGCTGTTTTGAACCTGTTTACCATCTTGGTGCCCGCAATGTCCTGAAGCACTGAGTTCCAGCTTCATCACGTAGGGCTAAGTATTGCCTTTGGTTTGCCTGAAACTCACTTTCTGGCCATTGCACTGGGCTCCCCTCAGCTCCTGTGAGATTAGAAACGATTAATAATTGGATCCCACTCACCATTTCCACACTCTGATAATTTTCCAGATCTCTTTCCATCCCTTCTTTTATTTCCAACCTGAACCTTACAGCTCATTCCCTGACACTCCCTGAATCACCAGCCAGGCTTAATGCTTCTTTGCACCTCTTTGCCAACCATCTCAGTGCACTTTGCAGAGGCAACGGTGAACAGCCTGCCCCCAACATGGGGAAGCACTGCTAGACACATTTGCAAGTGATTTGCCCGAGGTAAGGCAGTGAGTCACTGCTGGAGCCAGGAATAGCACCGGAGCAGGGCCCCAGCCTCTGTGCCCCAGCTCGAGCATCTCTTGGCCCCGTGGACACGGATGCGGTCACTGCTGCACATCCCCAGTGGACCCAGCCCACCAGCAAGGGCTGTAAGCACATGGAGGCAGGGAAAACATGCAGGTAGAGAGGCCAGGGAGAGGTCCTCTCCTCATTTCTAACTCCTTTGCGTCCTACAGCTTTCTCCTGCAGATCCCGTTGCGGAGGTAACCTTCTCATCAGCCACCTTGCTCTCAGACACGGCAGGTTTGCACCCGTAAATATTTTTATAGATGTGTTTTGTAGTGGGCTCTGAACCCAACAGCCAGGTTGCCCAGAGAAAACCTTCTCCTCCTCATTCAAACTGCCTGTGTTGGATGCCTGTTGGTGATCTGCTCCCCAAAGCATCACTGCTTTTCCAGGATCAACTCCGAATCGATGCTGGAAATTTGTAAATCTCCAAACAACCAAGCAGGGAAAACAACAGCCTCCAGCCTTGCTTCACTGGAGACTTCACCCCACCACAGCAGCTGGGGGGAGGTCGGGAAGATGCTCAGGGCACTGCAGAGGGGGTGGAAGCACGGCCAGGATCCTGCCAAATCACTGCTTGTGTTGAGTCTACTCTTAAAACATCCTCCTTTGACAGGCCAGTGGGGTTTGCAGTGTGGATCTACCCTCTCCCAGCCCAAATCCGTGCCTATCGCTTGCCGGCCTGGGTGGGAGCCATGAACTGGGATGACTGGAACGCGGGGAGGGAGCTGGCCGCAGCCTTTGCCTTCTCTTTTTTGGCCGCTTGCTCGCTCGCAGGAGGAGCAGGCATCCACTTCACAGCTCCAAATCAAAGCAAATACAAAATGCCAGCAGAAAGTATTGCAAAATCAGGCACGGAAAGGAGGGGAGGGAAAAGGGGGGGGGGGATGAATAGCAAACCCAGCACCTTTCACGCTTCTAGAAGGAACAAGAGCAACAAAAGGCATTCAGAGGGAAAAAATAGCATAAGGCGAATAAGAGCCTGGGGAGATGTAAATCTGGAAGAACAGCAGCCCACGGTGGGAGGGGAGCCAAAGCCCCACTGCGCTGCTGCGGCGCAAGGGCCGGATCCGGAGGGGTGCCCAGCATTTCCCCCCCACCCCCCCTCCCCAAAAAGCTCCCCGGCCCGGCCGTGGGAACTGCAGAGCCAAAGCTGAAGGCGGGGGAAAAAGCAAAGAGTTGGGGGCACACGCGTGTGTTTGCACACCCCGTGCGCGTGCACGTGTGTGCGATGGTGGGGGGGGGGGTGCTTGCGGGCTGGCAGGGGTCT